>NC_042627.1:68008171-68308171 GCF_901001135.1 Rhinatrema bivittatum | reverse complement strand
AATGCCATCAGAATCCAAGAGGGAACAGGGAGCTTATTTTGTGTACCATCCCGGGGCTTTGATAACAGCGCAAATAGAAAATGTAGGATTTACTCAGCTAACACGTTTCCTCTTTGCTGGGCTGAATCCTTCTGCATTTACAATTATATTTTAGCAAGCTATGGACCCCCCAAGGAGAAAATATGATGCTGCAAAGTAATTTCTCTCTTCACGCAGGGTTTCTTGCAAGGGCTTCGCTGCCGATTGCTCTCTCTCTCATGCCCTACAGAGCCTTCCTGAGAGTAGTTCTGGCACCGAAAGACTACAGACAGAGGATAACTTTCAAACTCCACGTGGCCGCATGGAGATCCACTACAGTATTTTATGCCCTGTGCGTACCAGATACACGCAGATTATAAAATACCGTATGTCTACCCACCAACATGCAATGCATGGAAAGCATGCACCTTTCCTGCTTATTTTATAAACGTACACGCGTGCTCACGTAAACCCTGGATTTGCAGGCGGAAGTCGCCATGCATAGCTGAAATCGCCGGTTTTCCAATTTCTCCACCAGTTCACCCAATCCTTCTCCAGGTCACCGAGTCCCTCCTAATTCTTCACTCTGAACTCCCCCCCAGTTGACCCAGATCTCCCAACCAGTGGCAGACCACAGACGAATCCGATATCAACTGTGGGAGATAATTAGCCGGTGTAAAACTGCGCGAATAAGCTGCCGAATGTACTCACGTAAATCTATCATATAAATGGGCTCTGACCGACAGCCCGCAAATGCGCAGTAGAGAGCAGCTCTACCGCGCGCCTGCGAGAGCACGGCGGTCAGAGGGGAGCAACATGGCGCTGGGAGGAAATGGAGCGGCGGGGAGGAGCAGCGGCGGCACAGACTCAGAGATGGGAGGTCTCCGGGGGGGTCTCTCTCTCTTGCGCGCCTCACCACCGAGCGTCGGGCGGGCCAGCAACGAGCCCGGTGGTGAGGCGCGCGCGAGAGGGAGACCTCCCATCTCCGTGTCTGTGCCCTCCAGCGGCCGTGCTTAACGGGACTCTGGGGTGGTGGGCGGGCGAGCGGCCGACGTCTTGCAGCAACAATAAGGGACCAGAGCTGCTGCGAAAACATCGGGAGAGGGAAGGGGTTCTGGATGAGGTGAGAGAGGAAGGAAAGAGAAGATGAGAGGGGATGGAAGGAAAACGGAAGAGGATATGAGTGATGTTCTGGAGAACAGAAAAAGAGGGAGTGGAGGAGGGCTGAGGGAGAGGGAAGGGGTTGTGGATGAGGTGAGAGGGGAAGGAAAAGGGAGATGAGAGGGGATGGCAGGAAAAGGGAAGAGGATAGTATGGGGGGAGGAGGGAGTTGGGACAGGAGGAACGTCGAGAGCTCTATCAAACGTAGTCTCATGCAGGATGTTTATCCTGTTGGACTCTATGTCATCCCGGACATAAAGCGCCACACCTCCTCCCGGGTGCTCCTCTCTGCTCCTCTCTGTCATTGCGATATAATTTGTACCCCGGTATAGCACTGTCCCATTGGTTATCCTCTTTCCACCATGTCTCTGAGATGCCAATTAAGTCTATGTCATCTTTCACTCCTATACATTCTAATTCTCCCATCTTACTTCTTAGACTTCTGGCATTAGCATACAAACATTTCAAAGTTTGTTTTTTTTGTTTGTATTTTTATTCTGCTTTTTAATTGATAGGGATAAGTTAGAATTTTTTAGCTCTGGTGAATTTTTAGTTACAGGCACTTGGACTACTTTTCTTATTATTGGAACCTCACTGTCAGGATGCCCTAATTCTAATGCATCATTAGTATCCTTTGAAGATACCTCTCTCTGAACCATGCGCTGCTTTCCCCTTTGTTCTAGTTTAAAAGCTGCTCTATCTCCTTTTTAAAGGTTAGCGCCAGCAGTCTGGTTCCACCCTGGTTAAGGTGGAGCCCATCCCTTCGGAAGAGACTCCCCCTTCCCCAAAAGGTTCCCCAGTTCCTAACAAAACTGAATCCCTCTTCCTTATGAACTTATATGCAAATCTGACATGCATTTATCAGGAGGTTCTGGCACCACCAGGGTAGAAGTTCCCTTTCTTGGGGTGGAGATTAGGTGGCCTGTGCTACACCAGGGGCCAAAAACTGGAATCTCCTGATGCACATCCAGGTAGGACTGGTTGATCTAGGATTAATTCCACGGGGGGGTCTGCCTGTAGAGCTGGGGTTCTCTAATAATAGGACCCTGATTGTGGTCCTCAAAAATGGAAGTGGGAATGCCTGAGGCAGAAGACCCCAGAGTACAATTATTCAAGTCATGGGCCCACTCACACATCAGATATTAAGAACGGGGGCGCGTCAGAGCTTCACACAAATGCAGGCAGAAGCAGGCAGGAGGGCATCACTTCTGTTCTGAAATGCTTGCAAATAATCCAGGCACAGACTGAATGCGGAGGCATTTTTTTTTTTTATGGGTCAGAAGTGCGCGAGGTGTGGCTGGGCCCTGTGGTTTTTTACCTGCTGCCATGTTCTCCGTTTCTATATCCGAGTCGGAAGCCAGAGAGGTTCCAGCGACCTTCTGCTAAGTTCTGAGCGTAATGGAAGCCCCTGGGACTCCCGATCGTTAATTACCGTGCACCAAAAGCAAAAAACGCATGCTCGCAGGAAGGCAGAGCACAAAGGCAGAAGGCAAACATAGGGGACGGGGGGTGGGATCTGGGGATCGACACTGCACCCCTAGTGTTTAAACCCCTCTCTCCTTGCTGTAGTCTGCGATCACTAAAACCTCCTCACACAGAAACAAGGGACAGGAACGAGAAGCCACAAGCCAAGCCGCACGCGCCTGGAATAAGAGGCTGCAAGAAGCGACAGAGGAAGACAGGAAGCCTGGGACATTTATCCCAGGAAAAACGACTGTAACTTGCAGGGAGAGGAAGAGCCTCCTGCGGGGCATGGACCAGGACAAGGCTTCCCAAAGCTGTGCCGGCAGGAAACCCACGAGGCCCAATGCAAGAGACACAGACAGTTTATCTGCATAGGCATGTGGGGTCCTCAGGATTACGGCTCCCAGAGGCAGAAGGCCGGGGATGCGGTGGGGGGGGGGGGGCGGGATCCTCCTCTTTGCAAAACACCCCTCAGAGACCAGAGAGCAGTAGGGGAGATCCCAGTTTTTTTTGGGGGGGCCCCTTCAGAATTTTCCACCTGAGACGAGTGCCTGTGTCGCCTCAAATCAGGCCCTGGTCCCCAGCACAGGAGCTCGGGAAGCCCCCGAGAACCTGACAGCAGGGGGGGGCATCGCAGGAGTGGGACCGGCAACACGAAGCCCACGCTGGTAACCGAGGCAGGTCCCAGGCAGGGACGAGAACTAGGGAGAGAGAAAAAAAAACTGCAGAAAACGAGTGGGAGGAGAGAAAAGGAGAAGCAAACATTGTACTTGAAGAGCCCTCTGGTCCGAAGCATTGCACAGAGGCAAAGCGCACTTCTTATCCAGAGAAGATGGAAGAGCAGGATGCAAACTGAGCCCTCCCAAGTCCTGACTTGTAGCTAATGAGTTACTAATTCCCATTCCGAGTGCTTAATTTTCAGTCTGTTCTTCTAACAAAGACGACCAGTGTTCCCAGTTTGCGGTGAGGAGATCTTGCCGCCGTGCTATACAGCTCGGGCTCCCGCGGAAGGCCGTACAGTTTTATCTCCCTTAGTAACACAGCATAGCAGGAAAGGCTTCCCTCACCTCCCAAACCCGTGCCAGGACAGACACCAGGCAACGTTTCCTGAGCTGCCTGGCCGCGGCCAGCACTGCGGGTCCCGCCGCAGCCGTGTTACGCTTCGGGAGGGGAGAGCCGAAGAGCGCGCGCTAGCCCACCACGGCCGCGATGCCTCGGCTCGCCCATGACGTCAGCATGGTTCGCTTAAAAAAAAAAAAAAAGTGAACAAGGAAATCCTGCAGACAAGCACAAATGCATCCGAGCAGGGGTGGGGTCCAGGTAGTGAAGGGAGAGAGCCCGGGGAGAAAAGCAGGGAGTGGACCATTAACAAGGAAGCTGCCAGCCCAGATTCCATCATCATCTTGCAAAGATCTAACAACTAAGGGCCTGCGTGCGGTGCGGGAAGGAAGGTTCTGCACACGGAGAGAGATTTCTGCAAAAAGAAAGACCCGTTGGGAGGCTCAGTTCAAACCACTCCAGTTACTCCTCTTCTGCCAGACTCCCGTGCAGGTCAGACAGCGGGGGGTCAGGAGGCTGAAGGGCAGGGAATGCCTTATGGAGCGGCAGAGCGATGCCCTCTGCTTCTACCCCACCCAGTTTAATTCACACCGTGCGCCCGCCTTCGGATGCCTCCGCACGCTCCTTCCCAGTTTTATCAACCAGGTGGCTCCACGTTCAAAGGGGTCTGACCAGCTAAATTCGGACTAAGCCGGACAAACCCCGAGATGTGAATTTCCCTCCCCAAAGAGGTAAAGTTTAGCCAGGTAAAACCTGTACGGATTTAAAAAAAAAAAAACAGGAAGAGGTGGTGAGGTGGCATTCCAGGGGGTGGGGCCTAACTTAGCCAAATAAAGCCGATATTAGTTCAGAGTACAGAGCACGTCTACGGCTACCTAGGAAGCCTTACCCGCATAACTTTCAACGAATCCCACCGAATCTCTCAGCTAACGTTACCGCCGCCCTGTTCAATATTGACCTTAGGTACCCTGGTTACCGCACTGACGCTGCAATTTTCAGCAGCTGCCTAGTTGTAAAGAAAGTGGGCACTTAACGCGTGGTCTTTGAAGGCTAATTTTCAAAGAGAGGCTACCTGGGCAGTTTCCCAGTGAGCATTAACCAGTGTAGTGTAAAGAAGGACGTATGCATTTCGCACCTATCTGTGCAGGTGGCCGAACAGGGATATACCTTGCATTATTATTAAAATCTAATGAGGTCAATATTCAGATATCCTGTTATATTCAGCGGCTGCTAGATAACTGCATAAGTCACTTATGCAACTATCTGGTTAGCCAGATAAGTAGTGCTACTTAGCTGGATAGGTCTAGCTGCCTAACTTAGAAAACCGGCTAGCGGAAATATTGATCCCCGGGTACTCACGCTGTTTACCGTCTCCTAAACACAATCCCGTGATGGCCCTTTCTTTTTTTTTTTTAAACCCTGCTAAAAGCGCACGAGCTACGGAAGCCTGCGCCTCCCCGTTGCGGGGGAAAAAAAAAGACGGCAATATCCATCCTCTGAAAGGTTGATACGTTTGCCTTGTCTCTTGCCGCAAATGCATTACCCTACACCAGGAGTGGCCAACTCCGGTCCTGGAGAGCCACAAACAGGCCAGGCTTTCGGGATATCCACAATGAATATGCATGAGATGGATTTGCATGCACTGCCAGCGTTACATGCAAATCTCTCTCATGCATATTCACTGCGGGTGTTCTGAAAACCCGGTCTGTTTGTGGCCCTCGAGAACCGTAGTTGGCCACCCCTGCCCTACACTTATCTGTTGGCTATGTTCCTAAAGCGTCCAAATTCTTCTTTAAAATCCCTGAGTCGTGCAGTCAGTCTCTAAAGGAAGATGAATTTAAAAAAAACCCAACATTTTGTTTGCATACGTAAACATTTTCTGCTGGCCAGAGCAAAGGTGTGCAGCGCTATTCCCCTTCCCCAGCCCACGCTGGCGGCCGTCACTTGCGGTTAATAGAGAGACAGACCTGAAGCCATTCCGAGGGGTCGTTGCTCAGGGCAGCCCACGCGTTGCTCTTGCCGTGCTTGTCCAGGCGGGCGTAGTGCGGGTACCAGGTGAAGGCATCGATCCCCCAGGTCTTGTAGGTGCTGGATGCCGTGATCTGTGGGTCGGCAATCAGGTGGGACTTCATTCCCAGCGGGTCAGAGCAACCTGCCGTGTTGAAATACACTGTAACACAACGGTTCACAAGAGTAGTGAAAGGGGAAGGGTTCACAAACGGCCCGCAAGCAGGAGAGCAGAACAGCGGCCGGCATCGGGCCAAGAAAGAACAAAAAAAAACAGGCAAACCATGGAGCTAATCTGCTAAACAAAACGAAAAAACCCAAAACGTGCTTAAAACCGCTTCAGTCTAGAAACTGATAAAGATCTAGCTTTACTGCAGTGCGCCGCTTCCCAGGACACAGATCGGATTTACGGTGGGAAAGTTATACAAAAAAAAAAAAACCAACCCACAGCAGACGGAAGGAATCTTCCTCCAGCTGTTACTCAGTTATCTCGTGATGGGGTTAGGAAGGAGGAGATTGAGTTTGGTTAAATAATTTTCTAGATTGCCTTTCATATTAAAATCAAGGCGACAGAGACAGCAAACACTAGTCCTCGAGCACCATAAGTTGGCCATTTGAAAACCAGAACTAAATTTACAAATCAAATGTATTCAGACCAGCCCTATATGCCCTGGAATTGTGACTTGCTTCTCCTTGTAAATTTTCAGACTGCATATGGCATTGAAATGGATTATTGCCTCTTCCTTTGCAATGTTTAGTTATATTGCATTTCACTGCTGATTTCCTACAAGATGCACTTTCTTGGATTTCCTGTTGAAACTTTATAAATAATAATAAAATTAAAAAAAAATAAATTCAAATCTGTCTAATCAACACTCAGCGAGGGAATCCTGAAAGCCAGACTCATTTGACGCACTCAAAGACAGGAGTGGAGTTTGCCATCCTTGTCCTGAATTATAGCATTGTTTTTACTGAATAAGAGACAACTACCTAACAAGTCACTAGGGACATTCGGCTCCAATCACGTCGAAAAAAAGTCACTTATCTAAAAGGGTTTTATGGGAACACATTACTTTAAGGACCAACTCTGGGCTGGCAGTCATCTTCCTTCCCTTCCCCCTTCCTCAGTTTGAGCATGGCACACCCCATTCGTAATAAAATAATAGCCCCAGAGGAAAGACTCTCACACAAGCCTCCTGGCTGAAGAACAAAGGTTTAAAAAGGGAGCAATTTTTAAAATCCCTTCCGCGCTCCATTACTCTGTACCCTCAGGCCTGCAAGTGAATTTTCAAAACGAAACTCCCAGATGAATCAGCGCCATTCGTTTTAAAAAGAATTTCCTGCCTGCTGCTTGCCAGATCTGTCCTCTCCCCTCCCGCCTCCCCTCCGTGGCACAGGTGGAAAGCGCTGCGCAGGGAGAGGATGGTGGCAATATTCAGCTGCTGATTTCATCTGGTCATTTGCTCGGCTGCATGGGCGAAAACATTTGAAATTTGTCTTCAAAACGAATTATGCCAGCTGGCTGGGCTGCCACCCCAAGTGAGGAGAGGCAGAAGGTATAACACGGATTTATTCAGGAGCTAAGGCCAGCACGTTTTCCATCCCAAAGGCAGAATGTGACTGAATGCTTTGCAGCAAATGTGAAGCCAGGTACAGCAAGTCCATGTGATTTAAACATTGCTGGCCACTCGGCCAATGAATGTATTTGGAGGCACCATCAATGAGCAAGAACTGAGGGCACAGTTTTGAAACCCTTAGCAAAGATATAATTGTGATGGAGAAGGTACAGAGAAGGGCGACCAAAATGATAAAGGGGAATGGAACAGCTCCCCTATGAGGAAAGGCTAAAGAGGTTAGGACTTTTCAGCTTGGAGAAGAGACGGCTGAGGGGGGATATGATAGAGGTGTTTAAAATCATGAGAGGTCTAGAACGGATTAATGTGAATCAGTTATTTATCTTTCGGATAGTAGAAGGACTAGGGGACACTCCATGAAGTTAGCATGTGGCACACTTAAAACTAATCGGAGAAAGTTCTTTTTTACTCAACGCACAATTAAGCTCTGTTGCCAGAGGATGTGGTTAGTGCAGTTAGTATAGCTGTGTTTAAAAAAGGATTGGATAAGTTCTTGGAGGAGAAGTCCATTACCTGCTATTAAGTTCACTTAGAGAATAGCCACTGCCATTAGCAATGGTTACATGGAATAGACTTAGTTTTTGGGTACTTGCCAGGTTCTTATGGCCTGGATTGGCCACTGTTGGAAACGGGATGCTGGGCTTGATGGACCCTTGGTCTGACCCAGTATGGCGTGTTCTTATGTAAATACAGATTTGGATGCCGTTCTCCCTGTCACCAGCAGATGTCATTCGGGACACTCAAGCAGAGAGGACGTAAAGAGAGAAACGAGAAGGAAAAATGCAAAACAGCAGAAAGATGACCTCAGAGATAGAATTAGGTGCTTAAAGCGTCAAAACTCCCAGAGGCTCTCTGTAGGCCAGGGTGGTGCTAATGCACACGTTACAGAAAGACCAGACCATGGCGAAATGCAGACTTCCAAAATTCTCATGCGTAAAGCTTCCTGTAAGGGCCCAGCCCTGAACGCCTCACATTTCTGGTTCAGAGCTGGGAGGATCTGAAATGCATTCATGAAAGTCTGTTTGTACAGAGAGCTGGAAAGCGCCGGCATTACAAAGCCGTCACAGCATCAACGGGGGTTGGGGGCGTCTTGCGGTGAAACTTTACAGAAGGCGGGGATGGGGGGACGCATGGAGCGGTAGTTCCCGTCCTAAACAACTTGCTGGAGGGACCACTTGGGTCTTTACCTGCCGTCGCTCACTATGTTTCCTTTTGCTTGTTTGCCTGTTGCTTTTCCTTTCTTTAGGCTGTGTCAGGTTTATCTCGAGATTCTCCCTCTTCCACAATGGCAGTAACAGAGGAGAGGCTGCAAGGAGAAAGTACCTCCCTTACAATATCCGGGTGCGGTCACCAGGCCCTCCCTATTGGTGATTTTCTCTGTGGTGGGAAGGGAGGAAGCCTTACACCGCAACACCCCAAGAGATGAGCAAGAATTAAATGAAATTTGCACATCAAAGAAAGTGGTTCCCAGACTTGACCTCTGGGACCCCCCAGCCAGTTGGGTTTTCTGGACATCTGAAATGAACGTGCACGAGTCACATTTGCATACACTGCCTCTCTCTCATGAATATTCACCGTGAAGAGCTTGAAAACCTGGCCAGCTGGGAGGTCCCCAAAAGCACTGCCTAGAAAGACCGAGAGATCTGGGGTTTTCATCTCCCCTCCTCAGGGGTTTTCAGAGTAACCAAAACATGCAAACCTATTCATTGTAGAAAACCGGTAGCCGGTAGCCCTCAAGGACCACCGGTAGCCCTCAAGGTAGCCCTCAAGGACCACCGGTAGGGACTCCTGAAACCGCTGATCGCACTTCCCTGAAATGAACTGGTTCGTGTTACTGCTGTACAACTAAGGACCGGGACAGAGGTGGCCGGCTGGTTGGGGGAGGGGGGAGATCAGTGGTTTCCAAACCTGTCCTATTCACCCCACATCCAGTCAGATTTTCAGGATATCCCTCATGAATATGCATGAGATAAATCTGTGTACACTGGATCTCCAATATAAGCAAATATCTCCTGCATATTCACTGTGGATATTCTGAAAGCTCGGCTGGCTGTGGGGTTATGGGGCCAGGGTAGCGGATCATAAAAACATATCTTAATAATCACTACTTAGATTGCATGTACGACACAGACGTTACCACGGTCGGTGCAAGTGACGTGAGCACAAGCTTTTCTATACCAATGGGATTTATGCTGTAAGTCCAAAATATTAAAAAAAAAAAAATCACAACAAGTGAAATTGTTCACAGAAATTCTGGGCAAAGTCACTGCACAGTGCCAGACAGACAGTTGCACCACAAAGCCAGCTTGGACTTTTCATAAATATCTAAAATACAGATGTTCTGCCATCTTTTACAAGCCCAATAAAACTGATGCCAATGACGTGTTTGGGATTAAGGCAATCAGGACAGCAGCCCTACCGCTGGCAAAGGGATGGACTGGGCGAAAGATTTAACAAAACCCGAAAACCGATGCTAAGAAAAAGCATTAAGCGTGACCTCGGACAAATGAAGTAGCTGTGCTACTCTTTGCAAGTTAGGGAGGTGCCGCGGGCATAAACTGGTTTTGCCCCATTTGAACTCAGGGTATGCGTGGTAACCTGGAGCTGCCTCTCTCAGTCGTTTTACTATGGAAGAGCCCTTGAAATAACTTCCGGGTCTCAGGGAAGCCCTGTATAAAAATGATTACATCTGCAGCTCGTGATCAGTAAGTTGTAGATAAAATAGGCCAATCAATAATAATTGTCAATGCTCTTTAGAGCCGAGAATGAGATTTTTCTGTGGACCTGTTTACACTGGCATCTTATTGGCCAATTCTTTTGGTTTAGTTCTCTCTCCATAAACTCTTTTATAGGCCTATCCTTGCATACAAAGAATTACATTTACTTCTCTAATGCGAAACCTGTGCTTGTTTATTGCCACACAAATACCTAATTCTTTGTCGAACTTGAGATAAGCGCACACGGATTTCATCTTCAGCTGGAACTAGATGATTTCTCTTCTTGCTCTTGTTCAAGAAGAAAAAGCTTTGCCCACACATGTAAGAAGTTGAAAACCGCGGCAAAATGTTCAATGCTTTCCTGTGAATGGCGCGCAAAGTTCAAAAGATCTATGTTTATTTTTTTTTTTTTTTCAGTCGTGATCTCTCGTGGAAGCCCTAGAGGCCTCTCAAGGAGCCCTGGGTGAGAAAGGCTGGGCTAGAGAATAACTTGATGTAGTGAAAGAGGGATGGGAAAGGGTGGACACCGAGAAGGAAAGTATAACGAGCTACGTGAGAGATGGACTGAGCACCTCCACCCAGTTTGCAAGAGGGAATTTGTTAAAAGCACGAGACAGGCAAACAGTAAGTTCCAAACAGGGAGAGCGGACGAGGGAGTACAAGGGTGGCGAGGAGGTACTGGTACTATTACCCACAATTACCTACTGGTACTATTACCCACAATTACTACTGGTACTATTACCCACAATTACTGTTGGTACTATTACCCACAATTACTATTGGTACTATTACCCACAATTACTACTGGTACTATTACCCACAATTACCTACTGGTACTATTACCCACAATTACCTACTGGCACTATTACCCACAATTACTACTGGCACTATTACCCAAAATTAACTACTGGCGGAATGACGAGTACAAAATTTGCCATAGGGTGGGTCTCGTAGACTATGAGATGCAACGGGGAGACAGAGGAAACAAGCCCATCATGTTAACTTATTAAACACTTACTGGACTCCCTTGATTGTGGAAGACTACCATGGCCTCAGGAAGATGAGACAGAGAATGAGGGGCAGGTGAAAACAGGAGCAGGCCTTCCCACAGAGCAGGAGGCACAAGTGAAGGATTTTAGGTTACGGTTCTGAAAGGTTTTTAGCACCCATCTAATGAAATACCAAATAATCAGACATGGCAGAAGCCTTGCAGGCTGCCTGAGGTTAAACGGAGAGAGGTAGAACCACAGAATGCTTGAGCTTGGGGTCATCAAAGAGTCTCACAGTGCTAGGGCCAGCACGAAGGCATGGGTCCCGATATCTGGTGAGTCCGAGCAGTTCCGTACAGACTTTAGATAGGTTACGACAATATCTAAGTTTGATGTCTACCCAAAACCACAAATGGATGGACTATTGGACCAGCTGGGATGGAATCAGCATATTACGACCCTCGATTTGACCAAGGGATATTGGCATATTCTGCTAACCAAGGATTCTGGGCGTTGCCTTCTGGCCACATGGAGCTCCCCCATCATTCCAACACTTGATGGACACAATACGAAGACCCCCATCAAGCTTATGTAGTGGCCAACTGAAAGTAATAGTGGTTTTTACCCCAGACTGGGATTCACATTTGACAAAAGCAGCAACAATATTAACATCAATGGCTATAGCAAGATTAACAGCAAATCCCCCAAAAATATGTTATCATGGCAAATGAGACCCAGCATCTGGTGCACAGCATAGGAGGTGGGTGAACACAGCCTGTTAATAGCAAAAGGTATAGACTATAGAGAGGTGTCCTCCCTAAAAATAGGTGCATTCTTTTTTGGATATTACTGGGCATTACAAAAGGTCATATCCTATTTTGTGGAGTTTGCAGTCTCCTTGACAGAATTAACCAAGAAAGCAGCCTCAAACGACGTTCACTGGAATAACGTCCATGAATTTAGTGCTGAACTGGGCTTGGTCTCGTCACCATCAACTGCCTGAGTGCAGTGAATAAATTCCCAGCAGCCGTCAGAGCGACGGACACAATATTACGTGGCGCTGGAGTAGCTATGAGCCCCTCCTCCACCTGCTCTGAATTGGGGGGACAATTTTAGGGGTTTTGGGGTGTGGATGGGGGATGTAGGGGGCTTGATTTTGGCAAGCAATTAAAGATAAAAGAATTGGGGGGGGGGGATTGAAACGTCGCTTGGCCACAATGCAATTATTTTATATATGGGAGGGGGGGAAGGTTGGGGGCATGCTGGGCCAAGCTATAATACATTTTTAGGGGGTAGGAGAGGGGCCGCTGGGTCACGGCTACATTTTTAAGCTTTGGGGAGGGGGTAGGGGGAGGGGGGTGCTGGCCCAGGCTACAATTATTTTAATATAATAGGGGTGAGGGGGATGAAAATGGCTACTGCTAATTTATCTTTTTTTTTTTTTTGGGTTATCCAGCTAAATTTAGCACAGCAAATTCCTCTGACCAGGCAGGCTCCTGGAATGCAGAGGCCTCTCCTCTTGTTTTAGGCCTTTAAACTTTAACTGGGTAACCTAATTCAGATTCAGCTTCTCTGCGGGGTGGAGTGTGGAGAAGGCCTTGGTGCTGATCCTGCCAGCTTCAAACATTTAGCCAGACACACCCGTTTAAATACCAACCCAAATATTTTTAGAAATAGCTCTGAGTCAGTAAAAATGGCAGGAGCAACAGGCCTGTGAGGCTTCAGTACTCAGGAGTGCGGGACAGCGTCTCGGGGGAAGGGAGTCGCGGCAGAATAAAAAAGTCCAGCTGCGTACAAAACGGTGTCAGTAAAAAAAAATAAAAAATTAAGGTTGTTGTGCAGTAAAAACCCGTTAAGACTGCCAGTAAAAATCTGTCAGGGGGCAAACTCAGATTGTGAGCCCTCTGGGGGACTGGGAAATTACCAACAGCACCTGAATGTAATCGGCTTTGGAAATAAATAAATACAGGTATTTTCACGAGTCGGCCACGCCGCCTAGGAGGAAAAGTTCATCTAACTCCGAGTCCCCCCCACCCAGTCTAACCTAACAGGTCCGGCTTTCAGGAGAGCCGCACTGATGTGGCCATGCAACACAGGGGAAACACGTTAGCACGCGAGGAGGACGCCATCGTCCACGAGGCTAAGCTGAATACACATGAAGGAAGAATAAATTTGCATTGTCATCTTGGCAGCTCTAGCTGGTTAGAAAGCATCGTGTTTGGGAAGCGCCGCGCTCGCGTACGGGTTACTGAAGGCTCATGCGCTTGTTAACGGATCCGACCTGCCGTCACGGCGACGGGCGGGGGGGTTTGCAAGCTCGCGGCGTTTTGTTTATATAGAAATTTTACCGTTCATCTCACAGCCGAAGACCTCGAAGCGCAGGGTGCAGGCCCTGTGGCAGGACACCGGGTAGACGCGGACGTACTGCGCCGTGATCGGAGGGTCAAACATGTTGGCCTTCATGCTGTCGTTGTCCACGTTTCCGGAGAAAACCTGCAGAGGGAGAAATTAAGAAAGAAAAAAAGAAGCCTGAGCGAGAGGTGGGGGGATACGGCTGGGGCGGCCGGGAGCAAACGGCGTGGGGGCCGAGGTCAGCCGCGGCGAGCCTGGCCGCGAGGAAACAGATCAGGGCGCTCGGAGGCAGAGCGCGAGAAATGCGCTAGGAATCTGGTGCCCCAGCCAATGAGCGAGCAGAGGGAGAAGCCCCTTTCCCTCCCCTCTGCCTGCACACATTCTCGTCATGCAAGGTCGCACGGCAGCGGCAGCCAAGCTCTGTCCTCTGGTCACCTCCACCTCTCATTTACTTCTGCTGCTGCTCCTTAGCATTTCTATAGCGCTACACGACCTACGCAGCGCTGTACAAACACCCACACAATAAAAAAAAACCAAAACGACAGTTCCTGCTCAGAAGAGCTTACAATCTAATAAGACGAACACGGACAAGAGACTCGGGGGCATTTCATAAAGCAAGACAATGGTTAAAAAAAAGAAGAGGAAAAAAAGTTAGTTAACGAGGTTAAAAGCAGACAAGCAGGGGTAAGATTTAAAAGCAGCTTCAAAAAGGTGGGTCTTTAGGTGGGATTTAAACATCTCCCTCTCCCCCTTGTGCTGCTATCTTTATTGTGCTAGCAGTCAGCCTGTCATCTGATATCCCTTGCCCAGCAGTGCAATGAATTCTTCATACAGGGAATCAGTATAGATCTAGCGCACTGGTTCCCAAACCTGTCCTGATGATCCCCCCAGTCAGTCAGGTTTTCTGCAATGAAGATGCAAGAGATCTCTGCATGCATTAGCGAGCCAGTGGATCTAATGGGAAACAGACGGGCTGCGGGGTCGCCAGGACAGGTTTGGGAACTGCTGGGCTAGTTCCTACATGAGGAACCATTTCCGTGTAGGGCGGGTGCCCTTCTGCCAGTTTGTTCTCCCAGTATGCCTGTGTTGTGTTCAATCAGTTTCTCTTCATTCAACGAATCGGCCTACAGATTCTTTTTTTTTTTATTTCCAAGACACTACAAATCCTGCAATTACAAGTCAGAACTGCTGACCCCACCGGCATGCAGGAGCTCAAGCGACACCTCTAGTGTGACTAATCAGGCATTGCCTGCTAAGCAGGACCCGTGCACTAACCGGGATTTGCGCAAGAGCGAGGAAAGCTGCAGAGACAAGAGGGAAATCCTCTTTTGCCATTCCCAGGCTGTAGAAGTTCCGGGGAGAGAGAAAAAAATCCCGCCGTCGAGGCGGAGAAAAACAGAGGGAAAGCTTTCCCCCCCCCCCTTCTATGGTTTTGGGGGTTCAGCCACCTGAACAGTAAAGTGCTGAAGGCCAGGAGATTCACAGGCAGAACCTCAGTGCTGGGATGAGTGCATTCTGGGTCTTGTAGTCATACAAATTTACCTGGGGTGAGCCCCAGAGAGTAAGCCAGGCCTGCTTAATGCCTCCAATTAGTGTTATAAAAGCAGGAGACTGCCACCAAATAAATAACAGTTTAATGCAGACAAAAAGTTCCAGAAATATACCCTGTGCAGAGGAAAGAGATATTGCTTCAAGCAAAAGAAAGGCGGATGTATAGCTAAGTCAGTCAGGAAAATAATGCTCGGCACGTGCTCTGCGTACCTGAAGTGTTTTAAAAAGGAACAGGCATTTCAACCTCATCGGTGCATCTTCCCAGTTTTTACAGAATTGGCCTTGGAACGTCCATTCTATTTCTGATTTCGTATAATTATTTACCACTCCTATGCCCCAAAAGGGGACTGAAAGCAGCTTGCATCATAAAAACCAATACAGCCCATCGGCAATTTTTAAAGGGGGGGGGAACAGTTATCGATGAGCGGAAAGTGGGGGTGTGAAACTTGCACACCCCCTCTACCCGTAAAAGCATGAGCGCACTTTTACGCACGGAGAGACGAGGCGTTCCTGGGGGCGGAGCAAGGGAGCGCACGTGATTTTGCTGGACAAAGTGCTGGCACAAATAGCAAGCGCAGGTCTGCGCGCGGACTTTATCCAACCCGATTCTCAAAGGGGAAGGTTTTTCCCCTCTGAAACCCAACGTAAGGTCTGCAGGTAAAAAGTACTCGCAGACCCAACAGTTCTTCTGCGCACAAAATCCTCTCTACATTATAAGAAAATAATAATAATTAAAAATCATTAACGCAGGCCTATCACACCCCCTACCCTGTCTAGGGAACGCGGCAGGCTGTAGGACACAGCTGAAAAAATAAGTCTCCCTCCGAATCAATGCAATCAATTCCTTACTACAGCAATAATGCAATCACTCCCAGCCTCTGAAAGGAACCGTCCGCAGAACTGAACGTATGCATTTAATTTACGCGCTCCATTCCTTACTGTATGGTTTCCTTCCCCCCATGTGATTATACGTCTGTTCAGTAAACTGCAGAGTGTGGGTATTTTGTTGGCCAAGCTACAGGAGGGGTCCAGAGAGGATCAGGGCGGACCCTGCTGGAAATTATACTGCAAAAGAAGAATCTGCATTGCTTGTCAGAGAGAGGGACCAGAGGGCTCCGGGTTCATGTTCCTCCACCCTTAACAGCAAGAAGCCGCTTCTAGATACCCTTCAGTCGGGGGTGATGCATTTCTTATTTATGGGGATCCTCTCCTCACTGCCTAAAGCACCCAGATGGGGGTTGCACTGGCATTTAGCGAACTACAAGAAGAATCCCATAACCTCCCATTAACTTATAGCCAAGTTTCAAAATACAGCACCGAATAGGTATGCAGAGCCTCGAAGAGATCCCAGACCTGCCACCAGTGCTAGCAAAAATGTATAAAAACAGCAAAATTAGCATTCTGCAGAGGTTTTTTTAAACTCAGTCTACCCAGCAACTTTTCCACAATACTATGCAAAGTAAATGAGCTGCCATCAAAGAAGGAAACCCACGCGGTCTCGGAAGGTCACGTAAATCATCAATTCTGAATACGTGTTATGTTGGCACAGAAAAAAAAGGCACCACAACCTGGTCCACAGCTTTGAGGCTAACAAAAAACATCTGCTGCATTAAAATGCTGGTGGGGCTTTGTACCCTTCAATGTGAAAAATAACTTGACACACAGGATTTATTTTCCCCTTCATCTGTCAGGATGCACACAGAAAGCTTGGAGGTCCATACTGAAAGGCATTTAGCCAGATAACTCAGACGTTAGTCAGCTAAATAAATATTTGGGCACATATCTGGCTGAATCCTAGCCAGCTAAGAAGTTAGACGGCTGGAATTGAGCTGGATACATTAGGGGCGTTCCGGGGGCGTAACTGGAAGGAGTTGATCTGGCCGAGTGAATTAAGTGGCTAACTCACAGGTCGATCCAGTAAAGTGTGCTCCGTCGGAGCGCACTGTCACCCTGCTCTGGACGTGTGTTTTCCCTTACCCCTTATTCAGTAAGGGGAGGAAAACACGCGGCCCAACCGCGGCACCTAATAGCGCCCTCAACATGCAAATGCATGTTGATGGCCCTATTAGGTATTCCCGAGCGATCCAGTAAGTAAAATGTGCAGCCAAGCCGCACATTTTACTCTAAGAAATTAGCGCCGCCCAAAGGTCGGCGCTAATTTCTTCCGGCGCCAGGGAAGTGCACAGAAAAGCAGTAAAAACTGCTTTTCTGTGCACCCTCCGACTTAATATCATAGTGATATTAAGTCGGAGGTCCCCAAAAGTATAAAAAAGTAAAAAAAAAAAAAAAAAAAAATTTTGAATTCGGCCCGCGGCTGTCGGACCGAAAACCGGACGCTCAATTTTGCCGGCGTCCGGTTTCCGAGCCCGTGGCTGTCAGCGGGCTCGAGAACCGACGCCGGCAAAATTGAGCGTCGGCTGTCAAACCCGCTGACAGCCGCCGCTCCAGGCCAAAAGGAGGCGCTAGGGACGCGCTAGTGTCCCTAGCGCCTCCTTTTCCTCGTTTGCACCGCGTCGCCTAATTTAAATACTGGATCGCGCGCACCGGCGAGGGGCCGGTGCGCGCGCCGGGAGAGCGGGCGTTAGTCCACTCTCCCACGGACTTTACTGGATCGGGCTGTATGGTGGGTACATAGAGCTGTCCTAAAGTTAGCTGGCTACATTCAATAGTGCAGCTGTACTAGTGACTACACCTCCAAAGTTATCCAAATAAGTTTATCCGGCTAACTTAGCTATCCAGACTGTGTCTGAATATGGAACTCGTGCTGTCTCCTTCTCTTCAGTGGTTATTGGACTTTTCTCCTACCTGAAACCCAAAAACACCTTTATGAGCTGCTCCACAGTAGGGGCTCAGAGATGCCACAGAAAAACTGTGACGCAGCTGAAGTGAAGTGGGACAGCGTAGAGTGATAAGAGAAGAGATATGTGCAAGCAGGAGAAGGTTGAGAGGTTTCACCTACCAGCTCTGCTTGGTGGTAGAAGCCAGGAGCTTGCAAGGTCAAACCCCTAAATGCTTGGTTGGAGAATAGGCTGTGCACTGGGGAGTACCAGTGCTAAGCAACTTTGAAACCCTTATGCTGAAGAGCCTCACAGAACATGGAACCTCTGTATTACCTACGCGAGGCTCTTCTGAACCTCAGCTCAAGAGTTAGAAATATTTTTATCATGCAGTACGTAAGCGGGCAATATTCAGAAGTTTTTAAAATTGCCTGTCACAGGCATGTAGGTAAGAGTACGCACGCCGTGCACATAAAAGTGGGCAGAATTAGGAACAGAAAGTGGGTGCAGTGATTGCACTTTCATTTCACCGTATCTTCTCTCCAGCGCATGCTCCCATGCAGGAGCAAGGGATTTGGATACAAAAGTGCATCGTGCGCACTGACCGAATTTTAAAAGGGAAACTGCAGGGAGCTTCCCTTTGAAAATTTGATTGCACGCTGCCTGCATGATTTCAAAATCCCTCTCAGGAATCTGCTTACAGTGCTTTACCTGCAGAAATGGCTTTGTACAATATTCCCCGCCTGATACGCAAGCAAACGTAAGTGCGAATTTTGCTGTTCGTGCGTAAGTTTACCTGGACTGAGTGCAGGCATTACGGGGGGAGGGGTCTGGATTTGCACACAGATCAGCTCTCTCAAAAGTATACCTATAAAATTTCCTCAAAAAATTACATTTCCCCGTGCGATAACAGCAGAGTCAGTGATGTGCGGAGGATAAATTTGTCAGGATAATCTTCAAATCGAACTTACGCGCATAAGTCTGCTTTGAAAATCGGTGTAACTTGGGCAGGTTTTTGACGCCTAATTTAGATGCGGGGGCTCTTACAAAATTACCTCCTCAATGTGGAAAAGTCAAATAAGGCCCTGAAATGATTAAACTGTGCCTGATTGGACTCTTTTCACACTGGGAAATTTGCCTCTCTCTTCTGTTCCCTTCTTGACCCCGCACCAGTGGACCAGCAAGTGGCCTCCAATACCACGACCTTCATCCACTCGTGGTCGGAGACTTCTACAAAACTAACTTTTGGTTGAGTCCAGTGGGCTCGGTTTTCAAAGGGTTTAGTTGCCTAAATCTGAGTTAGGAGTGTAAATCATCCCTTTGAAAACTGACAAGGGCTGAGCTTCGAAATGTAAAAAAGCGACCGGCTAGGAAAAGAAAGTTCCAGCACTTGGCACCAAACGTATAAATCTACGAAAGTTAATTGCAGGTCTGAAATTTATTTTTCTAAGTTTTAGGAACCTACATTTAGGAGAATTTTCAGTCAAAAACTTGGGCATTGAAGTCTGGCTGGAAACCGCACCCCTAAATGAAGCGGCAAGTACTTTTCGAAAATTGACCCTAGAATGCTGCAATGCCCCTTTAAAAAGGGAAACAACAAGAGCCAGAGTTCCCAATATAAAAATAAACACTAATTAATCTCCACCCCCACCCTGCCGACTCAGTCGCTCACCATGCTTAGTCACTGCAATTCCGCTACAGAAATATCTCAGGACACACCTAGGACTGGGAAGAGCCCACATGCTGCAGGGGGCGGAGCTTCAAGAGCGAGCCAGAAGCACCACTGGCTTCTCCAAGCTGCCTCAGCTGCAAGGCGGCTTGAATATGCCCCTCACTTACCCCAGGGCCCAGCTTGTCTTTGGAGTGCCCTTCCTCTCTGTAGAAGGTGAACTCGTGCCCGTCAAGACTGTAGGCCACCTTGAAGGATCGGACATACTCTGCCTTGCCCACCCGGCTTGCTCCCTGCGTGATGATACCAGTCAGCCTCATCCTCCTCTGCAGGTTGACCTGTGGGTTTAAAAGAGAAGCAAAGCAGTTTGCCAAAGTCAACACTGCCAACGAGGAAGCAGAGAACCATGATCAGAAAGCAAGAATTTCAGTTTGTTGATGGAGAGAAAACCAGATTAAGAGAAACAATCTGTTTTCCGTTGGGTCTTTGAAGCGAAGAGATAAACATACCTTCCGCAAAGGTCATATGAAGAATTAGCCACAAAGATTAGTTCAGGCTTATCATTTATGGCGTCTTCTATACCACAGTCCACATCTAGAACCTGCTATTATACAAATGCTTTTTAACACTAGGACCGATTTAAATTATATTTTCTACTGCAGATTAAGATTAGAGTTCTGAGATTTCATTCTTTCCACTTTGGCTAGACGAAAAGCCTTTTTTCTCTAATTTCACTAGAGACACCAATTCATCTTGATCAGCAATCTTGATCCTCAACCCCATCTCCAATTCTGCTCTTCACCCACAGGTTGGATCACAATCATTGATCAAAAGAAGAGGAACCCAGAACATTGAGGGAGACAACCCAGAATTGTACCTTTGCTTTATGCTCAGTTCACCGAGATCACAAAAATGAAAAAAAATCAACCAGCAGCCAAATATTCTGATTAGAATCAGGAGTTAGCGTTGCAAAATATTTGACTCGCCTCTAAAACAGACAGTTCCCTACGTCCCAGAAGGGTGCAGTCTGGGGAGGAGGAATAGCCTAGTGGTTAGAGCAGTGGACTATGAACCAGGGTTCGAGTCCCGCTGTCGCTCCTTGTGACCTTGGGCAAGTCACTTTACCCCCCATTGCCTCAGGTACAAAAACTTAGATTGTAAGCCCTCCGGGGATAGGGAAATACCTACAGTACCTGAATGTAAACCGGTGTGATATTTCGATTGAGATCAAATGTCGGTATATAAAAATAATAAATAGAGAACAGGTATTTCCACTTTGTAGAAACCTCTGGAAAGTGGAGTGCGATAATTTCCCAGTATAATGGGACAGATAAGAAATGGAGAATCACCACCAGAGGAAATCCCTGCAGGAAAGTGGAAAACGGGGAGGGAGTATATGACATCGCTCTCAAACGTTAGGGGAACCGATGCAATACCTGGATCCAAGGGCTTTTGTCGTAGTAGCTCGAAGTCCAGGCGTTTACAATTCCTTTGTTGTTCAGTCGAGCGAGCTCAGGCCCCCAGCGCTGGAGGCCCAGAAACGCGTAGTGCACGGACGTTGCCGAGAGCTGGGAATCGGCAATGGCTCCGCCCTCCATGCCCAGAGCAACAGCACAACCTGGGGGGAGGGGGGGTAACACGGAGGAAAATACAAGGAGAGAATATGGCAAGGTGAGAGAAAACATTTTCAAAGTTCCTGGACCAAGTGAAATCTTTAAAAAAAAAAAATCTTTTGCAGTAATATTACCCTTTCATTAAAAATAAAAAAAAAAAGCCACATCTCCCTCCGAATTTGTTCTGGACTCCTCAAGGCCAGACTCCCTTAGAAGAAAGATCTTCTGCATAACCACCCGAGCCTGAAAAAGCCGCCCATTCGCTGCTTCTGCTGACCGATGAGACCCCCCCATATACCACGCAGGCACCATGGGGGAAGAGTCAGGACTGACGGGTGATGTGCCCGGCCGCTCCCAGGTCCCATTGAGTACTTACGCAGGTGACAATTCTTCCCAATGAAAGGGGACGCACACTTGCAGGCGTAGTCGGCATTAAGATCCTGGCAGGTGCCTCCGTTCTGGCAGGGAAGCTTGGAGCATTCATTCATATCTGGACAAAAAAAAAGAGGCAGGGAATGAAAGATACAAGTTAATTCTCGAGAAGCGCTATATGTGCGTGGATATAATTTTACACTGGTCCCGGATGGACAGAAAATGTTACCACTTTTGCTGTACTCGCTGGCAGAAATGCTACCAAGGAACCAGCTAGAGGTGCAAACAGAGACGTCTCCCAGCATTCATACTCAGCTCATTGAAAAAAAATAAAATAAATAATCCTTAGGAACGAAGAGTTATGAAGTGAGAAGACCAAATGCAAGTAAGATTTAAATTAAATCAATGCACATGGGGCGGAACGCGTAAAACGATGAAAGTTCTCCGCAGCACGGCGCTTCTGGCAGGGCCGGCGTTTCAGGCAGTGCGCCTGTCTGCGTTTCAGCCCACGGGCCGTGGCACAGGACCCCTCCGGAGGCTCGCCCGTGAGCTTAGCTATCTCTCTCTCTGCACAGGCGTACGAAGACCTGGTCGTATGCACAGGCGAATGGAGTAGGACTGGAGATGAGCACCTGGTGACGCTCTCGCTTTGGTTGATTCACCTCAGAATAGAGCTGGGAGAGGGCTTTTACGCATTGCTGGTTTTAGGGGTGGCGTTGGGTGGATATATGTCTGGGGTATAATGTATATATTGTGCATGGCAGGGGGCACAGCGTGCATAATATGCTGTTTGGGGAACTATGTTTCTGGAACATCGCATACGTTGATTCATTGTGATCCACTCTGGCATCTTTGATGGAAGGGAAAAAAAAAAAAAGAGACAGCAAATGGCATGTAAGAAGTTAATTAATCAATTAACACTGAAGATGGACAGTAAATGGGGGATCCTTGGTCAGGAGTGTTATCTGTACACGGGGAAAGCGATTTCCAAAAGTCTACCCGTGTAAAATCACCTTTGAAAACGGCGCCTGCAGTACCGGCAGCGCGTGCCCTTTTAGAAAGGAACCGAGGGCACGGGGGGGGGGGGGGGGGGGGGCGGGGAGGGGAGTTTCGTTTTGAAATCCCCAGGGAGCCCTTCACCACGCGTGCTTTATACTTGCGAGGCAACCAGAAGGCCCATGTTCAGTCTCTGTCCAGATAGCAAAGGCAGCCAGCTTACATTAAAGGCTTATTCAATGGCGCGGCCGCACTACTGAATACAGCCGGCTAACTTTACCCAAACGGCTCCTCGGCCCGATCAGACCTAGCCAGCCAGTTACGCCCCTAACTTAACCGGCTAAATTCTAGCCAGCTGAGTGCCCAAATATTCATTCGGCTGGCTAACGTCTGAGTTATGCCACTCTCACCCCCCCCCCCCCCCCCCACTGCTTCAAACACGAGTCCAGGGCCAGAGGTCACGACCTCTGTCAGGAGCCCTGCAATCATGGGTCCTGAATCCAGCCATCGGGTGTAACCTTTAGGCAATGACCATGACTCCTTCCCCCCAAACCCCCACCCCCGGGAGCTGTGAGCGCTGCCTCCGCAGCATCCTCAACCCCAGCCGGCCTGGGAAGCGGAAGGACCCACCTCGGAAACCAAACCGGGGAGATTCCTCGTGGCAATGGGCGGCAATTAGCGCCCGAGCCACTGGGGGGGCCGGGCGTCCCCCGAATCTGCAATAGGGAAACACCGCGAGGAGTTCCCTTTGAAAATTCGCTTGTAGGTCTGTGGGTGTACTCAGGAGCCTGCAAGCAAATTACCCCCCCCCCCCCCCCCTCCAATCAGAAATATCTGTGCCCGCAAAAAAAAAAGAAATGCATCATTGCTACATGGACATAGCGAGTACCGAGAGTTGATGTTAAGTCCCAGGGCTTCCCGAAATCCTGCTGCACTAAACAACTTTCCCCTGGACACAAAATGGGAGACGAGCGAGAGAGAGAGAGAGAGCTCTGCTAGCGAAGAGGAAGCAGCAAAATACCAAATCATTTCTACAAGGTGTCAAAATCTGGATCCCCGGAGAACGTCACACTTTGCGCTCCCAGCTTCAGGGTTTGGTCCTGGGTTCTGCGCCAAGAAGCCGCAGGAGAAGCAGAAGATCAAGAGGGAGGGGCTCGCGCACCAGATTTAATCGAGCGCACAACACGGCCCCCGAGACGACCCAACCGATAAGGGGCAGAGTCTCAGTTACATAGGGCAAAGCACGGGTCTCGCTGCCGCCTGGTCAATTTCAGCCCCTTACCTGCACCCGCTCGTTAGGGCTGCCAAATGTGCCCGCTCCTTATAAACAAATTCCTTTTCTCTTAACGCAAACGAAAAACAAAGTCTTTCCTTCTGATCTCTGAGGCTCAGCATTTTCCATTACTCTTGCTCAAGGCCATTTCCTTGTGTTTGGGCAGCATGGATGAGCTCCTCTCAGAAACGACCTCTGAACTCTGGCGGGGAACCTGGGCCCTACTTACGCTAAGAAGCCTTGGCGCGCTATCGGTGGGACACTGACAGGCGGCTGCGTCTGATCTCTTACCACGCCCAAGCGTGATGGCAAATTGCCGTGGTGCGTTTCTCGCTCCGCCCTATTCTACCGACGCAGGTCTGGCAGATCAAAAAAAAAAAAAAAAGGGTCAAGGAAATCCACACCACCCTTATTAAAAAGAAAAACTTATCTAGAAGTTTTAAAAAATGTATTTGACATTGGTTAAAATGCCCTAAATATTCCTCCGATCTGTCAGGTGGAGCAGGCACCGATTTCTCTTGCATTGTTTCTTGCTCTGTAATCTTTGCTGGAATGCCTTAGGGAGTGGGTAATCATCCTATCCCCTCCCTCTAAACGCCCCCCCCAGATGCTTTCTATAAATAAGTCTCCTGTACATAATGCCCTCCTTGTATATATACATCCCTACTATATCTCTTGTTAATTTGTACAGCTTACCCTTGTTCTCTTCCCCCCACCTTCCCTGATACCCAGTTCTCCTATCAGTTCATTGTAAAGCCCAGTTGGCTACTTTTATGTTATATGGAAACCGATATGATGTTCCCCGAACGAATGTCGGTATATAAAAATTGCAAATAAATAAAATAAAATAAATAAAATTCTGTTCCAACTAAAGCCAGATTGGCATTTATCAGGAATATAAAAAGCAAAGAGACTTAAGGACTTCTGTTTGAAGAAATACAGTAGAAAGAAAAAGGGCACTTTCTAGTCTATTTTAGAACATTTACTGGTTAAAAGTAACCAAACAAAACTCAGCCTGTACCGTATTTTTAAGATCTGCAGTTTCCCCGACTGCTTTGTGTTCTTAACATTGCATGGGCAGGGCAGAAGCGAGTACGTAAAGCAGCCACGTTACCTTCTCTCGGCAGGGTGTCAGGGGGCATCACTTGGGGGCTGATCTACTAGGTTACGAATGTTTTTGCAAGAAAAAGATTGAGAGTGCTGCAAGAAAAAGAAATATGACCCCACTGTGTTACCTGCTTGTCTCCTGGACAGCGATCTAGCGTTACATTAACACCTCCAGGGTGAGCTGAAACACGGCACTGACTGCATTCATTTCAGATGTGTTAGATGTGCTCAGAGCCAATTTCCAGCACTAAGCACCAACTGAAAGCACCTAGTGTAGTCAAATAAATAGCAGTCCTAAATGTAGGTGGTTAAGTTAGATGCATGTTCAGTCTAAAACTCAGCTGGCCTAAGTTCAGCTGAAATTTCATTTTATTTTAGGCGCTAGATCAGGCACCCAGACATCTGTGAAAATTGACCCCAAAGCCATTTGCTAGGGTAAGATTGCTGGACTGAAAATTGCCATCCTGAACTGCAGCTACAAGTAGTATTTGTAAGTTTCAGAGCATGTACTTTTAGCCACAGGAAAACGAAGAGGCACAAGTTTCAAATCACGAAGTGGAAATATCGTACTAAGCAAGCCGACACCAGTCCGCCTCTAAATTCCACTCCCTAACCCCCAACTCTAAAATGTTGGTTCCACCAATTTAGAAGTTCCCGTGTGTTCAATCCCAGCATATTGTGTGCCTGGTGCAGCCGACGCTGCAAGGCAGGCTTCTCTTGGATCTTGAATGACTGAGGCTTCTGCCGTTTGGGTGTGTCTGATTTGCTGGAGCGCTGCTGATCCCCCCCCAGACGCAGGCTGAACATCTGCAGAGAGAGTGAATCAGCTCCCAGGTATTTGCTATGACTGAGCTTCTGTGAGTCACGCTGGCAGAGCATCAGCTCCAGATCTGGGACTCTGCCCAAAATGTCTGTGTTAGGGTCGCTCTGGATGTTAAAAATACGTTCTTGGCACAGCTGCAAAACGTCTCCTAGCTAAAGGACTGCTCCTAGAATATACAATTTGTTCTTCTGACTAATAATTTCCGGGTTTTTTTTTTTTTTTTTTTTTTTTATAATTCAAATGTGGTCAATTTTAGTTTTCAAGAATTTTGGATCCTGGAACCAGCAGGAGCAGTTGTAAATGCCAAAAAAGAGTACCCGTAGAAAAACAGAGGTTGTGAGACAAAAACCCAATCACCTAGATCATAGAAACCAGAAGCTGGACTTCCCGTGCAGTCAGTCCAACGTCAGTTGTAATTTATTATCCCATCATGGCATAAGTGATTAGAATTGATCTGTACCCGACTGTTCTTTTCTCCTTCAGAACAAGGCACGTTTCTGATGGCCTCCCACAAAGAGTATTATCAATGCACCTCGGTTCCTAAACCGCTCCGCGGGCCCACAGAGCGCTTCATCCTGATCGCGGTCCCGACCCGGCCCAGTCTGGCAGGTCACCACGCTGCTAAATGATGCGACGGCTTTGCGATGTACGCACGGCTCATCCCAGCATCATCCATGCAGGAAATCGTTCTTCCTCCTTGTTGGTTAGAACATTTTTTTTCCCTACAATTTATTTACTGTGAGGCCGATATTCAGCCGGCAGATAAGATTAAAAATCGGACAAGTCTGCCTGCTTAACTTTGCCCAGACAAACACTCTGGCCGGTCAGTGATGGGGAAGGTAATTTCAAAACGAGTCGGTCTGTCTGGCTAAACTCCCAAGGTTATCCAGGCAAACCCTCTGAATATGGACCCCTTTTGAAAGTAAAAACCCATCAGGCTTAACCCCACTCGACACCAAGTAAAGGGAGTACTTAACTGTTTTGACAGTGCATCCCCTCGTATCCTGGGGGGCATTTGCACACATATTCAGTAAACGCATCCCCCCGGCGGGAGGTGGTCACCGGCTGGCACTCCCCGTTGTGATGGCACGGATTCGGATAGCAGGGACCTGGAAGACAAAACAGGAGGCAGGGGAAAAAAAACAAAACCCCGCAAGGAACAAGTTAAATATCTTTTGCCAAACATTGTTTGACTGTTTTATTTCACAGCTATCTTTCCAAGGTCATAGTAAGAGCCTAGCATGCATTATCCCAAGGCAGAGCACTGGAATTTCAGCGGGGGCTACCCTGTTATTGTCCTGTTACGTCTATTCCCTGCTTTATCAGCCCACAAGATTCTCCACATTCACGGTTAAAAGTAACTAACAATTAAACAGCACAAAGTATAAAACAGTGTACAATATAATCCAACAGACTGCCTGGGACAGTGTGTGAGGGGGGGGAGAGAGGAGAGGAGGGCCGTCGGCTTGTGGGCGTGGGTGCTGGGGAGGGAAATGGCTGAAGGTTGCTGAAGCCCAAGGTCTCTGGCACAATACCCCCCTCCTCCCCCTCCTCTCATATTTTCACACCTCGCAGTTTAGCAACTCTTACAAGGCCGCAAACCTTGCTCAGTCCAGCCGTTTGTCTGCGTGCCGCCGTGTGGAAGGGAAGGTTTCACAAAACGTATTTATCCAGGCAGAAACGGGCTGAATAAAAACCGCCCTGTTCGAACGGCCAAACGTATCTGCGGCTGCCGTGGTGTGCGTGCTTGTAGGCGTTCCTGCGGACGCGTTCAAGCCAGGGGATGGAAACAGCGTGGCGCGACTTAGATTTCCGAAAGCGATGGGCAACGACGCCCCTCCCACACACACACAAACAGCAGGTGCAAAATACGCCGCTGCCTTCAGAAAATCTACCTCGCGCTTGCTACATTTCAAAAAGAAAGAAATAAAGGCGGGTGCTTTCTGTTTGAAAATGCAAGGGAACTCCTGGTGCTGCCAGCACCCGCGCAGTTTGTGGGAACGCGCCCTGTATAATTTGGGTTCGGCACGTTCTGCGTGGTTACCGAGATTCTGCCACCGCCTTTTAAACATTTCTTTTCAGGCTCTCTCTCCACATCCCCGACTTTCCTGCCCATGCCAAGAACACTGCAAACCCAGTCCAGCTTCCTCCCCCCTCCATCGGCCAAAATGCAACAGCGCCCTAGAGACCAAAATACCTGAAGTCCAGTCTCCTTCTTACCTCCTGCGTTTGTGAAACTGCTCTTTCTCCGTGAATGGACATCAAAGGAACAGCCGAAGCCTTGATGGTGCTAAAGATGCGACTCCAGTCTCAAACCTTTGGTAACCTGACCCACTCTTCTGTCTCTCTTCAGTCTCTCCTCCTTCCTCACTGTCCTGTTGCCAAGTCCTTTCGCCCCTATACCCCCAAATCCATTCTCCTCCTCCTCCTCTGTCATCGCTTCCTACACCTCCGCTCTCTTGCCTTTATTTTATTTATTTATTTATTTATTTAGGATTCTTATATACCGATATTCTTGCATGATATACAAATCATGTCGGTTTACAATACAACAGAACAATCGCAGCATAGGCGTTACATTGAAACATAAAATATAAAATACAACAGAACAATCGCAGCATAGGCGTTACATTGAAACATAAAATATAAAATACAACAGAACAATCGCAGCATAGGCGTTACATTGAAACATAAAATATAAAATACAACAGAACAATCGCAGCATAGGCGTTACATTGAAACATAAAAACATAGGGGTAGATTTTCAAATAGCGCGCATAGGCGTACTTTTGTTGGCGCTCCAGGCGCCAACAAAAGTACACGGGATTTTAGTAGATACGCGCGGAGCCGCGCGTATCCGCTAAAATCCGGGATCGGCGCGCGCAAGGCTATCGATTTTGTATAGCCGGCGCGCGCCGAGCCCGCTGCCTACCCCCGTTCCCTCGGAAGCCGCTCCGAAATCGGAGCGGCTTCCGAGGGAATCCTCTAACGCCCTCCCCTCACCTTCCCCTCCCTTCCTCTACCTAACCCACCCGCCCGGCCCTGTCTAAACCCCATCCTTACCGTTGTCGGGGGATTTACGCCTCCCGGAGGGAGAAGTAAATCCCCGCGCGCCAGCGGGCCTCCTGCGCGCCGGGACGCAACCTGGGGGCGGGTACGGAGGGCGTGGCCACGCCCCCGGACCGCCCCGGGCCGTAGCCACGCCCCCGGACCGCCCTGGGCCGTAGCCACGCCCCCCATACCCGCCCCCAAAACACTGCCGACACGCCCCCTAAACGCCGCGACGACCGGGCCCGCCCCCGACACGCCCCCCTCGGAGAACCCCGGGACTTACGCGAGTCCCGGGGCTCTGCGCGCGCCGGTAGGCCTATGTAAAATAGGCCTACCGGCGCGCAGGGCCCTGCTCGCCTAAATCCGCCCGGTTTTGGGCGGATTTAGGCGAGCAGGGCTCTGAAAATCCGCCCCATAGCGTCTAATAACATATAATATAATACAACCGAACAATCGCTGCTAAGGCATAACATGAACCTTAGTGTCTGAAAGAATATAAATATGCAAACATATGTACAAATGCTAATATAGCATAAGGGGGGTCCTAAAGAGTAATGGCACTTTAAAACTTGATGCAAAATAATCAACATTCACATGATCCAAGGGAGGTTAGGGAGGAGAGGGGGTGAGAATAGGAAGGTGTTGTTGGGAGGGCGAAAGATAAACAATGAAATTACAGGCCTCTCTTCCTTGTATGGTAGCGTTTTGTTTTTTTTTCTTCTCTCTGGGATTCAATAGTTCCTAACATACCTTTCTCTGTCTCGTTACAGTCTATGCCGGTGAAGCCATCTGGGCAGACGCAGTAAAACGTGGAGCCTCTCGCACCGCTCACGCAGGTGCCGCCGTTCTGACACTTGTTCACGCTGCAGAGCTCGCCTGAAGGAAAAAGAGAATCACAAGCATACCAATGTAAAACAATCAAGCGAGCTGGAAGATAACCCCCTCTAACCGGCCCTATTATTGCACCAGAAATAGGGCCATACCAAGTCATAACCAACAGATCAAAATACGAGATCAACGTGCAGAAAGCTGGGTTATCATTCAGGGTGATCCAGAGAGGTATCATGCTCCAGAAATGAACTGGAATACCTCCCCAAATTGAGAAAATAAGTGCAATGCTTGTGGTTTTTGATTAATCTGTATCAAGGGCAAAAATAATAAGTCATAAAACCCAAAAATCATAAATGCTTTACACTAGCACAACAAGAGCACCTGTCAGCCCCAGAGAATTCTGAAAGGATAATTATACCCATAAGAGGTAACTATTCAGCCGCAGACAACAGTGGAAAATCATCAGCCGTGCAAAAGCCGTTATTTTTCTGAAGATACAACACAAACCTTCTAGGGGCTACCACTCCAAGGGAAGAGAAAGATGTATCCTGGTAGAAGGTACAATGATGAACAGTGCACAGCAGGATATTTAAAGACATAGAGAGCACCTAGAATATTTTATTGAACTAATTTAAGTGGCCAAAACCTGATACAACATCCACGATTTCTCTAGTATTTTTTGGGACCATTGTGGTATATCCGATTGTACTCAGCTAGATGCATACCATGAAATGCTGCCTTCTTGTATTTAAATAATAGAAGTACTAGGGGGCATTTCATGAAGTTAGCAAGTAGCACATTTAAGACTAATCGGAGAAAATTCTTTTTCACTCAACGCACAATAAAGCTCTGGAATTTGTTGCCAGAGGATGTGGTTAGTGCAGTTAGTGTAGCTGGGTTCAAAAAAGGTTTGGATAAGTTCTTGGATGAGAAGTCCATTAATGGCTATTAATCAAGTTGTCTTAGGGAATAGCCACTGCTATTAATTACATCAGTAACATGGGATCTTCTTAGTGTTTGGGTAATTGCCAGGTTCTTGTGGCCTGGTTTGGCCTCTGTTGGAAACAGGATGCTGGGCTTGATGGACCCTTGGTCTGACCCAGCATGGCAACTTCTTATGTTCTTATTTGTAACACGGATTTCTTTTCATAAATTAAAACCTTTGTTATGGTGCTGTCAAGTCATTCTGTGGTCATGTAACAATTCTGATGACTTTATTACGTGGGAGCTAGCATTTCAGGTACTGGCAGAATCAAAAGTAAACAAGGCAACGGGACCTGCCGGGCTCCATCCCAGGCTACCGAAGGAGCTCGAGGTGGTGCTGACCATACCCCTCACAGGTCTGTTCCACTTATCGCCGGAAACAGGAGAGGGTCAAAGAGCCTGGGGAAGAACAGGAAGCAGAAAAACAACCGACCCGTGAGCCTGATATAAACAGCAGGCAAAGTAACAGAAAGAGCACCGGCGAGAACCGAGCATTACCCGAAGCTGGAGGATAACGGGATCCCAGGCAAACAATTTCACAGAAGGCAAAAGATGAGATAACCAGTCTAGCAGATCTGGGGAGTGCGGCCTGACACGGTTCCACAAGCCAACGGGCTGAACAAGATGGGAGCGGGTGCAAGAATTATAAAAGCTGGGTTAGAAACTGGGCAGTCAATAGGTTATAAACAGGTTTCCTTCAGAAGGGAAGGTGACCACTGACCAGCAGGGCGCTACAAAGGAATCGAAGAGAAAAAAAGACGTGCCTGTAAGCACAGAGGTCAACGTTAACGCATCTATCCAAGCCCTCAGTCAGGCCAACCAATCGGTGCAGTCGAGGTCCTACACAATATCACACATCTTAAGAAGTTTCTGTTCTTCTGAGGTCTCAGTGATTGCTATAGGTGGATTCTCCTTTGTTTTGTTAATAAAAAAAAAAATTGAGCTGGCAATAAAAATCTGGAACACTGTTGGTAAAAAATAATTTCACGAGATAACAGCTGTGCACATGGAGGTCTGAAGGAACTAAAGACACATTTTGTAGAATAAAGGAAGGGAAGATGAACAATACTTAAAGTATTCAAATATCTTGCAGGCTTTAAGGTGGCAGCTTTTTTTTTTTTTTTTTTTAAATCTATATATATATCTATATATATATATATATATATATATCACAAATGTCAGTCTGTCTGTCTGCCCATCAGGCTTTTTGGGGAAATTTAGGTAGGATTAAGGCCTGAAATTCGGCACACCTATAAGATCATTAGCTATGGCCTACAAAAATCTATAATTTCAAAGCGGCATAAGCTTGGGGTCCATGGGTGAATTTTCCACTAATATTTTCCCATCGAAGCGTAAAACTGCTCTCTCCCGATAGGATTAGAGGTTCACACTGCACCCGCAACAGCACACTTTCAGCCGCATTCACGTGAGGCGTTCCTGCGAGGGAGTTTTGGGTGGGATCGGAGAATAACACACATACATTGTATTTTCAAGCCTACAGGCATTATTTTCAGATGAAAATCTACCTGCAAAAGAAATACCCACGGTGGGCTTCAAAATGAAAAGCAAGCACAGATATTTTTTGAAACTAGGGGCAAAGTCCATGGGTAAAACAAGTAACCGCTGTGATCTTCTTTTGGAACGACGGTATATAAAACACTTAAATAAATAAATGCATACATACATACATACATACATACATACATGCATACTCTTGGGCTATGTTCAGGCACAGATTTAGGCATAAGCAACACAGCAACTGCCTAGGGTGACAAATTTGGAAGGCACCAACTATACAGGCCAAAGAGAAGCCAGCTTCGGCTCACTATAGTGCCATGAGTCAGAATGGTTTCAAAGGGGCACCCATCGTCATAGCTCTGCCTACGGCTGCCAAGTATCTTTTCTAGACCAAGGAGAATCCAGCTTCTGCTTCCTATAGCACCATGTGCCAACATGGCTTCAAAGGGGCACCCATCATCCTGGCACTGCCTAGGAGCGCCAAATATCCAGGCCAAAGCCAGCTTCTTCTCACTATAGTGCCATGTGCCAACACGGCTTCAAAGGACACCCATCACCTTAGCACTGCCTATGAGTGCCAAATATCCAGGCCAAACCCAGCTTCTTCTCGCTATAGTGCCATGTGCCAACATGGCTTCAAAGGAAACCCATCACCCCAGCACTGCCTATGGGTGCCAAATATCCAGGCCAAAGCCAGCTTCTTCTCACTATAGTGCCATGTGCCAACACGGCTTCAAAGGACACCCATCACCTTAGCACTGCCTATGAGTGCCAAATATCCAGGCCAAACCCAGCTTCTTCTCGCTATAGTGCCATGTGCCAACATGGCTTCAAAGGGCACCCATTGCCCCAGCACTGCCTATGGGTGCCAAATATCCAGGCCAAAGCCAGCTTCTTCTCAATATAGTGCCATGTGCCAACATGGCTTCAAAGGACACCTATCGCCTTGGCACTCCCTATGGCGCCAAATATCCAGCCAAACCCAGCTTCTTCTCACTATAGCGCCATGTGCCAACATGGCTTCAAAGGACACCCATCATCCTGGCACTGCCCATGGACACTACAATCTTAAATCTAGCCCTGGCTTTGTTCCAATGTGGACAATCTTGAAATTTTCCAGTTCTTACCACACACCAAGCAAACTTTCCAATATTTACCAGAACTCCACTGAACCTGTGTTTTTTATTTTCTGAGTTAGGAAGAATTTGTGTTTAGCACAAACATGCTAGTACTTAGCTTTCTTGACATCATCAATTACATTGTATCTTCGTTGCAAAGTGGTGGAAATACATAAAATGAAAATACAGAGGATGACGTTTAACATACAGAAGCGCGCATACCTAGTTAGTTGGATTTCTCGCTCTTTTTCTTATAAACTTCCTCCTGCAGCTTTATCTGCTCTGCGGGATTACAATTCAGCAGGCCTGAATATCATCACTGATGTCGTAAACGACCACTCCCTCTCCCCAGCCTTTCCAGGCACATAAAACACTACTGATGCTAGTTTAGGAGCAAGATGGTGTACTGGACATGGCCCAGAAGCAAGGGGTAACAGAATGGATTAGACGCCAAAAGGTAGTCCAATTTTGAGCTGTATTTGAATGGAGATGCGATCTTATATATGTGCCCGACTTGGGCTGAGTTTCGCCCCACATAGGGGCTGCCTGAGTCGGGCACATATATAAGATCGCATCTCCATTCAAATAAAGCTCAAAATTGGACTACCTTTTGGCGTCTAATCCATTCTGTTACCCTAACGGCTTTCTTAGACAGCCTACCCTCCTGTTTTGTCGGTCCAGAAGCAAGGGGGGGGGGGGGGGGGGGTACAGTCTTAGTGCATAGGGGAAAAAACTTCTTATACTCCCTTCCCATCTGTGAAATTATCCGACAGTACCCAATGGTCAACAAGTCCTTCAATCTTCTCTTCCTTTGACTGAGTCATACCTACGAGTCCATGCCCTGGTATTAAGAAAGCAGTGTCCCTCGAAAAGGTATCTTTAAAACAAAAGAAGCTTATTTTCCTTTCTAGGGTTACCAGCAGTCAATGGAACTTAAGAAAAGAAAACACACAAAAATGAATGAATTCACAGGAATCTCACAGCAAAATAAGCAAATATGCTTTGCAGTTTCTCTTCCTCTCTTAGAACTCCAGGATGCTAACCTGCCTGGTATAAGTTGCAGAAGCTTAGGTCACGTCCTCAAATGATGATATTCAGTATTTACAGAGTTCTCGGGAAGCGCTCTGGACCAGGTAGCGGGATGGGTCAAGATGCACTTGGTGTGCAAGGTTCCCCCCTACGTGGCCAGGCGGCACTGCCCAAGAGTCTAGTAGGGGACAGAGAGCCGCAGGCATGGCCTTGCAGGAAACTAGGTATTCGTGCAGGCCCCACCAGAAAGGGCTCCTCCAAACTGGGGTGCAGACAAGGAGAACGATTCCCCACCCCTGGCTCTACTCCCGCCAGAACATCACTCACAACCCACGCGCACAGGCTTACACTGAACCAAGCTACACTCACCCGAGAGGCCCCAAGAGCTGAATTTGTCTGCCTTCCTGCCGTACTCTTAGACAGCGCAGCATTGTAGCACCAGTGCGCGATGCGAGACAAACATTAGCAGGAGAAAGGAAACTAAACTGACGTGGTTCTGGTGAATAAAGATTGGTATTTCCGAGTCAATGATCCAGGGTTGCACTACAAGCCACTGGAAAACTAGGAATCAGAGGAGGTGGTCTTAACCCCTGACTTGCTGCTCCGCTGCAGATTCAGAAATCAGCAGCTGGATCCCATGCAAGTTGGGATAACAGAGGTTCATCTGCAGCCCAAGCCAATCTCAGAGCATGCTGCTAGCATGCTTCGGCTGAACAGTAACTAAACTGCTTGCTTCTGGTGGCATTCGAGCTTTCAAAAGCAGAACTGGTCATCTCGAGAGTTGGTTCAAAGGTTTCTGGTCTGGAAAGAGGAAGTCAAGAGAGTTCCCCAGCCAGAAGGGATCCTGATTGAATGGGCCTGCAGAAGAGCAGATTTCAGAGAGATTGATTTTGCTCCCAACGCCTGGTGCAGGCATACGTGCGGTAAATTGCACTTAAACACCACGTGGGGTTAGAGAGTGGAGAGGGAAAGGGGGTGGGGGAGGCAGAGTGCCACTGTGGCACCTCCTCAAAGCTGGCCTGGCGCCCCTAAAGCAAGACGTAGCAAGTGCCCCTTGTGATGGATGCTTGGTTCTCCCTGGCAGTGGCCTTTGCTGCTGCTGCTACTTAAATACGGGCGGGGCCTGATGGAAATGACTCGAGAACCCAAGGTCGAAGAATCTCAGCTGGGCAGACCGGACGGGCTAATTTACTCTTTTGCTGTCATTTACTATGATACAGCCAGGAGAAGGCCAAAGGCCTAAGGATACACATTTTATTAATTTAAATTTCTGAAATGCCTATCAAAAAAAAAAACTCTAGGTGATGTGCATTTAATCAATAAATGCAATGCCTCATACAAGGGAGAAAGGAGAAAAAAAAAAAGGCTCAAATTAGAGCTCAGGTAAAGCATGCTAATTCCTTTTTTTGTTGTTTATATTCTGCTTTTTGACACTTTAAGTCACCTTTCTGTAACCCAACAGTGTTTGGTAGGGCGTTCCATGCAATAGAAGCTGCACGTGAAAAATCGCAGGTCCTCATTCTGTCTCCAGCAGGGAGAGATCGGCTTACCCCTTCCGCCAAACAACCGTAGCCCAGGCCATTCACAGCCTCAGAGGGGCAACTGAGAAAACTTTAAGCATGGCCGTGGCCGACCTCAGCGGGAACTGCACTGCAGTTAAAAACGAAAAACTGCAGAAGGAATGCAGAAAAGCTCGGGCTGTGAGAAGGGGGGAACGAGGAGCCTTCGCTGCCTCTTCAGTCATGTGGTCCCTAGGCAGCCTGTTGTGCATCCAGGTCTGACGTGAATACTGCATGACGCATTTCAGGGAAATGCTTGGCACAATTTTCCCTTTGGGGATTATGGTATTTCTGTCATTCAAAGCATGGGATTCCATTTCTTCATCGGCCATTTTCCTCTCGGTGACATCTGTAAAGCGAGGAGGAGCCTCACATAGATGGACTGAGGGGACAGTGGAGTTGTCATGCACAATTAATGCAGCTGTTGTGTTGATTGTTTACACAGACTGGCAAGGATCAATTCTCCCCACCTCCTTCTCTATCTAAACTTTCACCCAAGCACAGTAGGCAGGATAACTCTTACTCATGTCCTGTCTTGTCTTATGTCTGTAATAGCAAAATAATTATAAGGTGTTTTTGTTTTTTCCAAGATGCTTCTTCAAGTTGGGTGTATTCTATCTCGAGTATTCACTGTGAATATCCTGAAAACCCGAGTGGCAGTGGGGATCACCTGATTTAATGCCAAGTAATTTTCCTCTTTTTTGATTTGTTTATAGCCATAGAGACTAAAAGCAGTGACCATTTTAAAATCCTATCGCAGTGATGGCGAACTCCACAGACAGGCCAGGTTTTCAGGATATCCACAATGAATATGCATGAGTTGAGATTTGCATACAACGGAGGCAGTGCATGCAAATCTCTCTCATGCATATTCATTGTAGATCTCCTGAAAACCTGCCCTGTTTGCGGCACTCGAGCACTGAAGTTCGCCATCACTGTCCTGTCGCCAATTAGTCACTGGCTAACCGCACACGTCCAGTTAAACCGATGGGCCTGATTTTTTTTTTTTTTGAAGGTCCGAACCAATGTAAATCTGCCCATTCCTTTTTAGTAAAATATGGGAGTGTCGGATACGCAAGCTGCTGCACTTCAGAGCAGAAACGCTGCCTGAAAGCATGTGCTAACCGTCTGTCCTTCCTCCTCTCAGCTGCTCTGCCGGCCATCTGCTTGCACTCCCTCCCCCTCCACCTTGCCATCTCAAAGCAGGTGAGCTTTCTCGGACAGGGGTGCTCACACCGGTCCTACCCCCCAACCAGTTGGGTTTTCAGGCTATCCAGGAGGTAGTGCATGCAAATAAACCTCATGCATATTCATTAGGGGAGAGCCTGAAAACCCGCCTGGCTCTAGGGGACAGCAGTGACCCCTGCAGAGGCGGCGGGCGCATGCTGGCTCCCAATCCCCCGACGTGGGAAAGAGGAGGAGCCACTGAGAAAAAGGGTGGCGCCGTTTCACACGCGCCTAGGTCAGCAAGAAGTCACTTGCCCCAGCCCTGACCCCATTTTCACTCACACACACACAGAGCGCTGTGAAACCTCTGACCTCCCATACCGGCTACCTCGAGTATCTTCCTGTACTGTATGAACTTGCACAAGTAAAACAACCACCTCCGGGAGACTAGCCCTTCCCGTCCTTTAATCGTTCTTCGCTCTTCTATTGGAATAAAAAAAACCAAACCATGAACCTTGCGATTACAGAGCAGCATCCGCGTGCAGCTCAGAGAGTTTCCAAGGACGGAGAAACCAAGGCACCACCTCCATCAACCAATCTGCTATTAGCCAGATCTTTGGCATCTCTACAGAGGGTAATTGGTTTCTCTTATGAGGTCCGTCTGGGGCTGCCCAGCGACACGGCCTGCTACGAGGAGCTTGAGAAGCAGCAGGGTGGTTAAACCTCCCAGAGCATCCTCGACAAGCATACAGACTAGTGCTTTTGCAATCTCTCTGCTGGTGCTGAGGAGGAGGAGGAGGAGGAGGAGGCGGCAGCTGCAGACGGTTAACAAGCCATGCTTTGAATGAGGCACCCTGTAACCACACAGTAACGGAAGAGTAAGCTCTCTCGGGAGAAGCAACGCTGAGCGTTCACATCCTTCTAAGCTGCCCGCGCAGAAGCTTGAGGCTCCGGCAGCCCCTGCACTCTCTGGGAGACCCAGGAGGCTCGGCCTTCACCAGGTCTCTGTCAGCAGCCTTTAAACAGCACAGTGACTCACAGCTAGGCCCATGGGACCTACTCGCTGAAGCCTCTGGAGCTCTTCATTGACTCCAGCTATTAAAACGGGAGCGTCCCCAACCTCTACGAGGCAGCCAGATTATCAGCAAGCTAGGCCTAAGGATCACATTCAAACGTCATCTTCCTGCTCTTCCATTTCATTCTGCGCGCCTCAGATCCTGCGGCCTAAGACAGACAGACAGACAGGGCCTGAGGAGCCACATTAGGCTTCCAGGTCTTGGGTGTCGTCACGTCACCGGCGACAGCGGCACAGGCCATCATGTCCTCCGTCTGATGAACGCATCGGTAAATGAGAAATAAAGGCTAGCGACTGCATGCTGATGGGCAGAGGGGTCAGAGTTTGATCCCCGGACCAGCGCCTCTCCCCGGGGCCAACTGGGGATGCAGAGGGGGCCCCCAGGGGCGGAAAGCCCCCCATCATCGCTCAACGGCGACCCTCCGGTGGCCACACCCAGGAACCACAATGGGACGACCCGAAGGAAGTAGGGTTGTGTTACCTCCCTAGCTGAAGACGGCTGCTGCGACTGCCAGCTTAAAGCGAGGGAAGAACACAGAAAGAGGGGGTTAAAATGACCCTGGGTTAACTGTGAATAAAGGCTCACGGCACTGGTTCCCAGCCCCACCCCCCCCCCCCCCGATTAAGCTGGAAAAGTATGAGAAGAAAACTAGAAGGTCAAAAACAAAAAGGTGGCTGATTGCAGCTCAGTGCTGGCACGGGTTCAAATCCCTGCTTGTTAACCGCTCCCCCATGTCCTCAGACGTAATCCAGCACAACCCCCCCCCCCTCCCCCGCATTAGCCCTGCACTTCAGGCCCCCACAGCACAGGGAAACGAGTTCGGGATCCGCTCCCTTCCACGTTCACTCCAGAGTCCAGGAAGCAGGTTTCGATGCTGTACCCAGAGTATGTGGGAAGCTCACAGCTTGCGTGTTTAATACACAAACAAAACCGGCAGCATGTCCCCTGGCTACAGCAGGTACCACAGGCAGGAACTCCGGAAATGAAAGTTACATTTACAGCCTTTCCGTATCACTTCCATTCAAATGATCTGAATTACACTCAAAATTGGAGTAGCCAAAGGACCCTATTTACCTATAGCGCTCTGACCTAGGAATATATATATATTTCTGAAACAGGCAGTATTTAATGTTTCAGAGCACCGCTTTATGGAGGAGCCCTGCCAGTCCTGGGCACTGCAGCATCTCTCTCTCTGCATCTGCACTGACAAAATTGAGTCTTGGTTCCTCTCCAAGAAACAAGATTTTCTCCAGCAGCTTAGTATTTGAGTCACCCCTGAAAGTTTTTAAACAAATGTAAATGCACCAAAGAGTATCTTTTTAACTCTTGGAAATCCGACAAAAAAAAAAAAGGCTTCATACCCCACCCCCCCCCCAAAAAAAGAAAAAAAAATACACTGATTTAGAAAGACTTTTGGCCCACTGTGGACCAAAAGGAAAAATCTTCTAGTAGAAAAACAACTCACAAAGCTAGGTTTATCTGTTATATTCACAGAACCGTTTAAAGCTTGCACTTAAAAAAAAGATATAAAATGCTTACAGCTATAACTTTATCTATAACCCAGCTACGATTCTGGCAACTAAGACCCAGATGTTATGCTGGGGGTTCTTAACATGGAATTTACAGTTGTGCAAGAAGCCAAATTCCTCGCTAGGGCAGCGTTAAGCCACGAAAAACGTCGTTCCGAGGTCGTGCTGTGCGGCTCCTGGTTTCGAGCCAAACCTGAGATAAAAACCTGACAGCAGGGCGCTAAGTAATTGCTCCAGATCCGAAGGAAGCGCCGTTAAGGGGCTCTCGGCGCTCCTCCCGAGGCTTTAGAGCAGCGATCTGAGCACTGCAGGTAAGAAAATCCGCCGATCAGCAGACTCGGGCGAGCAAAACAAGCCCAGCGGCCGCCCCCCCCGCACTCACCCTCCGCCGCCAGGATGACGAGGAAAGTGGTGAAAGTGACGCAAAGTGCCCGGAAGATTCCGAACTCCGTCATCCTCGCGACACAGGGCTGCGCTCCGTCCCTGGGATCGCTTCGCGCGCGCGCTCGGGCTGCTCCTCCGCAGGGACTGAAGCGCCTCGCTCGCTCGCTCTCCCGAAAGGCTGAGGCTGCAGATTCCCGGGCGCACGTGCCTCCGCCCCGCGTCCAATGACGGCTCCCGGTCGGGGGGGTGGGCAGAGCCGGCGCGTTATGCGCTCCGCTCGGCTCTACCCTGCGCTGCGGCGCTCCTTCAATGGAATAATTAAAAAAAAAAAGGGGTAGCTTGTTTGGGTTTTGTTTTGTTTTTTAGTTCATGCCTCGAAACATCAGCTGACCTGATTCTTGGGCTCTGTTCAGGCCTCTTATGGTCTTATTACTCTGTTTCCTTTTTGATTCTTTTTTTTTTTTTGCTTGTAATAATCATCAATATTTTTTATCTTAGTTTTTAAAAAGACAAAAAAATATATCTCCGTTCCGGAGTCTGGCGATAATCAAAACCATTTCTGCACGTAAAATGCAGTTTTACCAGCATAAATGGGCTTTTTCATTATTGCCCATCGTGTTGTGTATGCAGGCATAGTAACTTGTATGTTAGCAACGCGGGTACTTTTACCCGTGTACGTCTGGAGGCGTTCCCAGGGTGGGGATTATTGCAGGAGGCACCTGCACAGGTAGTGTTCAGTATTCAAAACTTCCCTTGTATTTTTGCCTGAAAAAAATACCCACACACAAAAAAAGCAGGGACAAAACTGTGCCTGCATCCTTTTGCCTTGATTATTCCGGCAAACCCCATTAGTAAAAATCCACCAGAGGTTTTGCAGAAATCTGGGCAGTTTGATTGCTGCCTCCTACATTTGCTATACGTTTTCCGGGTATTTTTGCCGGAGTTTTATTTGTCCAGCCTTAATATTGGTTGCCACGGGATCAGTTACCCGCTGGGCAGGGCCGGATTTACTGTCATCACCCCCCTGAATGGCTGGGGGTGGTGCCAGCGCACATCTCTTTCAGTCAGTCCACCTGAGGCTGCCCTTCTGTACCGCACACTTCCTCCTTCCAGGTGGACCACGCAAACCGGCACAGATAGGCAGCCCTGCCAGGTGGACGCCCCTAGGCTCGTGCCTGCTTCACCTACTTAGAAGTCCAGGCCTGCCAGTGAGGTTGGGTGGAAGGGTTTTAACCACTCCTCCCCTCCCTCCCTCTCAATATGGGACATGTAACCCCTACTCCAGACCTTAACCGGTGCAGCGGTTTAACTAGTGGGCACACAGAGCGCCAGGGCTCGGTCCTGACCCAGTCCTGGGAGAATTCTTCACAAGTGAGGGAGGATTTATCAGCAGCGCCCAAGGCGTTTAGATGAGACACCAAGTCTTTCCTGACAAAAAAAAAAAGTGTAAATTAACGAGGCAATACAGTCTTTGGCATGAGAAATCCAAATCCCGATATTAGTTTTTGTGCGGTGTGTTTTTAATTTGTGCATGTTTTTTCATGTGACCGCTGCGAAAAGGGGATACAGGCAGAATATTAATTTCGTACATAAATAAAAGTGTCAAGGGCATTACTGATTCTTGCAGCCACTCTCTCCCAGGATCTTCCCCATTCCTTTCATTCTGGGCTTAAGGACGCCCTTGGGCAGATGCTGTGCTTCCTGACTCCCACACTACCCTGATGCACCTGAAATATCCAAGGCCTGAGTCGCTCCCGCACACACACCTTTCCCCCTCCTCTCCTGCCGGCATCCTTTGGGATCAGTGTAACAGAGCACGGAGCCGGCAGCTCCCTCCGTACCTATGGATAGGCACCTGACGCTCACTGCTCACTGGGCCTGCGTAGATCCCCATTCCCCTATAGAAAGGCAGGCTCAGGGTGACAGGCTTATTCCCCCACCCTGCTGTTTCCCATGCATACGTCCCACAGGAGCAGTTTACTTATAGCAGGGATGCTCAAACCGGTCCAGCCAGTCAAATTTTCAGGAGATCCCTAATGAATGTGCATGAGAAATATCTGCATATATAGGTAGTGCATGCAAATGCGTCTCATGCATATTCATTAGAGATCTGAAAATCTGACTGGGAGGGTGTGGCCTCAAAGACTGGGTTGAGCACCCCTGAGTTATAGCACAGTATCAGAAGCACCACCTCAAGGAACTGTCTGCGTGGCCCTCTATACTCACTGTAATCTCTGGAGCAACAAGGACAAAGGCAGGTTTTTGCCCTTCCTCAACTCCACTCTCCAACAGAGAGGGGAGAGACTGGATTTCTCTTACTCACAGCTTCTAACCCAACCCAGCCAGGACTGCACCACTGTGGCCACTCCTAAAGGAGAGTGCCTTAGCATATGGTTTAGTCCAAGACACTACACTGCCACTCTCAATATGTCCTCTGCTGGGAGGAGCATAGACCTAGTGAAGGGACCACAGGGCTTCTTGCACTAAGAGTTTTCAATCTTAAGTTAATAGGTCAAGAAAAGACCACGCTCAGTTCATGGATCAGACCCCAGCTCGTAATGGGGCTGATTGCACCACTGTGGTTTACTCATGTAGCATCATTCCTTGCCTTGACCCCCTCATTTTGTTGTGACCCGATGAAGGAAGTGTAACTCCCAGAAGCTGGTCAAGAAATGTATTAGGTTCATCCAGTAAAAAGATATGAGCTTATATTTTTTTGGTTGACTTTTATTTCTACACATTCAAGTGAACTGATATGGCAACCACATGTTTATCCTTCGAGTTGAAGAGAAACCCAGAGTATGTTGCAGTCTGCTAGAAGTGTCTCCCTGTGACGCATGCCTGGGATCTAGGGGGCACTCCATGAAGTTAGCAAGTAGCACATTTAAAACTAATTGGAGAAAATTCTTTTTCACTCAACGCACAAATAAGCTCTGGAATTTGATGCCACAGGATGAGGTTAGTGTAGCTAGGTTTAAAAAAGATTTTGATAAGTTTTTGGAGGAGAAGTCCATTAACTGCCATTACTTAAGGAATAACCACTGCTAATACTGGCATCAGTAGCAAGGGATCTACTTAGTGTTTGGGTAATTGCCAGGTTCTTGTAGCCTGGATTGGCCACTGTTGGAAACAGGATACTGGACTTGATGGATCCATGGTCTGACCCAGCATGGCAATGGAGAGTGAAGTGACTCGCTCAAGGTCACTAGGAGTGGCAGTGGGATTTGAATCCTAGCTTGTAGCCTGCCTCACTAACCACTGGGCTGCTCCTCCATTCCATTTCCTAGAAAGGAAGCCCAGCTTTCAAACCACTATTCACACGTGTCTTGAATTAGAAAGGTATCAACTATAGCGTGTTTGTTAACCCTTAATCAAGTGGACTAACTCAACAGTCACTCTACTGTCTCTTTGTAACAAAACACACACATATATATACTGTATATTATTGGCCTCTTGGTGGCACATACAGAAAAATGGCTAAATTGATCAGTAATTCTGTTATTGGAAAGTCGGTATAGAAAAATGCTAAATAAATAAATAAATAAATTGGGAGAAGTCTGAAACTGAGGAGCAGCAGCATCAATCGTCAAAGCTTTAACTTTTGCCACTGAACATATACACAGTTTTCATAAATAGTTTTCATTCAATAATTTTTTTAAAATTACCGCTCTCACTCACCTCATGCTTATCATACAGGTTTGGGCTGGTAAAAAAAAAAAAGCGAGAGGATGCTAGCTGTGGGGTTTTTAAGACTACAAAAAGAAATTTAAATATCGGTAGGGGAGGTAATAATCCAGAGGAGGATAAATGGGAAGGAGGAATAGATATGCGGATAAATCCATGCTTCCAGCAACTATTTCTATTTTCGAATTATACCCCTGCCTTTTCAATCCAAAAAGCACTGCCCAAAATGGCTTACAACAAGCCACACAGATATCTCAGGTCAGTTGCAGTACACAAATTTAAGCATCAGAATACATCGGTACAGTTTCCACTGATCCTGCTACAACCCCTGTGCTCTCCCTCTGTAACATTCGAATTTTGGTTAGGCTTCCAGACAGTCCAATTTAGTTAAGGAACATTTCAGAAAAACTCTTCTTCTAAAAGGGGACCCACTTCCTTTGATCTTCAAAGAGTATCTCTGGCATGTATGCAGAATATACCTAACTGTATAATTACACAGAAAAGTACACACACACATATATTGGATGCATAACCTTTAGAAAAATGGTTGGATTAGCACGACTGAAAAAGGTGAGCAGTAGCTCCAATCGTCAAGGTTTCAGCTTTTTGCATGATGATTCCACCACTTGCAACTCACATCTAAATGAAATTCTGCCTTACCTGACCCACAAAATGAAAACCAGATGAAATCAGAACGTATGATTATAATCTAGCTTTCTCTTTCGAAAGGCCTATGACAGCCATAATATAAAAGTTACCCAAATTATGTGGTATTTGCTGGAGATTAAGTGCTGCAGTACGACACAACATAATTTATTTATCATTTGGTCTGGTCTGGTTTAGGAAGCAACCAAGATTTTTTTCAATCAAACGTATCATTGTAGAAAAAGACTAGCTATGATTTAACCTTCATATGTTATACCATGCAATTAACTCAGTTAGAAACTTGGTCCAGTGAAACTAAGCATTCTCTGCTTCATAGTCTTTGACAGCCTAGTATTTCCCTAAACAGACCTGGTGACCCGGAAAATATTCTTTCGCATCTGGTCAAATCAAAAGCATTGATTTTATCATTTAAAAAACTTAAAGAGCCATTCGTTTCTGATAGGGCGCTCATCCCTTTTCTGGTTTGAAATTTGGAGACATCCTCCTGTTTCTGAAAAATGTGGTATCTCGACAGAGGGGGAAAAAAACCTAAAATGCTAACTTTCTCCAAATTTGCTTGTAGGACATATTCTGCCTTTTCTATACAAATCAAGGGGAAGTGGCAGTAGCTGTCACTTATGTAAGTCAATGGAGCAGGCACTGTCTGCTGCCTATCCAGGACAGGGGAAGCAAAGCCAAGTTTGCCCTGCATACAGATCAACCATGACCATGCCCAGGCCAACTTCCAAGTCAGTGGTAGCCCTTATAGAAATATATAGGAGGAAAGAATCAGACAGTGTCTTACCCTTATATCCATCAACAGATAATGATTTCTGTAAGGGTTGGAGAATACGAGTCAGTGAGTAGAAAGCAGCCAGAGCTGACAGTGTCAACCACAGGATGAGCCATGGGGAGTTTTGACAATTTTGGAAGGGGTCCAACAATTTTCTTTTTTTTTTGTTTTTTGTTAGAAACTTCTTTCTATATAATTTTAAGGGGCTGGAGACTGGATGGCTCAAGTGATTGGCACAGAACCTTTCACTAGTTCAGATCCAGCTCAGGTTGATCAAATTAAAAACTGTTTGGTGGTCAAAAAATTAGTTGGTTTCAAATATTCAAGTCTCAGTGTCCACATCACTAACAAACAAAATTGCAATTTGGCACTTTTGTTGGCACTCTTAGCATTGGAGCCAAGGATGGAATAGACACGGATGTTCATCTCGCCACAAATATTTGGCAGGTTTCAGCTAGTGTATATATATTAGAAGACAACATACATCACATTATTGATGATTCAAAGGATTCTCTCATCCCCTGGACCAAAAAGGTATAGATTTGGGGTGTAGTTCCAGTCACTCCCCTTTCTTTGTCTCTTCCAACACCACCACCACACTACATACGCTCAACAGTTGCTCAAACTTCGTAAACACCAGCATTTCCAAAAGAACATAAGAACATAAGAAATTGCCATTCTGGGTCAAACCAAAGGTCCATCAAGCCCAGCATCCTGTTTCCAACAGAGGCCAAACCAGGCCACAAGTATCTGGCAAGTACCCAAAAACTAAGTATATCCCATGCTACTGATGCCAGTAATAGCAGTGGCTATTCCCTAAGTGAACTTGATTAATAGCAGGTAATGGACTTCTCCTCCAAGAACTTATCAAAACCTTTTGTAAACAAGGCTACACTAACTGCACTAACCACATCCTCTGGCAACAAATTCCAGAGTTTAATTGTGCGTTGAGTGAAAAAGAACTTTCTCCAATTAGTTTTAAATGTGCCCCATGCTAACTTCATGGAGTGCCCCCTAGTCTTTCTATTATCCAAAAGAGTAAATAACCGATTCACATCTACCTGTTCTAGACCTCTCATGATTTGAAAGACCTCTATCATATAGGAATCTATTAAAAAGATGTCTTTTTACATTTTACATTTTCTTTTTCTGGTGATGTGGTATCCTAACAGCTTTATCTTGGAAAGGGTTTTAGGTAGCTGGCACAACCCTTCTCCTCCTGTTCCCTGTACACTTCCCGGGAATGGAAGGGCTGAAGCGAGAAGCAGAGAGCTGTTCTCCGCTGCCTAACAGCCATTCTGCTGCACAGGAAAGCTCTGCTGCTGCATCCCAAATTGCGGTGCTTTCGGCAGTCACCTCAGCCTGCCGAATGGAAGAGCTGGCTCCAGACGGCAAAAAAAAAAAAACTTTACATGTACTCTGCGGCTGAGAGAGAGTTAAGCAATCACGGCCGAGGTTACAATGGTTGTTTCCAAAGCAGCCATTAAAAAGCAACTTCAGAAGCATCCCCGCAACTTCAAAAACAGCATTGCTACCATGATTAAAAGAGCAGACGTTATTAAACCTGAAGCAGCTCCTGCCTAGCTTTTGGCACGCGGTGCTTCCCATCGTTCAGAAAGAGAAGTAACTGAAGTGCGGCTGGGCTCTTTCCTCGTTGAGCTGACGAAGGGGGCAGAGCTCTCCAAAGGCAGGCACAGAGCAGGGCATCACCTACCTGCTGGCCCTTACTTCTACGGATGAATAAATCTCTCCGTGCAGCTACAAGAACCAATCAAGGAGCGAAGGAAAGCCGGAGCGCAGCGTTACTGCAGCTTCAAACATAAAGGAGTTCAGGACGACGTACGGGCAATCCTCAACCAACGTGCCAAGTCATCAGTGCACGAGGTGGAGAGGGCACGGGAAGGGTCGTCATGTAGCGCACGCCATGACCGAATCTGACTTTTTATCTTGGTCGTTTTCAAATGCAAAGAAAGCAGTGACCAAGAAACCCAAATACACTGGGGCCATTTATCTCGAGCTTGTCTTGAGCAAAGCGCCGCCATCGTGTTCGAAAAAGTCAAAAGATCTTCATCACCGATGCACGTCCAAGGCCTGTCTGACACCGCTGGTGTTTCGGGCACGTCCGATGCCTTCCTCGGGGGCCGTTACGTCGGAGCGAGTCTCAGAACTCCAATTCACTTCTCGATTGGGCTGTAGGGCTTTTTTCAGTGGGGGGAGGGCCTGTCCTTTTTTTTTTCTTTTTTTTTTTTGTCTCTTTTTATTGTGGTGTTTATTTTGTTTCTAATCAACAAAGCAAAACAAACATCAAATCAAAGCAAAACAATATAATTGGAAAAAAAAAATTAAAAACACATTTTTTTTTCCACGTACACCCCTATTCAGCACTTGATAGTAGGGTTCAGCTCCAAGAGAGCTCCAGGTTTCGTCTTTGAGGAAAGGATCCCTGCCCATTGCTTTCTCTGCCGACTCAAGTGTGCTGCACCCGAGCGGGGAGTGCCCACCGGTGCTTTCAGAAGGAGATCTAAGATACTGAAGAAGACTGCAGGAGAGGTATGAGACCTGGGATTACCTTCTAAGCATTCTGCAGTGGGGAGAACAAGGCCGGAAGCAGAATAACACTAGGACCAGCACTGGTACTGAGAAGTTTATAGCGAGCACAGCCGGGATCCAGAACCTGCCTGGGCTCTCTCCTTGTGTCTTGCTAGCCAGTTAGGCAGAAGGAATATTTTTTCATTACTTGGCTCAGAGTCTGTTTAGCAATTATCAGCAGCTGCTTTCCATCTTTCCTTAGCGCAGCCAGCAAGGCCTACCTATTTTTTCTGGGCCTGAAATTTATGTTAATTTTACCAATAAATAAATAAATAAATAAAATTGTGTTCAAATCTTTGCAAGTCGTCACATTTTCTGCTTCCATTGCCTAAGGCCGGCTCATTGGACCTTGAAGAGCAAGAACGAAGGGACCTCTGAACCATTGTTCAGGCTTGGATGCCGCCAGGGCTAACATAGGCCCTGCTTAGGCTAAGGGCTTGCTAAGGCTGCACAGAGCTTAGGAGTTTTAAATCTGAAGTACTTAAGCATTTTTTCTCTTTTACAATTACAAAGGGTAAAAGAGCAGACTCAGAACAAGTTATTTCATAAAGAGGAACTCAACCTCGCTGACTGGAAATTTTCCTCAGGATGTGGAAATGTCTCCTCAAGTAGTTGAGTATCCTTGATCTATGAATGTATGTATATTGTGAACCATTGTGATCTTTACTGGAATGACGGTATATAAAATTCCTAAAAGAATAAATACGTCTTCCCTTGTGTGTGTGTGGAGTTTGGGGAAGCCCGTATGTTTGTGTGGGTGCCTATACCTGTGTGAGTGTCTGCCTGCACCTGTATTTGTATTTGTGCGTGTGCATGCAAGTATGTACCTGTTTGTGTGAGTGTCAATGTCCGTGTTTGCATGAGTGCTTTGCACAGCGCACCTTCCACTGTTTAGAGCACCACCTGGTAGCACAGATAGACACAACAGTGTGACCAAATGACCTACAGAAAAGGCCTTTTATATATATAGATAGATAGATAATGGAAGGTAATAGATCAAGGTGATGAACTAAAGAGTAACATCACCAAGACCATATGGTATCAACTCGACAGTCCTAAAAGAACTCGAATATGAAATAGCAAACTTGTTATGAGTAATCTTAAACCTATCATTTAAAACAACCACAAATACCTGAAAATTGGAAGGTGGTCAATGTAACACCAATTTTTTAAAAGGGCTCTAGGGGTGATCCAGGAAAATATAAACTAATCATGAAATTAACTAAAGATAGAAAAAAAAAATCTCACAACAGCAAAGTAGCCTTTTCTCTTCTAAAATGTCTTTGTACACTAAGCAGCAATAGCTACCTAGCAAGCAAAAAAGCAATGTAAAAAAGTCTCTTTTCAAACAATAAAAAATCCTTTTTTCAAAATTAAGCCACAGCATTTGAATCAAGTCAGAAAAATATACCTGTTTGAAAATGAGCTCTCAACAATCAACCCCAATATTAATAGTTGATTTATGCGAGTCCTTTATAAAATTAGTAAAGCACATACTATTTTCTTTTCTTTGTGTAGCAATTAGCTGAAAAACAACAATGAATGAAAACCAAAATGTCTTTTAAAATGGCACAATCAGAAAGTAGAGGCAAGCAAGAATCTTACTGTTTGAAAGGGACCTTTATCGCCCACGAAATAAAGCAAGTAGTCTTCTCCTTCGCTGAAGGGTGTTTCTTAAATCTGGTGTCTTCATAGAAAAAAAAATACAGACATGATAACAGGAAATGCAAACCACATTGAACTCTGCGGAAGCAGAGCATGACCGTAGGCCCGCACACCGCATGGAAGCATTGAATTCACATGATCATTTTCAACTGCTTGTTTTACTGCCGCTGGGCTTCCTCCTTTCCTCACCAGGGACAAAAGTGGCTGGGCCACAAATGAATTCCATGTGCATGTGATTATGAGCTGGAGAAACTCCCCAGTGGGCTTGGATCCTCCCAACTGCCCGTTATGGTGGAGCAGTAGTCACAGCTCTGTACCATCCTATAATAAACTTAATTTTAGTGCCAGGTTCCAGATGCACATGTGCAGCAGCTGTAAACTGTAACCGTCTTAAAATCTGTACCGGATAACTACGGAGAAAATGAAATCACAGGGAGCAGAAGGTTAGTGCGGATGGGAATACTTGGATGACCACGGGCTGAGGTATCAGGGCCGCCAGCTGACCGTTACTGCACACTGAACTGCTGGGTATGCATCTTCATGGAACATGGAGGCGTGGAGATGTAAATGTCTTAGACGACCATGTGCAATGCAAGCCAATTAAAAACTAATTAAAACGAATCAGCATATCAATTGCAGTTTGACTTTTGTAGTTGATTGTGAGCATATGAGGGGTGAAATATGTATAATTAGAAATTATTATACAGTCTTTGATGCTTTGTGAGATAAAATAAACTCAGCATTCATATCAGGTGTATTAGTGTAGGCTTCCAATGTTTTGTATCCAACACAGGCCTTATTTCATAATATTCTTTTCCATAAGCACAGAATGGGAAAAAGTCCTTTTAGATTTAAGCCCATAGATCTTTTTTTTTTTCTAACATTTTCTTATACCTATCGTCTCCGGTATCAAGTGAAAAATTCCAGTATCTCATGAAATCTAAAAGATCACCTCAGGGATGAGCGGAAAAGTGATTAGCAACGTGATTTAGCCTCCCCTCTATGAAGAGCAGACAGATGTGGCAAAATCTGAATTTTTAAATTATCCTCTATAACGTCTTCTCTGCCTCTTAATGAGTGGTTTTACAATTCCTGCCCAGTACACCTGAGAACACTGTCTCGGTTTTTCATCTTTGTTAATAAAGTGAATTTGCTTTTTATGCTCATGGATGTATGAGGCACGCTTAAGCAGGTGAACTTTATCCTCTGGAGAGGTTTGCGTGTGATCAGGGGCTTTTTTTTTGCCTGCTACTGCCCCTCCTGGGCAGTGTGTTTGTCACTATTTACTCTGCTATTAAAGCTCCTTGTGCCCAAAATAGCTTCCCAATCCGGTTTGTGCCATGCCTGAGTGCTAATAGCTGTCCTACGGCAGTTCCAGCTGACTCTGATCAGGAAACCAAGGCAAACCTTTTAAGTAACAACAAACAAACAAAAAAAACCCCCAATTATTTTCCTCTCTAAGTGGTCAACAGATTAACAGTCTAATGCATCGTAGCACGGAGTAAAGCAGCAGTTTCTGGTACTTTGAGCTCTAAATTGCTACTAACACTCCTACTTTTCCTATTTTTCTTTTCAGTGTGTATGCCTATATTCTAATTTGTATTTAATTTTCATGTTGTAATGTATTCTTCTCTATATGTGGTTTTTAATATTTTAATTATTTCTTTGAGTTTTTATCTTTGTAGACCTATTTTTGCACAGGCGGTATAAAAATAATTTTAAATAAAGTGGAACTCGACAGTGAATACGACAGCTGGGAAGATGAGAGAGGAAGCAGAACTATTTTAAAGCAGATTTTCATAAATGTTTGGATTTTTTCCTACTGTCTTATGTAGATCACTGGAGCTGCCTGAAAAAGGGTGGGAAATAAAACAGAGAAAACGACTGGTTTCTTGGAGCAGACGGACTATGGTGATGTATGCTGCCCGCGGACATTTCTGCAGAAGACCTGAATGTGTCCCATTAGTGCAGTCTTATTTACTCTTCTGTCTTGCAAACAGCTATGAAAACTGAAAAGAGAGGGAATGATGTTCCAGTCTTAAAACTGGAGGGAGAAAGGGAAGTCTGAGGTTTTTGTTGATTAAAAACACAAAACATGATGGCAGATAAAGACCATGTGGGTCTCTTCCTATCCCTTAGAGGTCCTCTGTGCTTTTACCATGTTTTTGTGATACAGTCCTTATCTCCACCACCATCACAGGGGGGAGGTTACTGCATGCTGTCAGGGTTGATGGCATTTGAACCCATGACCCTAGCACCTCTAGTCTACAAGACTGTTGGCTCTTCTGGGTGCTGTGGTAAATTTATCTCATTTCCCCTGCAGTCTTCCAATTGGACCAGTATTAGGTGTGGCCTTTATAGAAGGAAGTTCTATCTGCCACAACTTTGCTGGTGTTGCGTCCGTCGCTGCTCGACGCCCTCACTCCGCCCTCTTTACCTCTGTGGCGACTCCCTCCAGGTCTGATGGACGGCTGGCTGCCACGGCGTCTCCATGCCGTCTCCTTCCGGCGTCCCCGGACCTGCTCGACGTTGCAGATCTGCCATGTTGCTTGATGACCTAGGGCGTGCGCGCTCTGAAGTACCAGCATGGGTGCGAACCTCAGGGGCGTCCCCCTGAGATGATGTCACCCGCTTCCAATATTTAAAGGTCTCTAATTCACTATCTGAGTTAGCAAGGGGATTTGCTTTGGCTTTTCTCCCAGGCTATTCTGCCTCCTCGGACTTACCAGAGGTACCCGCTCCTCGGGGGCCTCGCTCTTTTCTTTACTTTCAGATTACAGATAGGAACCGGTACTCGCTCCTCGAGGGCCCATGTTCCTGGACATTCTGAAGATTCTCTATTGCCTGGAAGCATCACTGCTACCAACAATTGTGAGTTACCATCGCTCTCTCAAAGCTTTCCCTGGAACCAGGCCCTCGCTCCTCGAGGGCCTAAACCTTTCCAGCTCCTGAGCTTCTTTGAGACCTTATGTGAGTTTTGTCATCTAGTTCTGTTCATGAACTCTGCCTACTCACTTTCTACAGTTTCTCAACAGCTCAGCCATCCTGGATCGCAGTTCCAGTACCTGAGGGACTACAGCCCTGCCGGGCACATCAGCTCACTACTGCCACCTCTGGTGGTTTCCAAAACCTGTTTCATAAAAGAACTAATGTGTGTCTGTCTCCATACTCAAGCCGAGCCAGTGGTCCCTCTTGGGATGTCCTTCCGGGGGCGTGGTCATCTGCCACCGGCCCAGGGATTCACCACTACTATCTCAGATTCATAACAGATTGCTAACTACCAGCATAGCGGAATATAACTGAATCTGAAACTCTACAAGATAGCTGACTCCTCCTTCTTAGGAGCCATTCATTCAGATTGCTCCTCCCATCTACGCCCAGCTTTCTTAAACAGATTATTACAGATTGCTAACTCCTCCCTCTTCAGGAGCTCGCAGTCTAACTAACATCAGATTTATTACAGCTGGTCCAAGCAGCCCATTCAGTGCTTGCCCTGTGGAAGTGCTGCCTGTTTCAGCCCTGATTTCCTAGCCTTGTTCTTGTCTAGGTTTGTGACCCTGTGTTCCTGCCATTGTGTCCTTTTCCTACATTCCTTCAGGTGTATTCCTGTTCCAAGGTTCTGAACCTTCCTGCATTACAATTCAGTCTCTGGTCTCCTGCTTCCTGGTTTCCTGCTCCATCCCTGGGTTTCACCTGCTCTCCTGTTTCCTGTATCAACCCTGGGTCCTCTTAGATCCTGCTCTGATTCTAGTCCTGGTCTTCGGGTCCTGCCTCCCGGGTACTCCTCTGCCAAGAAATCATAATTTCCCTTGTCTCCAGTGGAGTCATCCATGTCACATGCGCCCACCAGCCTCTCTGAAAAGAAATATTTCCTTAATCCTGCGTCTTCCTCCTTTCACCCTCATCCCATGACTCCTCATTCCAGAGCCTCCTTTCCACTGAAAGAGACCCTGCCTCCTGCGCATTTATTCCTTGGAGATATTTACATGCCGCTATCATGTCTACCTTCTCCCTCCTTTCCTCCAGGGTAATTAGGAGAGCTCTGAGACATTGCTGGGCAGGCTGCCACGGCATCTCCTGTCTCTAAGCTTCTTCTCCTCGACTGGAATTCAGAGACATTCATTGAAAACTTCTGAAGTAGCTCCTCATTTGTTGCTCTGTTTTGAAATAAAAAAGGTATCTGGGATATGCTACCATTCTGTCACTTCTCCTCAGCTTCCTACTTCTGGAGGTCATACGACCTTTATAAGGACATCGAGAGACGGAAGTGATTTGGAGGAGATTTGTATAAATTGGTACATGGCCTCTAATACAAGCCCTACACAAAAAGACTTAAAGAACACACAATGTACTGTCCAGAAGAAAGAAGGGAAAGAGGAGATATGACAAATATATTCAAAGGTATAGAGAAGGGCTACCAAAATGATAAGGGGAATGGAACAACTTCCCCTATGAGGAAAGACTAAAGAGGTTAGGACTTTTCAGATTGGAGAAGAGACGGCTGAGGGGGGATATGATAGAGGTGTTTAAGATCATGAGAGGTCTAGAACGGGTAGATGTGAATTGGTTATTTACCCTTTCGGATAATAGAAAGACTAAGAGGCACTCCATGAAGTTAGCATGGGGCACATTTAAAACTAATCAGAGAAAGTTCTTTTTTACTCAACGCACAATTAAACTCTGGAATTTGTTGCCAGAGGATGTGGTTAGTGCAGTTAGTATAGCTGTGTTTAAAAAAGGATTGGATAAGTTCTTGGAGGAGAAGTCCATTACCTGCTATTAATTAAGTTGACTTAGAAAATAGCCACTGCCATTACTAGCAACAGTAACATGGAATAGACTTAGTTTTTGGGTACTTGCCAGGTTCTTATGGCCTGGATTGGCCACTGTTGGAAACAGGATGCTGGGCTTGATGGACCCTTGGTCTGACCCAGTATGGCATGTTCTTATGTTCTTAAATATTTGGCAAGCTTCCATGATGTGCAAGAACATAGCATTTTCTATAAAAAAAAAAAAAAAAGAAGCTCCTGGATGATATGAAGCAGAAAGGAGTGTAGCTGAGGTGAAAGAGGATAGCAGACACTTGAAATTACTCACCAGCAGAGGTAGCAGCAGTAGCATTCTAGCATGCTTGGGGCAGATACAGAGGAAAGTAATAAGAGAGGATGAAGATTGGGGAATGAGTGCAGCCTGAGGGGGGACACCTGGGCAGACAGGGCAAGGCCAGCACTCCTTGTCTGCTGACAGTTTTTATGTTATTAGGTTTCTGAAGATGTAGTTTTTGGAAGGTCTAGGAATCACTAGAGCGTACCTGCAATAAAATTTTGGTTTGGTTTCCTCTTTCGTTCGGGTTTGTTCGGTTCAGATCAGAAGGTCATTTGTTTCATTCGCTTCATTAATTCCCATTACAGTTAAGAGGGGAAGTGATGCATCCTGTTTTTCACTCTAACTTTGGGGGGTTTCTATCCAAGCTATTGGAAATGTGCTGGAGGGCTTCAGTAGCAAAATGCAATAGCATCCTAAGGCACCAAGAGTTGAATATAAGTGGTGTATAAGCAATTTTAAATAAATAATGGCACCAAAAGAGAGGCACACATGCACAAACAGTGGCAAAAACAGCCCAAGCCACTATGAGAGGGGAAAAGTGGCACAAATAGTGGCATGAACATTCCAAAGCACCAAAAGAGGGACGTAAGGCAGTAATAGGGCTATGGCAGCAAGCAATGGACACTGAGAGCTTAGTGCAATAGTCACACACAGAAAAATTAGTATAGTGCCACGGTGTCACTGACTTTTACATAGAGAAAGCAAGTCTCTCCCTGTAACAGTGAGTCACTGTACACTCTACACAGACTGCAATCAAAAATCGCATAGACCCTGATACATGCTGCCTGCCTGCTGGAGCAGACAAGTGCAGTCTTACCCTGCTGATGCATAGCTACACTGTAAACTAAACTTCCCAGCTGGGCCATGTGCCTATATCAACCTCCCAGAGTAAGTGCGTCAGGTCCCTTCTCTGGGTATATTCAGATGCCACCTAAAAACCCTACCTCTCCGAGCTTGCTTTTAAATCTTCTTTATCTAGTGACACTCAATTATTCGCCTTATGGAAACCCATCAAGGCGAGGTACAAAATTGTAATAAAATACAATAACATTACAGATAAAGTACATCAATTCACCGTTACCCCCAGTTCCCAGGCTCCATGGTGAATTGCCCATCCCAGCACTTGGTTAAATAGCCCTGGTTCTCCTTAATCTTAGCTTTGTCAATTTTAATCATGTTTACTGTAATAAATGAATTTTTCTGAAAACTATTGTCTTGTCTGTATGTCTTAAACAGACTGTAAGTGCCATGAAACAAGGACTGTCTCTTGTTTATCTGTACAGTGCTGTGTACAAACATCTAGGTTGCAGAATAGAAATGATAATTGGCAATAGTTGTAAATTTAACTCAGCTGATCACCAATGATTTTATAGAGGGCAATTTTCCAAAGCCGTTTAGGCAATTAAATGGCTATTTAACCAGGTAAGAGGGATTTTTTGAAAATTTCTCACCCACCCTGTAGGTTCTAGGCTAATCTGCATACTTTTACCTTCATGGCAGTAAACACCATAGTGCACATAAGTTTGTATTTTGAAAACTACATGCATTATTTGGAAGGGAAAATGTATCTACAGAAAAAGCAGGTGTGGAGCTTTTTTGGGACTTTTTCCCTAAGCGATTTTCAAAGGGAAAGTATGTGAGTATTTTGTATTTGTATTTATTTAAATTTATATACAGTACTGCACATCAGAAACATACATAATAAAATCATACGTAAAAATACAACACAGGACAAACTAACTGAACACAGGAAACTGCCATCAGAATAAATGGTATCAGGAACTCAAGGAAATGCCTGTCTCAGCAGGTAGGCTTTTAACATTGTTGTACAAGTTTTCCCCTTTTTCAAAAGGGAATTCCATAATTCTGGTACTGTAAAGGAGAAAGTTCGCTCTCTGGTAACCCCCAGGTGAGCATGTTGCACCTTGGAGACATCCAGAAGACCTCGCTGTGATGATCCTAGAACACATGTGGGCTGGTAAATCCCCAACATTTTGTTAATCCAAGGAAGGGAGAAATGATAAAAGATTGTCAACATGGCAGTTTAATATATGATCTGCCATGAAATGTGTAGCCAGAGGAGATTCTGTAATATATGATATCTCACAGGAGAGCCAGAAACGAGTTGAGCTGCTGGGTTTTGTAGCAACTGTAAAGCTTTTAACTCAACTGAAGGAAGGCCAACGTATAAAGCATTGCAATAGCCAAGAAGGGGCAAAATGAGTGCTTAGACTTAGACCGCTGATTGAAAATCTTTGAAGACAGCAAATGTTTTAGCCCCCAAAGAACCCAGTAACCCAGGGAGGGATTGGAACCCACCCATCAAGCAAAAGTGTCGCAGATACAAATTAAGTAGGAATGAAAATAAAGAGAAAAGCAGCAATATCTTAACAATTAACGACCGAAATTAAGTGCCCGAAATGCGGAGTATAAGCAAAGGAAAATAAGCTCTTTATAGTTGCAGACAGTGTTTGACACTTTCGTCCCCACTAACTGAATGTAGGGATTAAAAAAAAGCCTTTTCAATGGCTTTGAAGATGTGGGGGTAGTATTTGGATAACCACCAGCTACTTGTTTATTTTTTTCGGTTTTTGTTGCCAGCGCTAGATGGGGCTGAGGAGCAAAGAACGAGAGTGGGTTACGCAACAGGAACGAGCACTGCATATTTTAGCACCAAAATGAATTCGTTTTGCTTTAACAACGATCTCACGCCAGCAGAATGTGCCCACTCTCGGGAAGTGCAAATTATATTTACATTTCAAATGCATTTTCTTCAACAAATGCTTACTTAGTTGATGTGCAGATTGACGCCTGTTTTCTCGGCTATGTCAATAAACCAAGTGGGAGGCCAGTTCAGATGTGTGCAAAAACGGTGTTGAACAAGGCTCATGGTGCACGAGGGGTCGGGGATTTGAGAGGATGGTTCTGAATGACGTAAAGAAAATGACATTCCCTTACAGGAATAACGCAGCTATGGGCATCGCAGATAAGCAATTTAATGCATAACAGAACTTCTTTCTGCCTGGTTTAGGCAGAAAGTCCAAGGCAGGGAGTGGGAACTATGAAGCAAGGGGCAGATTTTTCACCCTGCTATCTGGGAATAAGGTGCGTCCGGCTGAGCGCACAGTTTTACTCGCCGTTGAGCGCGCGTTTCGTGCATGTAATAGTAACCGCTGGTGCCTAAAATGCGCGTTCTAACAAGCACGGTACCAGATAGCACCTGCACTGGTAAATTCTATTTAAATGAAGACAGTTATTTCTGTTCCAATGCAGGGAAGTGGCCCCAAAGGTTGGGTGCCCAATGCACATTTCTTAACATGGGAAATTTAACTCCAGCTCAGTCAAGGGCTCATAAAACAATATAAAAATCTTGGTCCTCTCTGTTGCTATAAATGTGTCCTCCTCCATATCATCCTGGCATACCAGTCCTATATGCCTTGTTCATATGTTTGACATGACAGTTCTCAGATTGTTAATTGTTGTTTTTTTCTTCAATGTCTTCAATAGTTTTATGTAACATGTTGTTATAATTTGTAAACCGTTGTAAACCGGAGTGAAGGCTACTCTGCTCTACCTCGGTATATAAAAAAATGCTAAATAAAAAATAAAAATAAATAAATTATGATGGGAACACAGAAATACATCCTGCCCTTCTAGGGGATAAACATATTTAACAGCAAATAATTCAATTTAGGTTTGATCTAACAGGATTCTAGAAAATAAAAACTGAATTGACTGCTTTTTTGGTTTCCCTGATCAAGTCAATGTATACATATATTTTACAGCTAATATATATCCTTTCTCCACTTTGGTTTTCTTGTAACTAATTTAATAATCACTACAAGAGCCACTATTTAAAGTGTTAAAAGCATTCAAGTAAACTTTAAAAGGCCTGCACGGGTAAGATTGGGGGAATGTTATCCAGTGGAGCCAATTGGTCTAACTGATGAAAGCTTCTTTGACAGCTATCACATGGGTTACCTGAATGATGCAATTATGCTCTCAAACTGAATTTAAAATATTAAACTGCAGCTGTATGGGACGGTTCCCTCAGAAACTTGAAGAGGACAATAAGGCGTGTTCCTTTAGAAGTAATAAAAAACGGGTGAATATGGGGGCATTTATAATCTGTATTTGGATGCTTAACAGCGATGTGTTTTCCATTTTAATTAATTCTGGGATTTTTCCTTCACATAGAGAGATAAGATACTTACCCCTGAAGCAGGGTACAGCTCGAAACATGATGTTGTGTCAGGTGACCTGTATTGCTGTTGCTGACTGAAGAAATTATTGCACAAAAAAAAAAAGGGGAAAAAAATTACTTTTATTTGCAAAGAGAAAGACTGTTCCATAGGACCGATGATTATATATGACCCAGCACAGATGTGCGAGAAAGGGCACACATGGGTGTTATGATGGTCCTTTCACTTTTCCTGCATTCTTTGCTTTTTGACTCTCGTTTTTGGTCATAAAAAATATTTGTCATTAAAAAAAATAAAAGAAATGCCTCTTCAAATCCCTCCACCCCCGGCCCATCAGGAATCTGCGGATGCAGCACATGGGTCCCTGATGTGTTCCAGAGGGACCTGGGAACTCTACTGGAAGAAGAACAGATTATGTGACTTCTTTATGCACCAGAGCATTAAAATAAATTGCCATGTGGTGCTATGCAGAAACCAGCGTCATTCTGACCAACCTGGCTTTCTGAGTCAGCCAGTTCAAAATGCCTCCCTACAGCACTAGCCAGCTTCAGCGCTTTAATGTGGCAGAAAGAAAATGTGCCTTTGTTTCTTCCTCCCGAAATGTTCGGTACTCTGCGGCATTTCCAGTGTTGCAGACGTGTCTCTTGTCTCCCTGCTTCCCCCTTTAAAGGGTTCTCAAAATAGCTTTCATATCAATCAGCACTCTCTCTTTCTGAAAACAAGGCGCTCTCATCCCATCCACCCAAGTATTGCATGGTTTTACAGACCGTTTAAAACTGCTTTATAAACACTTTTACATTATGACAATAAAAGTCACTTGAAATGTTAGGCTAGGGACTAGGAAGGTTTTGGGTTTTTTTTTTTTGACTCCAGCATCAGAATTCCAATTTTCAGTGCTTTTCAACTGAGGCTGGAAAACGCTAATGAGCTTTTTAAATCCATCTGTCTGAAGACACCATAACTTGCCTGATGGTGGACCGATTGGGTTGCAGCTTGGGGAGAAGATGGACCGTGGCCTTGTGATCTACCCATCGGGAAAAGACCTTGACCCAGCAAGGGTGAGGTTATTTTTAACAGGGTCCAAATCAATCAGTATCCTTTGCTTGTCCTCACTTGTTATTAAATAAGGAAAGGTGAATTTATTTTTGGATAGCAACCCATAGGAATGTCCCTCAGGATGGTTTGTCTTGCTACCCTGGACCAGAAGACTTCAAGGGCAAAGGGCCATCTAGCAGGAGGAAGAGAGGAGCTGTCAGAGACATTGGACTGCTGCAGGCTCTTCCATATTCAGACCTGGGTGCAGGTGGCCAAGCTTTTATGGAAAGAGACAAAGAACAAACGTCATGGGAGAGACTCAGAGACCCTGCCAAATGCCCCAAGGAAACTCTATAGCTCAGATATCCTCCTCAAAAGGGGAGTTTCCTAACGACTGAAGCAGCTCGTATCAATTTGCAAGAAGTCACAACCAAGAGGCCAAATAAAGTCTATCATTATAGCCCTGTCATGGGTCCCCCAGGAAACTTTTGCAGTTGAACCACAAAGAGACTATTTCCATCTATAGGGATCTAGGGCTTAGAAAAAAAAAATCTTTAAGAATGAAGAGCCCGGAAAGAAGACATGGACAAGAAAATGGAGGTCCTGACCTGAGGAGTCCCAGAGATAGGGAAAGAAGTAAGGATTCAAATCAAGAGAGCCAAGGAGGAAGGATGTAAATCTCAGAGAAGCAAGAGGACTAGATCCAAGCCCTTGAAGACCCCAAGTCTTCTGAATCCCGAATCTCACTTTCACCGTACTAGATTTACAGCGAGGCCAGGAAAAGTTCCTGCTTACAGTCACTTCCCGCCAGACTCACTGCCAGGCTGAATCCAGACAGACCCATCTAGCAGCCATCACATGCAGACCAGGGTGGTGCCCAGAGGAACTACAAATCCCAGCAACATGTATCCGTGTGTACGCATCCAGTACATACCAACTGGCCCTCGTTCTTCTTGGTAATTTACCTAGGTATGTGCTTTTGTTTGAAATTGCATCGTCGCTATGTCATTTCATGTCATTTTAAAAAAGAAACAACAAACCCCCCACCCCCCCCAAAATTATGTTTTCGATTTTCGTTTTTAGTGTATACTACTTCAAAAGTGTGCACGTTTTTAAAAAAAACACACACTAACTCAAATAGGGGTCGATTTTAAAAAGTCCGGGCATGCATCCGTGTGCACGCAGTTCCTGGCGCGTGCACATGGGCGCGGCTATTTTATAGCATGCGAGCGTGAATGTGCGGGCGGGTCGGGACTCGCGTGCGCAGGGTGGGCGATTTTCTAAATCGACACGCGGCGACGAGGGTAGGCCTTCCCCAGTTCCCTCCCAGGCCTCTCCAATTAATGAGCGGACTGGGAGGGAACTTCCCTATACCCCTACCTAAGCTTCCTACCTTTTCCCCCTCTCCTCCCCGACCCCTAAACCTTCCCTAACTCCTCTAAATTTTTTTTGTTTTCATACTTACGTGCTCTAAGGAGCAGATGTAAGTTGTGCATGCCGGGCGACTGCCGGCGCACGCTTCCGCAGGTCAGGGCCTCATGGCCGCTGTGCCGGCCGGCCTCTGCCCCACCCCTCCCCGTCCAGATCACAACACCCCTGGCCCGCCCCCTTTCTTCAAGCCTGGCACTTCTACGCATACTGGGGGTTATGTGTGTGGCTGGGTCCTTTCTAAAATGTGCTCGGCGTGCGCAGGTCCGGCCACGTGCACAACCCCCAAATTTTATGTGAGTGGGCCTTTAAAAATCTACTTGATAGTGTGCACTATTTCAAGTTAGTGCATACTAATTGGAATTAGTGGTCACTAAAAATGATACCTACATTTTAAATGAATTCTTTTGAAACAAAACTAAAAAACAGAAATAAGAATTAAAATGAAAATTAGACGAAAATGTTGCTGCGCACACCCCTAATTTAATAACGTTTTTTCTTACTGTTGCTTCTATGAGAGCTGTGTTAAGCAAGACAAAGCTAGTATAGGTCAAGGTAGAAAACATTTGAGGACCTCTGCACTAGAAGAACACGACTACAGGCGATCCCCACAGTGACGAGGAAGAAAAACTTCCATTAAGTGACGCATTCAGTAATGGCGCCATCCGATAGAGGGGGAGCTACATGTTTTGATTTTATTTTTTACAGGCATAATTACAGCCCGCGTCAGAGAAAAATATTTTGTTGGACTTTGTTTCCATAAGTTGTCCTGTCCGGAGTTTATTCACTGAATCAAGAATTTTGTTCAATTGAAAGACAGCAGAAGGAAACGAGACGAGGCTATATTAACCATGCCAAGAATTTTGTACACAGCAAGTGTTCACTCTAATGTATATTTCACAGAGATAAGTTCTGCTTCTTGGATGTTCTTGGTTGATTGCATCTCGTAGGAAAGCTGACTGCTTAGAGCACAATAGAAAATACAAGTCATACTATAATACCACGTTGCTATCCTTCTAACTAGACCTACAAATAAAAATGCAAAGAACGGCTTTCATCCCTGTGAAAAAAAATCATGGGCGTCTCTCAGTAAGTAAAATCCCTATCGTAAAATGCTTTTTTTGTTTCCTACGGGAAATTACAACTGTACAATCATTTGCTTAGTCTTTTATTTTAAGGCTTGAGCAGCATAGTGTATGTAACTATGAATGTGCTCTGTCTGGCCATGGGGATCTTAACAATGGTAGCGCATTGTTTATTGAATGGGAGAGGCTGCTAAAAGGATAGAGACTCTTTTGCAAAACCATATTATCTCAAGTAGTTTGGGATTTTTTTTTTGCCTGTTAAATCTACAGAGGCAGTCTGTACTGCAGGAAATGTATATAAAAAAAAAAAAAGGGAGTGAGGCCCTGCTGCTCCACGCAGAACCTTGCAAACAGGCCAGCTTTGAGCCTGTTTCCAGGATAAGCTATTGGCCCCTCACTTACTGCTTTCTGTGTATCTGTAGTGTTTTCAAGGTTCTGAGTGGAACAGCAGGGCCCCACTCTTTGTATTTCTTTTGGGCCAGGGTATTTCTCCCTCATCCTGGTTCGGTGATGATTGCTCATTCCATGGTTTCTCTGCATTCTCTTGCGTTCCTGGAGCCCTGCACCAGACCCTGCTTGCTGTGTAATCCTGTGCCTTTTATTTCTTGCACGTTGTGATTCTTCTTGGACTCTGTGAGTCTTGGCTTCGCGTGCCTTGTTTGTGCTTTTGGACTGTTCCACCATACAGGTTCAAGTGAAGAATAAACTAACCTTCTCAGCTTCTTGTTGGGTTTCTAGTCTGTCTGTGGCAGGCCTATGCCAGCAGTGAGCCCCAAGGATCCCTTTCCACCATACTGCCTGCCAGTGCCTTAATGCAGGGATTCCCTGACAGATGCAGGGTAAGGACAAACCTGCTGCAACTCCAGCTCAGGATCCTTAGGGGGTAGGGCAGGCAGCTAAAGCTGCAAGACCCAAGGTGATCGCTCACACAGTCTCTTAATAAAAGTCTCCACACAAGGAGTATTGTTCCAAAACAAACATGAATGCTACCATAAAATAGTATAAGATGTACAAAAAAAACCCCAAGAATCAGTTCTTCAGTTACAAAAGCTAAACAGATAAAAAAAATACAGATTTAAGTAGACTGGCAGAGAACTTTGGGTCTTCCCTAAATCCTCCCAGGACTCCGTCTCCTATACAGATCTGCCCCTAAGACTTAGAAAATCCCTCTTCTCCCACTTGCAAAGCAGAAATACTTGGCTGGTGCCGCACATTCCTGGGCAAGTCTCCTATCCCTGATGCCTGGGACAGTAACCTTCCTGGACCATTGACTCCTCCTGGAGTCAACCCCAACGGGCCGCGAGTGAAAGGAAGGCAACTCAACCATCTTCCTCCTGGCACTCCTTGCTCCTCTCTCTGATGATGCCCTCTATTGATTCATGGAGTCCCTTTTATAGATTTGGACAAATGACCCACCTTGATCATCCCAGAGGATCTCCGAGGGAGTGGTAGGGATTTTGAAGCTGACTAGTTGGGGTGGATGGGCAGACTAGATTGTCCATATGGTCTTTTTCTGCATTCAGATTTGTATTGTGCCTCTCTGTACACAGGCCTTATGACATCAGCATTTATTTATTTATAAAATACATTACATTCTGCTAAATTCCAATAAAAATGTATCAAAGTGGATCACAATAAAACATACGTGTTCAATACAGCAGTTAAAACATGAAATCAGTGTTAAAATCTGCTCTACTTACTGCCAAATATCTTCACTGGTAATCTGAAGGCCCAGCAAAGGAAAATATTCTGGCTCTTGATTCTTGCAGCCTCCATTTTTTAAAAGAGGGATGAGCAAATACCGTAAATTTTGACTTGCGGAACGTAACTCCTGAGAGAGATGCTATAGTACCAGCAGATCAGAGAGATGCCAACCCTCGCAGGAAATGACTCCATCTACTAGGGTGAGGGTCCGGAATCTAAAACGTTGCTCTATAGGGAGCCAATGCAATTCCCTCAGGCGGGGAGAGGAATTCTTTCCCTATAACTTGTTCCTATGATTATTCTAGCTGTGGCATTTTGAACGAGGCGTAAAGCACGCACTCATTTCTTTGGTAACTGATATACAGAGAATTACAATAAACCAAATATGTTAAAACCAGAAGAAGGATCCAACAGAAGAAAATAGGATAAAGCATAAACGTTGGCAAGTTAAATGTAAGACATTGATAAGACAGGCTAAGAGAGAATTTGAAAAGAAGTTGGCTGTAGAGGCAAAAACTCACAGTAAAAACTTTTTTTTTTTTAATATATTTTTTTTCTTCAAATTATAACATTTACAAAAATGATATAATCAAGTATAACATATTTCTTACATCACAAATTATACAGGAAAAAACAATGTATTCTAGCCCACATATTTGAAGGAGAAGAGAGTTATTAACACTGTAATATTGACATTTCTCTTATACAATCATATATCCCCTCACTACCCTTTCATAAAACTTGAGATTTATCCAAAATAAAGCGTTGCAGGTGGGATGGATCAAGAAATATAAACTTATTATTTTGAAACAAAATCTGGCATTTACACAGAAATTTTAAGAAAAAACTAGCCCCGATATTTAACATCGATTGTTTCATTGATAGTAAAAGTTTCCTCTGTGCTTGTGTCGCACGGGAAACGTCTGGGAAGACTTGTATTTTCTGTCCACAGAAATTTCGATCTTTGTTTTGGAAATATTTATGAAAAAACAAGTCTTTATCCCGTCTCAAAGAAAAAGAAATAAGCAAAGTTGCTCTAGAATTTATCAAGTCCAGGGAATCTTCCAAAAAGGTAGAAACCCCTGGGCTTTCTATATTGTCTATTCCACCCTCCTGATTTTGCTCTATCTTTCTTATTGGTAAATAGTACAGTCTAGAAAGTGATGGTATTTTCTCTACTTCAAACTGCAATATTTCTGTTACATATTTTTTATATAACTCCTCTGCCGACATCAGTCTAGAAATAGGAAAATTTAGCAATCTTAAATTGCCTGATCTTAATTCATTCTCTAGACTCTCTACTCTACTATGTAATATCATATTATCTTTTATAGAAGCAACATTTACAGTCTGCAACTTATTTACCACAGGGTTCAATTTTGCAACTTCCTGTTCTAGTCTCTCAGTTCTTTTATCTAATTCCACAAATTTTTCCCTCGCTTCTACTGAAAAGGTCTGTACATTTGAAATAAACCCTGACATTTTCTTATCTATCTTAACAGACAACTTCCACACATCCAACAGTGTTACCTTTTCTGATTCAACAATATTTTCTTCTCCTTCATTTCTTGTTACAGAAATGGCGGAGGGGCATTTAACCTTAACGCATACATCAGTTGCCTCGCCACCCAAAGTTAATTCTGTATGTATAGTTTGTTCCGGTGGTGATTCATTATCACTTTAGGTTTGTATCACTCCCCCCATATGGGCTATATCTTCATTAACTGCATTTGTTACTTCTCGTGCAGGGGATGGGGAAGATTGTATGGCCATAGGGGTATGAGAGGTTCCTAAAAAGGAATCCCTCTCAATTGCTTCCCCCACAACAGACTCACCAGCATACACCACATGGGAGTCCATTGGGCCAACTCTCTTTGTCATGGGAGTGGTAGTAGGCGAGGAGGCGTAAGTTTTTGATTTTCTCTTCCTTCCCATAATTTCCTCCAGGGGCGCGCCCCTTTGGCGTGCAGCTTCGACAGCGCACGCCGGTGGCTGCGCGCCACTGTGCCCTTTTTTTATAGCTGTCTCGGGGCACTCTGATGACGTCACAGGGGGCGGGGTTCCGTCTCCCTCTCGTCCAGGAAAAAGTTCTTTTTTTTCTCTCCACTACTCAAAGTGGAACCGAGCGAGGTCCCAGCGCAACAGGTCTCTCTCTCTCCTCCTCACCTGCGCGCTGCTGTGCCCTTTTTTTATAGCTGTCCCGGGGCACTCCGATGACGTCACAGGGGGCGGGGTTCCGTCTCCCTCTCGTCCAGGAAAAAGTTCTTTTTTTTCTCTCCACTACTCAAAGTGGAACCGGGCGAGGTCCCAGCGCAACAGGTCTCTCTCTCTCCTTCTTTCCCTATAACTTGCTCCTATGATTATTCTTGCTGTGGCATTTTGAACAAGACGTAAAGCATGCACTCATTTCTTTGGTAACCGATATACAGAGAATTACAATAATCCAAATATGTTAAAACCAGAAGAAGGATCCAACAGAAGAAAATAGGATAAAGCATAAACGTTGGCAAGTTAAATGTAAGACATTGATAAGACAGGCTAAGAGAGAATTTGAAAAGAAGTTGGCTGTAGAGGCAAAAACTCACAGTAAAAACTTTAAAAAATATATCCGAAGCAGAAAGCCTGTGAGAGAGTCAGTTGGACCGTTAGATGATCGAGGGGTTAAAGGGGCACTTAGAGAAGATAAGGCCATCGCAGAAAGATTAAATGATTTCTTTGCTTCGGTGTTTACTGAAGAGGATGTTGGGGAGGTACCCGTAATGGAGAAGGTTTTCATGGGTAATGATTCAGATGGACTGAATCAAATCACAGTGAACCTAGAAGATGTAGTAGGCCTGATTGACAAACTGAAGAGTAGTAAATCACCTGGACCAGATGGTATACACCCCAAAGTTTTGAAGGAACTAAAAAATGAAATTTCAGACTTATTAGTAAAAATTTGTAACCGATCATTAAAATCATCTATTGTACCTGAAGACTGGAGGATAGCAAATGTAACCCCAATATTTAAAAAGGGCTCCAGGGGTGATCCGGGAAACTACAGACCGGTTAGCCTGACTTCAGTGCCAGGAAAAATAGTGGAAAGTGTTCTAAACATCAAAATCACAGAACATATAGAAAGACATGGTTTAATGGTACAAAGTCAGCATGGCTTTACCCAAGGCAAGTCTTGCCTCACAAATCTGCTTCACTTTTTTGAAGGAGTTAATAAACATGTGGATAAAGGTGAACCGGTAGGTGTAGTATACTTGGATTTTCAGAAAGTGTTTGACAAAGTTCCTCCTGAGAGGCTTCTAGGAAAAGTAAAAAGTCATGGGATAGGTGGCGATGTCCTTTCGTGGATTGCAAACTGGCTAAAAGACAGGAAACAGAGAGTAGGATTAAATGGGCAATTTTCTCAGTGGAAGGGAGTGGACAGTGGAGTGCCTCAGGGATCTGTATTGGCACCCTTACTTTTCAATATATTTATAAATGATCTGGAAAGAAATACGACGAGTGAGATAATCAAATTTGCAGTTGACACAAAATTGTTCAGAGTAGTTAAATCACAAGCAGATTGTGATAAATTGCAGGAAGACCTTGTGAGACTGGAAAATTGGGCATCCAAATGGCAGATGAAATTTAATGTGGATAAGTGCAAGGTGATGCATATAGGGAAAAATAACCCATGCTATAATTACACAATGTTGGGTTCCATATTAGGTGCTACAACCCAAGAAAGAGATCTAGGTGTCATAGTGGATAACACATTGAAATCGTCGGTTCAGTGGGCTGCGGCAGTCAAAAAAGCAAACAGAATGTTGGGAATTATTAGAAAGGGAATGGTGAATAAAATGGAAGATGTCATAATGCCTCTGTATTGCTCCATGGTGAGACCGCACCTTGAATACTGTGTACAATTCTGGTCACCGCATCTCAAAAAAGATATAATTGCAATGGAGAAGGTACAGAGAAGGGCGACCAAAATGATAAGAGGAATGGAACAGCTCCCCTATGAGGAAAGACTAAAGAGGTTAGGACTTTTCAGCTTGGAGAAGAGACGGCTGAGGGGGGATATGATAGAGGTGTTTAAAATCATGAGAGGTCTAGAACGGGTAGATGTGAATCGGTTATTTACTCTTTCGGATAGTAGAAAGACTAGGGGACACTCCATGAAGTTAGCATGGGGCACATTTAAAACTAATCGGAGAAAGTTCTTTTTTACTCAACGCACAATTAAACTCTGGAATTTGTTGCCAGAGGATGTGGTTAGTGCAGTTAGTATAGCTGTGTTTAAAAAAGGATTGGATAAGTTCTTGGAGGAGAAGTCCATTACCTGCTATTAATTAAGTTCACTTAGAGAATAGCCACTGCTATTACTAGCAACAGTAACGTGGAATAGACTTAGTTTTTGGGTACTTGCCAGGTTCTTGGGGCCTGGTTTGGCCACTGTTGGAAGCAGGATGCTGGGCTTGATGGACCCTTGGTCTGACTCAGTATGGCATGTTCTTATGTTCTTATGAACTACTGCTGTGAGGGTGGTGGTGATGTGTGGAAATATCACTTTGGCTTTCTCCCTCTGCATACCTAACTTGTCCCCAGGTTTACCTCTCCCCTCCCCCCCAAAAAACCCCCCAATAACCAAACCAATAACTTCTCTCTAGAGCCAACACTGTTCTCAGTGATGCTCTGATAGGAGCAGAGCCTCGAATATTTTTAAGTTGGATTCTTGTTAGTGCAATCCAGGGAGAGAATGATTAGTGCTAGTACTGTTCCTGACAACTCTCCCAGCCTCGGGCAGGTTCTCACATTCACAGAATGCCAGTGAGAGTAGTGCTGTAAGGAGCTGTAGCCACTCTCAGTCATAGGAGCGCACCGATGCACTTGGTTTATAAATGTATATGTTTGTATATGTATACAGGGCACACATGATCAGGAACTGTGATTCAGGTGCACATACTCAAAATTTCCACAAACATCTTGCATGTGTAAAGAGTGAAATACTTGCATGCTAATAAACATATCTATTGATAAAATATTAAAATGTGAACGTAACTAGTAGGAAAAGGCTCTAAGTTCTGAAGAAATGAAGAGAAAGTGCAGCAGTTACTGATCCGGCTCATCTGAAGAAGTCATAATTAGCCATCTGTACTGCTGTTTTAACCCTTGGTCCATAAAACCCATATCATGTAACACTGTGAGTCAGGCGGTGAGTCAGGACCTGGTAATGGGTGCAGATAAGAGGAATGTGAACACACCCAAAAGGCTCCAGTGAAATGGACAGTTTATATATGGGGCAAGATATTGGTTAGAGTAATGAGCTGGGAACCGGAAGGTCAGAGTTCAAATCCAGCCCATCCCACTGGTTATCCCTGTGACCATGAGCAAGTCACCATCTCAGTTTTCAGAAGGTGCTCACTTGGCCGGGACTGGTGTTTGTATGTAATTTGTTATTCATTACCCTGGTGCTAATGAATATATACATATACAGTGTGTTACTGCTGGGCACACCAGATGCCAATTTTGGTCTTTTTCTCTCATTTACTATGTCCTAGCACCTCATTTTCTAAAGTATCGCAGGCCTGCGATACTTTAGGTAATGAGGGGCGGGGGGCCGAAACGGGGGGAGCGGGCCTGCGCTAGCCGGCAGCAATCGCACCGTCGTGGTGCGATCGCTGCCGGTTTCGCACCCAATAGCGCCACCATAGAAGGTGTAGCTATTGGGCGCGAACTCGGACGCGAAAAGGGCCTTACCTTTTCGTCGTCCGCAGCGTCTTCGCGGAGTCGGCCCCGGTGACGCCCCGACTCCTCCTCTTCCGGGGCTGACTCCGCCCCATTTTGGTATCGCGTAGGATCCGTCTGGAAAATGAGGCCCCTAGTTACTGTCTAACAAAGTAGATTGATGTGACATTAGACCAGACCTTTTTAATAAAAAATACAGGAAATTTTGGAGAGATGTGTTTTGGGACAGATTGCAGCACGAGAGTGGAGACACCAAGACACATTTTCAACTCTCCCCAAGCCTGTGGTGGGAGTAACTGAGTCAAGGGGTGGCACTGCAGTGCACAAACAATAACCCCTGCTGGAGAGGGGATCCTCACTTACCCCAGCTGGGGCAGGGGACCACCCTGATTTTCAAAGGGCAGTGGCTTATGGTGGAGGTCAGGCAGATGGCTGTCATGGCACCAGGACCCTCAGGATACTGCAGAGTGCGCGTTAGGTGCAACCACACTGAGCCACAGCTGGGACTCGAGCAAGCGGCCTACCCTATTGTATGGTGGGCTTGCTAGGTTATGCAGGCTGCCTGGATTAACTGTGGTGGTGGGGGTAGTGCTTGGCCTGCAACACATTTTTTACGGTGTGAATGCATATTGTATTAATAAAGCTGTGGCCTGTTTGAATTCATCAAATGTCTCAAGAGTGATTTGCAGCAGCTGGGAGTTGGATGCGAGGAAAGAAGGTCACAACTGCCTATGGTAGTGTGTTTTGTAACTGCAGGTTAGAGTTGTTGCTATATTAGGAAAATCAGTGACGTATAGTATATTGAAAGTGACTTCCCGAAGAAGATCTAATCCAGTCTTGCCTCTTCATTTCCTTTCTCCCCTATAGGTTTTTGTTAATCTGGCCCAGAGAAAGGCAGCCTCTGATAGATTTTGTCCTGTTTGCTGAGTTCCTGAAGGGTGGTGCAGTGACTTACTGAAACCTCTAAATGTCAGCTACGCTCACACAAGGGTTATTGGCTGAACATTTGGAAAACATTACAAAGCCTGCTAGAAAGAAACACTACACTTCCAACAGAGACAAACATGAGGGCTCACCACTTTCTTTCCTTTCAGTTATGAAGCTTTCAGCACGATTTCTCTCTTTATTCATTTCAATCAGGCTTACAGTTGATGTCATGGGCGACCCATTTAAGGGATAGGCATTAGGTAACATTTCGAAAATGTGGCTGGATTGTTGGGAAGTTATCAACTAAAAATAGGCTAACTGAGCAGGACCGAAATAAAAATGGTTTTGAACAATTTTACAGAAACAAAAAGACCATTAGAATAGCTGAATACAAGTAAGTAATTTAGAAACAAGAGTTTACAGTATGCAAAAATAAAGCATTATGATCAAGATAAACCTCATCCTTCTCTTTTAGTCATGTGGCTCTTTCTATTATGGCCAAGTCTCTCTTTTATTTGTGGTATACATTCATATTTCATATACCCAAAGAAAGTCTCAAAGTTCCTTTATAAAGACACCAAATTTTTAAAGTTTACTCAAAGCGAAACCATTTGGAAAATGGATATCAGCAAGCCTGACATGTGAGACTTAACAACTATTTCTGTTGGTCTTCTTGATCATGTACCCAGATACAGTATTAAATCTTCATTAGTGCTATTATTTTTTGTGCTTTTTTTTCCAAAATGCATATAAAATTCAAAATGCTGTGAGATCCACTGTTCTTTTACAGATGTCCAAAAATATACAATTCTTTTCCACCGCGACTATTACTGCAACCCATCTGACATCAGCTGACGTTTTATCAGTACACTATCTACTTCGGGGGTAAAAAATTTTTAAAATACTTAAGAGGTGTTTAAATTCGGATGCCAACATTTCACCCCGTCATCATGAACAGAGGCCATCTTGTGCCCTTATCACTCCTGCACGACTGCCATGGCATGACGTCACCACGACGTGAAACATCAATTAGCATTGGAGGCATCTTCTGCCAAAACAATTGTGAAACATTTACAGAAACAGAATAACACCTTGATGTTGATTGCTTACACCTAACATTTAACAGGTACAGTGACAGATCGATCACTGTTATCATCACTTAGAAGATACAGACAAACATTACATTTGGAAGATCCAGTGACCAGTTGATCGATCAATGTTATTACCATGTAAAAGGTCAATCATTCATATCATTGTTAACCTAAAAAATGCCCCGTTGTGAAAAATGCAACAATTCAAAGTCAAGTAGCTTGTGAACATGACTTTATAAAAAACAAGACAAATCCAAATCAGAGTTTAATTCTTAGGAGAAATTGTATGCAAATGATGGATCCACAATTGTTCTGTTCTTAGAAGGCATGTAGCAAGATCTCCTCCACGCAAATTGAGAAATGGTTTTTCAATCACCCCAAACCGTAAATCTTCGAAGATATGATGAAATTCAAGGCAGTGAGCCACTATAGAAGCTGCCATCCATTGATTCTTTAACTATGGTGTTCAATCTTTCTTGTTCCAATCATCTGCAGATGAATTTGGAAGTTACTCGAGGGCACTTGTATGACATTGATTCTTTAGTCAACTATGGTGTTCAATCATTCTTGTTCCAATCGTCTGCAGATGAATTTGGAAGTTACTCGAGGGCACTTGTATGACATCAGTGTTGAGAGAAACATTGCAAACTGAACAATGTCCACATAGCTGGTGCTGACCACTCTGTGCTTCAACTTATATTGGTAAGACCATGAGGAAGATCAGAACAAGAATGTCTGAACACAAGAGATGGCAGCGCCTATGGTGACTCACTGCCTTGAAATGTATATTTTTGGACATTTGTAAAAGTACAGTGGATCTCACAGCATTTTGAATTGTATATCCATTATATAAAAAGAACAAAAACATCTACTATCATGGGTACATGATGGAGAAGACCGATGGAGATAGTTGTTAAGTCTCACATATCAGGTTTGCTGATACCTCTTTTCTATATGGTTTCACTTTGGGTATTTATTTTATTTATTTATTCAAAATTGATTTCTTGTCCGTGTACGTCCAGAACTTTAAACATGTGGTGTCTTTATAAAGGTTGCATGATTTCAGTTTGAGCTACCCTGTGGGACTTTTTTTGTTCTGTTATACATTCATATTTATCTTGCATGAGTATGATATCTGCAGGGAATATAATAGCTCCCTGATTTACTTCAGTTCATAAGAATGGGAGTAATAGAGTTGGAGAAGTTTTCAAAGAGTTTTAATGCTAATATATCCTTAGGCAGGAGGTAACTAACTGGACCAGACAAACAAAAATGGAGTTCCTCACTCTGTGTCCGCTGGAAAAATACTTAGAAGATTAGGATTGTAAACCAACTGAATGGAAATATATCTGATGAATATGCACTATGGATATCCCCATTGTGGATAACTAGACCTATTTATTTCATTCTCTCTTGAGAACAAAAGGATCAGTTAATTTATATACAGTAATTTCATCATTCTGAACACAAGACCTGCTGGTGACTCTCAAGAAGTAAACTACTTCTCAGGAATGAGCTACAGATCAGAATGAAAAAGGGGGGGGGGGGGGGGCATAAATAATATTTCATTTTAAAATCCAACCGAATAGTCTAAAAATACTGAAACTTTAATATGTGACAGCTGGAAGACTTTTTAGAAGTAATTATTGGGCAACCAGGTGGTACATCACAACTTCTAAAATTAGCTGAAAATGCCTATTTTTTTAAATGGTGGCGCTTGACAACTAAACGCTCCTCGGTGCACATGGCTGGCTGTGAACGCCAGCTCTGCTTACCCCAGTTTGAATGTCTGGCATATCGGTTTTCCTTTGGCAAACGATAGGACAGCACTAGAGAGAAAGAGGAAAAATATGCGAGAGCTTTGAGCCAGGGCTGTATGTAAGCGTGATCTCACCTCCATTAGGTATTCTACTATCACACAAAGCAAACGTCTGTCACCTTGGTAATGGACTTGTGCCAAGTTTAGCCCCAACTGATAATCTTTAACTCTGAGCCACGTTTCAGCTGCGTCAGTTATAGTCTTATCTTTTCTTTCTGAAGAGACGAGTCATATCATTTATGCTTGCATGGATTTTTTTTTTTTTGCTGCTGTTGGTACATTTTCCACCTCTGTACTAATATATCATTTCGGTGTGGGTACTTACACAGCCTGCCATATTCTAGAAGTATTTTAGAAGACTGAGAAGATATATAAATATAAAGCAAGAATTTCCACCCAGAATTAAAGGAGCCTACTTCCTGGGACATGTGCCGTGCACAGGCCACAGATCTGTATGGATCACAGACCTCAGGACATACCTTAAAAGTCTGGTGGGAACAGAACACCAAAATTATCTGGGCAACACACAGACAGAGATCTCATAAGCTTTCTTTCTGTTCAAAAAGTAGGATTAAAAAAACCTGCGAAACATGTAAATTTATTAGACTGGATCTGAATTCTATACTATAAGTTTCCATACTGCATTTCATACACTAATATAGAACAATAAAGCCTATAGGTCATATTCCTTTACATTATGATTTCTGATTATAATACAGACTCTTTCATATAAATGATTCATCTGATTACTTTTCTTTCCCCAATTGCCTTCCTCTAAAAAGTTCAAAGTACAGTGTATGTGGGCGTGTGGAGGGGTTCCCTGTAATCTACAGTACTTGAAATACTGTACACCTTACTGCAACACTTTTACTGGGCTGTTGCTTCTTCTCACAGAATTGAAACCTCTCGCTGCTTCCAGATAAGCGGCGAGCAATGCACTTCCAGCACAGTTACAATCTCATCAAGAAATGTATCTGCAGATGAAGCTGGAGGCACCAGCGAGCGTAGAAAGAAAGCCATTTTGGGGTCATTTTACCCTCGGCGGTTTTGGTCTCCATTAGGCAAACAGCTACCCAATATTGAGTTTTCCCTGAATATCTATTGTTGTAAGAGGGATATTCAGTCGATATTCATGCAGTTTTAAAAGCTAAAAAACATATTCAGAAAGCCCTCCCCCCCCCAAAAAAAAGGTTGCTTTATATTATTTTTCTATTGATTTTATATGATGATATTGTATTAGGTTTTTGTTATATTGTTAGCTATATTTACAACTGTTTTATGTATTCTGTCACTTATCCCTTTTTTTCCCCCATTTTGTGTCTATAGGAAAACTGCTTAGTAAAAGCACTTGAGCTGTAAGCCTTCCGGGGCAGGGAACTATCTACTGCAACCCACTGTAACTCAGCTTGAGCTCAGATTTGGAAGGGAAACTAAATAAATCTAAAATCCAAATCCAGGAGAGAAGAGGCAGTGATCTTGACTATTTTTAAAGGGGGGGGGGGGGATGCCACTTTGGAACATAAACATCAGCTTCAGAGCCAGGACCATCACTGGACACAGCAGCTGGCATCCTAGGCAAGGGGAGGGCGGGGTGTCCCTCTCCAATGATGCAGCTGACTGGGATGAGATATTCTCTCTGATAATGCAACCAGCTTGGCTGTTCAGGTGCACTCAGAGCAACTTGTGTAACTAAAACAAAGAAGAGTGCTATCCTTTCCCCCGGCTCATCTCCCTACCTAGGGTTACCAGCTGGCTCCAGACTTTCAGGACAGGTTGATCCAGTCCTGCATGCAGGTACTTGTAGTCTTGCTTTTCTTAGGCTGATGGAAGCCGCATCTAACATAAAGGGCCAGATTTTAAAACCTGCGCGCGGGCGTGGATTTGTTCGCTCAACCCGGCGCGAACAAATCTACGCCCGATTTCATAACATGCGTGCGCAGCCGCGCGTGCATGTTATAAAATCCAGGGTCGGCGCGCGCAAGGGGCTGCACAATTGGGCAACTTGCGTGCGCCGAGCCGAGCAGCCTGCCTCCGTTCCCTCCGAGGCCGCTCCAAAATCGGAACGGCCTCGGAGGGAACTTTCCTTCCGCCCCCCACACTTTCCCCTATCTAACCCGCCCCCCAGTCCTAACTAAAAAACCCCCATCCCCCGGCCAGGTGGCTGTTCCGGAGGCCTCGGTCCCGCCCCTGGAATGCCCCCGGGCTGGCGCCCCGCCCACGGCCCAGGAAACGCCCATTTTTTCAAGCCCCAGGACTTACGCGCGTCCCAGGGCTTGCGCGCACCGCCGAGCCTATGCAAGATAGGCTCGGCGTGCGCAGGGGGAGGCAGGGGTAGGTTTTCTGGGGTTGCGCACGTATCTTACGCGCGCAACCCTTTGAAAATCTACCCCAAAGAGCACTGGGTTAGAGCAATAGGCTAGTGAGCAGGGAAACTGGGGTTCAACTCCCACTTTTCCAACTGACATTCCCTGTGACCTTGGGCAAGTTTATTTCCCACTGCCTCAGGTAGCTCTTTGTGGCAGGGGCTGTTCATACCTGAACACATCACAATTATACAATGCTGCCTACATCAAGCAGTGCTTTAAAAATGATAATGGTAGAAAATAATATTTTTATTTAATTTATATTCTGCCTTTCATGACACTTCAAAGTAAAAAGGGATAAATGTGACACAATTTTCCATGGGAAGAAAATAAAACATAATGTGAGCCATATGGGAACAAAAAAGGATGACTGCCGGAGTAAATATATTCAGCACAGAGGTCTGGAGAGGGCAAAAAAAAGAAAAAAAATCCACGTATTTCTACAATGTTCTCTCAGCCTAGCTGGATGCATCTCTAGCTGGATACTATCAAGCTAAGGTGAGAGAACATTGTAGAAATCTCATATTTGTGTCCCTTTCCTCATTCCAAATCACATCAAATCTTCACTGATGTGTACTATGCTGTTCGTACGTCTGACTGTGCATGTAAAACTGGTCCCCAAACCCTAGTCCACCACCAAAACCTCACCTTGAGTTACTAGATGACCCTCCTATACTGGTATAAATAGTTGACTAATATGTATGCCACCCCAGAGGCTCTCTCTCTCTCCACACTCCCCTCTTCCCTCTCTCTGCCTGAAAATACCCCAAATGGAATTTGCAATAAATATCACAAATTCTGTTTCAGGCATAACACACAGCTTAACACCAGGAAAAAAGGTGTGGTTATTTCTGGCATTAAAAACTTGCAATAACATGCATTACACTATCACACACAGCAATAATGCCTGTCATTTTCATAAACTCCTCCCCTTTGACTAAAATTTAAACATTTGCATCTCACGATGCAATAAATAATGCATGCATTATGGTGTTATCACAGGGCCTAACACCCGTGATGAAACTATAACGCATTTTGATGAATGATCCTGGGGACGATGCAATCCTGTGCGCTCGTGGGAGCTGTGGGACATGGGTTAAATAGGGGGATTAGCGCCTATTTAACGTGCGTCTGACAGAGTGAGTTAGTGCTCATCACATGCAAATGCATGTGAATAAGGCTATTACTCATTCACTCCGCATTCAAAAAAATAAATGTGCATCTCAGACGCACATTTATCGCTCAAATATTAACGCCTGCCTCGAGCAGGTATTAATAGCTGAACACACGTAGAAGAAGTACAGAAAAGCTGAAAAAACTGCTTTTCAGTACGTCTTCAATAAAAAAAAAAACCAAAACCTCAGCAGACCGCAGAGTTATGAAAACAGACGCCTGTAAACTCGGCGTCAGTTTTCATAACCGGCCGTCTGCCAGTAATGAAAATGGACACCGAGTTTTGACCCAGGGTCTTATTTTCAACCTGAACTCTGGGTCTCAGAGAGTTCTCCAAATCTCTGGGGTCCAGGGCTTTAAAATGAAAAGCCCAGCTTGCGCATGCGCTACCACTTCTCCCCTTCTCACTCACAGGGGGGCCGATACAATAAATTTTGTGGAAAGCGGGCGCTGACTTTTCAGCGCCCGCTTTCTTAGTGCACACATGGTGCCCACAAGGGGGGTGCCATGCAATATGCAAATTAGGGGGTCACGCTAGCAAGGAGGCGCTAGGGTCGCTTGCGCAACCTTAGCGCCTCCTTGCTAATGCGATCCCGTGGCGGCTCCCGGTTATGAAGACCGACGCCGGTAAACGCGACCCTAGTGCCTCCTTGCTTGCGACCCCCTAATTTGCATATTGCATGGCTCCCGCTTTCTGCAAAATTTATTGCATCGGCCCCCCCTGTGAGTGGGAAGGGGAGAAGTGGTAGCTCATGCGCAAACTGGGCCTTTCTTTTTAAAGCCCTGGACCCCAGAACTCGCTGAGACCCAGAGTTCAGGTTGAAAATAAGAAGACTCTTTGAGTCAAAACCGGATCTTTCCCATGGCCTCGGCTTATACCAGCTGCAGCTCATCTCCCAGAGCTAATTCCCTTTTTTCCTGCAGGTCTCCCCCAATAAATCCCAAACAAATACGTGCATTAGACCTCTAGGATAGCGAAATACGTAGTTTCTGAAGGTAACTCATCTTGAGCTTGCAAAGGCGAGTAATGAAATCTAAAATCCAAGTGCCCCACAGCACCGTGACATCACATCTACCCACTGACATCGTGACATCACATCTACCCACTGACATCGTGACATCACATCTACCCACTGACACGGGGCAGAAGTTCTCAGCTTTTCAGTTGTCCTTTGAGGTGAACTCCACATGGCGATCCTTAGCCCTGGGAGTGAGCTGCCTGGTACCTGTAACCCGGGATGGCCACTGTCAAGAGACTGGCCTCAGTGGACCCTGGTCTGGCCCAGCATGGCCCTTCTTAATCGCTCATTTATCTAGGGGCAACCTTTGGAATAGCTGCCGAGCTGCAAAGATTGACACATTACACCTAGCAGAGCATTTATATTTCCCTGAGAGGTGGGGTTTTTGGGGTTTTTTTGCGCACTTTTAGAAATTTTGGTATCGGCTTTAAGCACCTCCGACCTCATCCTGAACTACGTTTACCGCGCCCCCATCGCGGAGGCGTTGGAAAGTTCGCGCTGTATTTCGCTGCTAAAACCAGGGCAGGAGAACTTCCGAAGGCTCCCGAGTCCTCCTCCTCCCCCCCCCCCCCTTCTCGGAGGACTGTAGTCCGGGCCGAGTCCTCCGAGGACGTCAGACGCATGCGTCTCCCTTAAAGGGGAGTTGTTATTGTTTTTGTTTTGTTTTAAAGGAGAGGGTCAGGATGATTTTGCTCCGGGGGTTGCAAGCTTTAACCAAAGGCTGAAGTGGAAAGGGAAGAGGCGGTTGCTAGAGCAACGGAGGACCCCCCCCGGCTCTCGTCCAATCCGCGGCGGCGTCATCGCAACCCCTCCCTGCTTCATCAGATAGACTAGCGCGTGCGCCCGGTGCTGCCGGCAGTTTCCGGAGCTCGCGCCAGCTCCCTTCCAGCTGGTGAGTCTCTCTCTCTCTCGCTCTCTTTTGTTTTCATCCAAACCATTGACGCGGGGTCGGGAAACTCCCGAGCTGCGCCCTCCGGCACGTCCTGGGGGAGGGGGCGCGGCCGAGGTCCTTGTGTCCGGTGCCCTGACGGAGGGCACCCTCTTCTTGCCGGCTTTACCCCCCCCTCTCACAGCTGCTCCGGCTGTAAAGGCTTCGGTGTCCTCTGCCGCTCCGGGCTGGGTCACGGTTTCTTGTAAATCCCTCCGCCTCGGCGCCTTTCGGCCGGGTGTCCCTCCCCCGGGGTGCAGGTTGGGAGGTGCGGGGCGGCGAGCCTGCAGTCGTTTGCCTTGGGAGCCTGGGGAGGGGACGGTGGCCGCGCATCGGTGCGTGTTTAACTTATCACCGGGCGCGATGCAGCTGCTGACCCATGGACCCGGGCTCTTGACGTGCTGCATGGTGGCTTTGCCACCGAAATGTTACCTGACAGCTTTGTGGGAGGGAGCGCGCGCAGAGAGGGTCAGTAATAGTAAAACAAACAATCATTCTCGCACTTAGTCCCATGACGTTGTGGATTCCCATTGTCTTTGTTTGGTAGCTTTGTGTTGGATTTAAAAATAAATTGTCTGGGGTTTGGTTATAATGCACTGATCGTCATGACGTTTGTAGAACCGTGTATATTATGGAAGAGTATTTATTTAGTTTTGGTGCAGGGTTAGATTAGTGGCATCCTGGGAGTTTTCTTGCTTGAGGCCCTGAGCTAGGAATGTAGTTTTCTAGTGTGGGTAATATTCTGAATAATTACAAATGTTAGAGCAGACTTATACCTGATCAAAGAAAAAACCTCACAGGGTTTAGTAACTTCATGAATATGTGGCTCTGATGGTGATCAATAATGGATTAAAAAAGTGTAGTTCATATAATGGCTTTATTTGTTTCGAATATAATTACACAGTGCTATGATATGCTAGTGTGGATGGAAAAGATGATATTGCTGAATAGATGTTGAAATCTAGTAAGACTCTTTGTAAAAACTCTTCAAGGTTGATGTATGTATTTTGTGTGGTCCCCAATGGTATCATCGGTCATGAAGCAGAACATAATGTACATGGAAGCAAGAGGCAGTGGTCCTTGTAGTGCTGAAAGTCCTTGTTTTGATGCATTCCCTATGAGGAAAGGTTAAAGAGGTTAGGGCTGTTCATCTTGGAGAAGAGACAGCTGAGGAGGGATATGATAGAGGTCTACAAAATCTTGAAAGGACTTGAATGGGTAAATGTGAAACAGTTATTTACTCTTTCAAGGACTAGGGGGCTCTCCATGAAGTTAGCAAGTAGCACATTTAAAAGAAATCAGAGAAAATGGCTTTTTCACTCTGTGCACAATTAAGCTCTGGAATTCATTGCCAGAGGATGTGGTTAAGGCAAATAGTGTAGCTGGTTTAAAAAAGGTTTGGATAAGTTTCTGGAGATGTCCATAAACTGCTATTAATCAATAGGGAATAACCACTGCATGTTGCCGGCTTTAGTAGCATGGGATCTATTTAATGTTTGGGTACTTGCCAGGTACTTGTGACTTCTATTGGCCACTGTTGGAGATAGGATACTGGACTTGATAGACCCTTGGTCTGACCCAGTATGGCATACCTTCTGTTCTTATAACAATTTGGTTCTAGTTTTATCTAATGTATACAAAACTCTTGTGGAATGGGGGATGTGCCATGATATTTTTGGACCTTTGGGGCATAGTAATAAGCAGGGAAATGAGCATGTTGTGATGTCTGTGAGCCCTAAGGCCTTGGATACTAGCTTATGGAACCACTTGTATTTGGAAGCCTCTGTAAACTAGGTCAGGAGATCTTGTGTGTTTAGAGGCCATTGACTAGGGGTTCAAGATCCAAGGTCTGCAGGTTTTTCTTTTTTTTAACTTGCAGTTTTAGGAAATAAGGCAAAGAGTCATCATCTCACCAGGATCACTCCAGAACCATCATATAATGTTTTGATATTTCTGGGACTTCCAAATAGTTTGCAGAAAACCCATCAACTCGTGTCCTAATGCTGTATCTACTCCTGAAGCAACCGTGACACTGTTCAAAAATTATGCTTTTTTTTTTTTTTTTAGAAGTATTGATTTGTTCCTTCTACATCTGTCTCAAAGCACAAATATAAAGCACATTTATGTTGGTTTCCTGTGGCTTGGACTTTGTAAATATTCATCTTGTAAATAAAACAAACCAGAGATTGTTGCCTGATATTCTTCCCAGACTGTGTTGGAAAGGAGAGTAAGCCATCTCCAGGGAGATCTGGTCAACCTTTTCTAGTTCAGTGTTTCACCTCCTGCTCCCCTACAACATCTGACCGACTGCTGACTAATTAGAACCCTTAACCTGGTCAGGCAGTACCCCTGAGGAATTGATATACATATGGATACACATCAAGTCTGAGTGCATATAGAAAAATCACCAACCAATTACAACAGACTTCAAATTAATTCTGTTTTCTTGTTAACTGACTTTATTAAACAGGCAAGTCAGCTAAGGGCCTTATTTACTAAGTACTGTTTCCATAGACACACAATGGGAGAAAACCTTTAGTAAATAGGCCCCTTAGACTCACTCTGCTCAGTTTTTTCTCTTTGGGTTCCCATTCTTTTCAGTACTTAAGCCTGTATATCTATCCAAATCATGTTCTTTGTTAGAGTTACAACCATGCTTGCTCCATGCAGGTCTCTCTCTCATCCTGTCCTTGTCACGTCGGTGATGAGGCTGCAGCTGGATTCATGGGTTCATAGGAATCTGATAAGAGCCGTGATGCAGACCCTTCTACCATGGCCCCTGGAACTGGCCTGAGATCACCATCTCATGTCGCATAGGCCACCTGAGCTGGGATCAGATCTGGTGACCTGCAGGCAGGGCCGGAGGAACCACCAGGCGAGCTAGGCCTGTGCCTAGGGCGCCGAGACTTAGGGGGTGCCGCCGCTCATGGCCACTTCAAGCGGTTTGATTTGTATCGAATGCAAGAAGATCGATTATATAAAAGTGAAAAATAAATAAGCGGCAGAATTTTGAAAGGGCAAAAAGTGGTCCTTCAAAATTCTGCCCAGCCCCTCCCCCGGTTGTGCCATCCTCCCAACGCCCCCCCCTGGTGGTCCAGCCGAGGGCCCGGGAGCGATCTGCCACTCCCGGGGCCTCGGCTGCCACTAACCAAAATGGCGCCGGTGGCCTTTAGCCCCTACCATGTGACAGGGACCAACCAATGGCACCGGTAGCCCCTGTCACATGATAGGGGCTGAAGGCCACCGGCGCCATTTTGGTTAGTGGCAGCCGACGACCCGGGAGCAGCAGATCGCTCCCGGGCTCCCTGCTGGACCAGGTGTTTTGTGAGGGGTGTTTTTGGGGTGGAGGGGGAGGGTGGGGGAGTGGCGCCATGTGGTCCCTGCCCCTAGAGTCGGGGCTGCGACCGGAGGCGGGCTGGTAGCAGCGCGATGGGGGGGCGGCGCAAGGCTGAAGGTGCCTAGGGCGCCGAATCCCCTTGCACGGGCCCTGCCTGCAGGTGAAAGCTCTTTAGTGCTGTGATATTCCCCTGAGCCATCCAGATTACCCTGCGCTCCTTGGAAGCCTCCAATGCATCTGTTCCGCTGAGGTTAGGGTTGTAACCACGGATGCTTCATGCAGGTTACCCTAGCTCTTTTGGAAGCCTGTTGCAGTCTTACCAGCATTATCTGCGCACTAGCTTGTATTCTGCTCTCTTGGCCATCTAGAGTCAAAAGCAGGGTTAGGCAATTGTGATCCTCGAGTGCCACAAACAGGCTGTGTTCTCAGGATATCCACAATGAATATGCATGAGATATATTGGTGCATGCAGATCTCTCTTATGCACATTCATTGTGGATATCTTGAAAACCAACCCTGTTTGTGTCCGAAGTCCAAGGCCGGTGCAACCCACTGTAGGGCAGCATCCTGAGACTGAGACTGAGTGCGCTGTGTGGCGGTTTCCAACCCACCGTGCAGCAAGGAGGAGGAGGAGCCACAGGGCTGCGCAGCAAACTTGAAGAAGTTGCAGGACCATGCAGCGGCTCCCAACCCACCATGCGGCGTAGACGAAGAGGAGCTACAGGACCATGTGGTTCCCAAACCACTGGGCCATGCCATCGTTTTGCGTCCTTGTGACTTTGTCATTAGAGAGTAGTGGCAGAATGTAGACTTGGGTATCTTCTGTAAGCGACAACTGAACTTATGAGCATTGCTTAGTTTGTGGAAAATATTACAGCTTTCGATGCTGGGGACACTATCCTGGTGGATTAGTTTTTGTGGCTGCTATTTGGGAACCTTGTCTAGAATGGCTCGGTAAAGTAACAGATTAAAGCATTGCAGTTAGGAGAACAGAGAAGAAATATTCAGGTCTGAGAAAAATCTGTGTCACTGTGGCAGGCCAATACAGTAAGGTGCGCCATGCGTTTTCGACGTGCTAAACCCCTTACTGTATGAGAGGTAATAGCCACGCGTCGAAAATGTGTGCCCAACCCTCCCCCTCCCCGAAAACTAATAGCACTCATCACATGCAAATGCATGTTGATGAGGCAATTAGTTAATCCCCGGGATACTGAAAGTAAAATGTGCGGCCAAGCCGCATATTTTATGCTCAGAAATTTATGCCTGCCCAAGGGAAGGCGTTAATTTCTGAGCAACTCGGTAAAGTGTACAGAAAAGCAGAAAATACTGCTTTTCTGTACACCCTCTGACTTAATAGCGTGCGATTTTAAGTCGGAGGAACCAAAGTGTAAAAACAAATCTGCCTGCCGGTCAGCGGGATAGAAAAATGGACACTCAATTTTACCGGCGTCCGATTTCCTAGCCTGTGGCTGTCAGCGGGTTCAAGAACCGACGCCAGTAAAATAGAGCGTTGGTTGTCGGATCTGCTGACAGTCACCTTATAAGGAGGTGCTAGGGACACTGATTTGTCCCTCGCACCTCCTTATTAGCACACCACCTAATTTAAATACAGAATCACTCTCCCAGGAGAGATGCCCGGGCGCGCGTCGGGAGAGCGGGCGCTCAAAATGGAGCACCCGCTCTCCTGCATCTTCCCAGGATTCACACCACTGAAAAGATTTTGTTAGCTGGTTTAAATTTGAAGGTGTCTAAGACAAGGAATTTCTGGCAAATATCAGAGGCTATTGCTCACAAATTATGCTAAGGAATTTCTTTATAATGTTACATCCCCTCAGGAACAACCATTTAATTTTGTATTTTTTTAAGAGATTGTTTTTCTAGAGATTAAGTTCTGCACCTTAGTATTTCTCCTATAGGATCCTACAGGCTGTCTGTGGGCACTCAAGTTAAAAAAAAAACAAAAAAAAACAAACCATGAGGCATCTCCCAACCTGCTCCACAGCAGAAGTGAAGGGCCAGGGCTACTGCAAAAGGCCTTGGTGTATGTAAGAGCAGGAGGGAACGTGTGTGTGTGTGTGTGAGAACACTGACACAGATGTAATCTCTAGGGTTGATAGAATAAGAGGTCTAAATAGTTCTTTTGTAGTAATAAATTCTTCAGTTTATATCAGGAAAGGTTAAGGTATCAGAGCATAGGGTGTTCTCTTTGTGTGTGACTGAGCATGTGCAGGAGTGAGCATGTATGTGAGCGTGTATATGTGAGAGAGAGAGCTTGTGTGTATATGTATGTAAGAGGGAACAAGTGAGTGTGTGTGTGTGTGAACATGTGTATGTAAGAGGAATTATGTGTGAGAGAGAGCATGTGCGTGTATGAGGGAGAGAGCATATGTATGCATGTGTATGAGAGAGGAGAAAGTTTATGCATCCCTCTCTCACTAATCCATGACAATCTGAGTGACTGGAAATCAAAAGTTTCCAGGTATGGAGAGTGTGAATTATTTTCTCCTTATTAGTTTTAATTTATGGATGCTCTTTGTGTCTGCTGTTTTAAAATATTTTATTGATGTTTGGGAAATTTAAAACAAATTTGTGTTTTTAATTATTAGATCTTCTGTTCACCAGCTGTTTTGAAATATTATTATTATTTTTATTAGTATGTTTATACTAATATAATGTATTTATTATATTTCTTGATTTTATTGTTTAATGTCTGAGGATTGGTAGTGGTTTCTGTGTTTTCCATTGTTGCACTGCATATAGAGTTTGACTTGTGGTTTCCAATTCAGTTTTTTGCCTGCATGTTTCTATTCATACTTTATGGTTTCTTTTCCCTATATTTGGCGAGGGTCTGCCTGTGTTCTGCATATGTGACCGAGAAGAGGTATTTTGCTAGGGTGTAGGAATCTGTAGCATCTTGGTTTGTTCTGTTTTCCTAATATGAGGTGTATTGATGTTTTAGGGCCTGGTGTAATATTTGCAATGTTGCCTTTTCATAGGTAGGCGTTGTTACATTTTTAAGTGCTGGCAGTTAGAGCTGTTTTGGTGTGGGAGGTTTATTATATTTTAATTGTAATTTAGTCATGGCTTTCTGAGGGTCAAGCCCACACCTAACACGCATTACAGTAGTCCTAATACCATATGGGTTCCAAGGGTCTTTATTTTGTAGGGTTTTCTGGTTGGCGCCAAAGAAGTGCATGCAAATATTTGTTGTGATATTTTTTTTACCTCAGAAGACTGTACCTTGAATATTCTTTTTCATGTAAAATCTGTTGTTATAAATGCATAATTTTTTAACTTTGTACCTGGCGAGAGCAGGAGGTGGGTGTGCAAGGGTATAAGATGTGCTGGGGGCACCTAATACTCTTGCACCAGCAATGGGTTCCAGGGGAGGGATGAAGACCCGGAGGATAGAGGGGTCACAGTGTTTTTTAAAGTTTAGGTCGCTGGAAGGAGCTGGGCTTTTTCTGGCGGGCCTGAGACAGAGAGTGAATGAAGTGAGTGTGGGGGGAGGAGGGCGGCGGCACAATCGTTGTTTGCATAGGTCACCCAAAAAAGCGAGCGCCAACCCTGCTGAAGTCGCCTAAGATCCAATGACTGAGCAAAGGCTCGAACCTCCTCCTTCATTTTTGTTACCTGTTACTCCCCGGCTGCCCTCACGGCTGTGCTCTGCCATGTTTAAATTCTGGCTTGGTTTGGTTGTCACCATCTCTGCCCGAAATCTCGTCCAGCATCAGTCGCCTTCTCAGTATTTCCTCCTGTTTCCGTTCTGAAACTTCAGATCGTGACCTGCCCTTGTCCTCAAATTTTGCCTTGTATAGAAATTTCCTCCTTCCCGTATTTTGTTGGTCTGTCAAACATTTGAATAGTTCTGACTTGTCCCTCCATCTCTTCTTTCTCCAGCGACCAGATTTTGAGGGTCTGGAGCCTCTCTTTCCGGGTCATTCATCAAACCGCGATGTGCAGATATCGCGTGTGTTAGGGCCTTACCGCACGTGATTCTGGCCGCATCGTGGTGGTACAATGCAAATTAGGGGAAGGGGAGGAGGGTGAGCGGGGTTTGGCCAGAGTTATGTCCCAGCACCGCAAGAAATAACTACACCTTATCCCGTGGTGCTAGGGGGCAAAACTGTGCAGTCCGGCCGCGGTGCAGTCCGGCCGCGGTGCATTTTCGTGGTGAGCGAAAATGCACCGCGATGCAGCCGGCTGCACAGTTTCTCCCCTCCCCCCTTTTTTTTTTTTTTTTTGCATGGCTCATCAGAATGATGAATCTGTGCCTTTATTTGAAAGAGAAGCTCAGTTCAAAGGAATCAAGTCTTGTGTTCTCAACTGAGATCTTAGACTTGAGAAGAATCTGGCTCAAAGGATAGCTTGAAAAAGTAATAAATAGCTTCTGGGAGATAGGGATGAATGGCACTGTGAAAATAAAGTTCACTGATTTTCTTACAAAATCATGGCTGATATGGAACAAATATGTAAGGAATCGTAATTTGCCCTTTCAGATAATCAGGCCGATACAGTACCGTGCGCTCTGGCGGAGAGCACTGTTAGCAAATGCAGGTTGATGGCCCTATTAGTTATTCCCGCGCGATTCAGTAAGTAAAAGGTGCAGCCAAGCCACACATTTTAATTTCTGCCGGCACCGGGAAAGTGCCTGACTTAATATCATGGCGTTATTAAGTCGGAGGCCCCAAAATTTAAAAAAAAAAACAAAAACTTAAATCTGCCAGCGGCCCGCGAGTTGGAAGACGGACGCTCAATTATGCCGGCGTCCGTTTTCTGAACCCGCGGCTGTCAGCGGGTTTAAGAACCGACGCCAGTAAAATTGAGCGTCGGCTGTCAAACCCGCTGACAGCAGCCGCTCCTTTTACCACGGGCCCTCATTTGCATACTCGATCGCGCGCCCAGTAGCGTGGCCTGGGCGCGCGTTGAGAGACAGGGCGCTCGCCTCGGAGTGCCGGCTCTCCTGCGAATTTTACTGTATCGGCCCGAATATTATAGGAGTAAGGGACAATCCATGAAACTAACTGATAGCAGATTTAAAATTTGAGAGAATTTTTTTTTTCCGGTTAACACAGTATTAAATTGTGGCTTTGGCCAAAGCCAGTAGCATGGAAAGAGTGTAAATAGTTTAGACAAATTTGTGGATGACAGATCCATTAATTCTTAGTTAGTTAGGCCTGGAGAATATTGCTGCTTATTGTTGAGATCTGGGTATGAACAACAGGGAATAGATCTCCCCATTAGGATCCGTTGGGTACTTCTTCCAAGCAACCTGGATTGGCCACCGTTGGAAATGGGGTGCTTGGCTTGGCAGCCTGACCCACGTAAGGCACTTCTGTTCCCATAAAGCCCGGTTGGTGGCAGTAGAATATGCAGCTGTGTCACAGACTATGCTGTCTTCATTGTGTTGCCCTTTTTAACCACCTGCATGTACTGGGTCACTGCAAGAAGAGAAAAGAAGTTGATGGAGCAGTATCCGAAAGTAACCCTGTTGGCATTTCCAGCCCACCTTGAGCTGGGCACATTTTGGGGCTAATGGAGTAAAGTGTGTTGGGTGTAAATGTTGTATTTTCAGTTAGTCCATGTTAAAGCAGATGCTCACCATAAAAACTGTGAATAAGTGGTGGTGTATGCAAATGAATATAAAACAACTCATTAGTATTCAAATGGGGTTTACACAAATCACATTAAGCAGAATTGTTCACGTTACAGTTAACTCACAAACTTAATTACACCTCCCCAAGGTGTAGTTAAGATTTTATGTTAGCCCCCGCGGTCTAACACACAGCCCACTGTAGGCCACAATGCTTTCCGGAGCCTCCTCCCTCTGTCCCATCTCCCCAGGCCAGGAACCAACCTCTTCCCATTGCATTCTGTATCAGCAAGGGTTGAAGTCACATGAGGCAGGAGAGCACTCCTGCCTTGCTGACTCCACCATGCAAAATGGCACTGGCTGACTTGATGTGGTCCTTACTCTAGGGTCTGTAATCCTGCTGATAGGGTAGATGGAGTGGTCTTGGCCTTTGGGGAGTGAGGTAGATTGCTTAACTGGAGGGGATCTTGCTTGACTATCTGGGGAGGAGGGACTGGAAGGTGGATTTGGTGCTGCAGAGAGGAGCCTTGCTGTGCTGACAGATAGGATAGAAACATTATGGATCACAGAAGGTCTTGTGAATGCTGGTGATAGTAATGCATTGGCATTATCTCCTTAAAACACCACGTTTAATGCAGTATTTTATTGGAGGTAACACTTGCATTGAAACTGGCCATTAATATGCATCTAGGACTGGCTTTAAACACAGTTTGATATATTGGCCCCTAGGTTTCCTAAATCTGGGAAGGGGAGTTTGCTACACACTTTTTCTGTTTTTGTAGATGTGTCTTGAACCATAAAGAGAAAATGTTGGTATTACAACTGTATAACACTGGTATAACAGTGAATACAAGTGCAGTGTATTTTGTAGTAATCTGCATTCAGGAAGACCATACAAAACCTTGGAGCCACATATGAGCAAGATGTGTCATGTTGGGTCAAACCAAAGGTCCATCAAGCCCAACATCCTGTTTCAGACAGTAAAATATTTTAATCATGTGTTGTCTTTCCTGGAACCCATCAGTCCTAAGAATACTGTGCTTTTATAGTTTTGGGTATATATGCTTTATAAGAGATTTTTGAATGTACAGTTTATTAAAAATTACTAAGTGCACATGGCTCTCAGGAGTTTACAATAAAAACATGCATAATAACTAAAACAAATCAAGTAAGACAGAAAACATAACATAGTATTAAGTACTGCATTGTTTTTATTCTCAACATCTCGATGCAACCCTTGATCCCTTCAGGTAGTATGGAGATCATCCGCACCAGTTATTTGTGTACGCAAGGCCTGAGGCTGTGATTAAAATCAGAAATAACAGGTAGCCTTACACGCACGTACAGTCACTTCTTTCCCTGAAAATGTCTGCACTAACCTCTATTACAAAAATGTGATCAAATGCTAATTTTTTTTTTCAGTTGTTAGGCAACAAAATATTGTTTGCCTTCTATCGACCTGTACGGTGCCGCAGTGTGTGGTTACACCCACACTGTTCAGCGTGCTGGTTCTCGGCTAAAAGGAACTTGTTGCATCTTGCCTGTGGAAGAAGTACTGCAGAAATGCAATGGCAGCTAGGAATTTACTTTGGTTTAATTTCTAGGTAGGACAGTATAAATGTATAAAAGGCAATTCAATTATAAATCCAGAAAACCAAAGGAATCGGGGTGGAAGAAGAGATTTGCGATACGTGCCTATGGTGAAAAAGGAAAATGAAATTTGCTGATCCTGTTCTGGTGACAAGCTAGTTCATTGAGAGCCAGATGTACTACGTCTGCTGTCCCATTTTGAGTCTCTGGGGGAAAATGCCGAGTATGCATGGCCCTTGGTGATGGAGGGATAGGGATAGGAAAAGAGAGCAGTCTGGAGCGATGACCTAAAAAAAATGTCATAATCTGGAAACCCGGGCCGAGGAAAGCCCAGCACAGAGAGAATTGGTGCACTGTGGTTGCCAACCTTTTTATCGAAGATGGCACGTGAGGATGAAGATAATCACTTTGAAGTATGCAGGGAAAAAAAAGGCAACCCTGCAGTTCTTGAAGCCGTTTATCTACAAAATAAAATCTGGATCTGGAAGGTGACCAATTGTATTAAGATGAAAAATGGCAGAGAAGCACAGAATTATAACCAGGCAGAAGCTCCGTCTCTGACTCTGGGTAGAAACATTAAATGATAAGAGACAATTCAGCAATTATAAAGCCAGGAAACTAAAGCAACAGGCTTTTTTTTGCAGGAAAATACTAATGAGTTTTATTCACTTACAAGTATGCAGGAGCAAAAGCTTCCCTTTTTGAGCAGACTTAGGAGTAATAGGAAATCTGCCCTTGCAGAATGGTTGCTGGATGCACGGAACGGCCTTCCAGGGGACAGGGTGGAGGCAGTTCAGCAAAGCATGGGATATGCGCAGAGAACACATAGTTGGAAAGCTGAAGATCAGGTGAGGTGTCTGGTATTGCGAGAGGAAGCAAATTGGGCAGATTAGCTGGACCTCATGGTCTGCTGTGATGGTCTTAGTTTCTGTGTTCTCAAACAAGGAGGTGAAAAGATGCGATTGTAACTGAGAGAGGGAAAGGATGATTTTATGGAGGTCAACAAAGAAAAAGCAAAAATAATGAAGAAATATTTTTGTGTTTCATATTCATCAAAGGAGAGATTGGAGAAGATCCTCAGATAGATGGTAGAGGTACATATGGTAAACGGGAAGATGGCATTTCATTTACAGAGGAGAGGGTTTGCCTGGGTCTAGCAAACCTGAAAGTGGAGAAAGCAACGGGGAAAGATATATCTTAAGATATATTAAAGGACCTTACAGAGGAGATCTGTTCAACAGTTCTTTAGTGACAGGAGTGACTCCAGTGGATTGGAGCTGGGTGGGTGTTGTCCGTCTCCATAAAAGTGGATCTAGGGGTGAAATTGGTAATTTTGGCCAGTCAGTCTGATCTCTGTGGTGGATAAATGGGGACAGGATTTATTGACAAGGATGAGATTCTGCTTGGGAGGGGAAGGCATCTTCTAGTGGGGATATTACGCTCAGGGCTGTGAGCCTCTATTGTGACTGTGGATCAATTCTGGACCACAATTATGTGTATGTTACTGCTGCTGGTGATGCTGGGAGTTATTTTGTTTTTATTTTAAAGTTAGTTTGTATATTTTGATTTATTATTGTATGATTTTTCTTGTATCTTTGATCAAGGAAGTGATACAGAAGAATTTTTAAATGTGCATTACTGGTGCAAACATGCCATTCAGGAGATCCTGTGTTCCCCATGGGTTACTAACCGTATTAAAACTTGCATTATAACATGTTTAGTAAATGGTCACCTAAATTTGCAATCAATTTAGAGACACTCTTAAAATTGATTGAGGGATATATTTGTTTTAATTGCCCGTTGCTTTTGTTACAACTTCAGACTAAGATGTTGTAATCCAGCACTCTTCAGACTTCTGCTAATAGTATTCCTGTAACATGAGAGAGAGTAAAGGCACACACAGATCTCAAGTAACTTTCAGATCAGATCATCTTCTTTTTCCGAGCAGAACTGCTTTGCTGCCACCTCTGTTACTGCTAAAGGAAAATGACATTTTCAGCGTAGGTCTTGCTTTCCCTGTAAGACTCCAGGAGTCTGCTCTGTGATGTCCTTAGTGGAAAGAAGGCGAGGCGTGGCAGAACAGTCCATTTTCTGGGAGCAGTATTTGGACAGTTCTTGGGGGCGCGGGTATGGAATTGAGTCTAGGAACATACATAAAAGCCTGGGATCTCTTTCCACAAAGCGTCACTAACTTTGAGCACATAGATTATATAATTTTTTTTGTGCAACTCTTCCTTTGTTTAATTTTTGTTCTAAATTACATATAATTTTGCACCATGAGGTTTGCTTTGCGCTCTTATGAAGAACTGTGGCTGATTCCATATGGAGCTTATCTGTACTACGTTCTAATAAAGCTGTAAACAAGGTCCTAAGGGGTTCCAGTTTCCCAATTATTTTCTTGGTGAAGGAACTCGGACACAGGGTATGGTTTTGTATTACACACAAATATTACGATCCAGTATGTTCACGTTAAGGGGATATTGTGTGCATTAAAGTAACTGTTTTAGTAGTTTTCTAATTGCAAAAATTAGTAAATGTGTCAAGCCTCTTAAGGTAAATGTTTTTTTCATTTCTGCAGGTTTCCAGTTTCTCTGTGTTAATTTTGTCATGATATGTTTGGTTTCTTGGCGTAATCAGGCAAGAAACTGGTTGTCTGAATATTTTCACCAAGCACTTCACTGAAGATACAACATCTCTTTCAGCAGCAGGTTGCATCTTACACCAGTAAGTGGCTTTGTCTCATCTTTGTAAGCATCTAGGGGAACTCACAATACTTTGCAGCTTTTTTTTTTTTTTAAGAACAAGTTAATTTTTTTTTATTAAGTGATAGGGCTTACAGGAGTGGTAATGTAGAATTTGCCATCTATGTTAAACTTTCATAATTTATTTATTTAACATTTTTATATACCGAAATTCATGTAGCAATGTTACATATCATTTCGGTTATATTATAACGTTAAAAAAGCATGAAAGTATGCGATTACATCGAACAAGGTAGATGAAACTTGGATCGGGGAACTTGGGATATATAAAATAACATAACAATACCAACGAGTACTGAACAGAGATGAAAATTAATAGAGATTAATACTGAAACCTGGCAAAGTGTCTAGGTGTCACGGAAACTTGGTGTACATGTTTGGATAGATAGAAGGGAGATTATTGGTATGGATGAAAAGCTTGATTTCTCCTCCTTATCTCTTATTCTGCAACACAGTGTTGAATCCGAGTTCAATATATCAGCAAGATGCAGGAGGAGGATTTACCTGTTGGGCTGAGAAACAGGGAAACCAGGGTTCAAATTCCACTTTATCGCTCAGCTATTAATGCCTGCCTGGAGCAGGCGTTAATAGCTGAGCGCAGGTAAAAGAAGTACAGAAAAGCAGAAAATACTGCTTTTCTGTACTTCAAGTAAAAAAAAAACAAAACTCGGCAGACCACCGGTAAACTCAGCGTCGATTTTCATAACCGGCTGTCTGCCAGTAATGAAAATGGCTGCCGAGTTTACCAGCGTCGGTCTTCATAACCGGCAGCCGTGGCAGGGTCGCGTTAGCAAGGAGGCGCTAGGGTCGCTTGACCTCCTAATTTGAGTATTGCATGGCGCCCCCCCCTTGCGTGCGCCACGCGCGCGTTAAGAAATCGGGAGCTGACTTTTCAGCGCCCGCTTTCCGCGCTTTATATTGCATCGGCCCCTTAGATTGTGAGCTCTCTTGGGCAGGGACTTATTGTACCCAAATTCTAATAATGTATCATTTGGAGAAGTGAGCTAAAACCCTAAACTATTAATATATTCTATAAGTAAAATGCAGACCTGTCAGTTGAGCAGCTGGGCATTTACTGAAGTTAAATATGTAGGAGGTTGTTGTACTTATGAAATAAAGTTTATTCAAAGGAATTCTTTGCTTGAGCAGAACTGAAACAGAGTCCCTTTCTGTAGTAAAACGGGCGCAGCGCCGGGCTGCTGTTCGGATGCCTGCGATAACCTGACACCGCACCTGGAGCGAGGGGGGGGGGCGGGGGGATGCGGGCGGATCACTCACCTGCACGGGCCCGGGCAGCTCGCCGCGTGTGGCAGGGCTTAGCATCGGGCGATGTCGGCGGCGCGTAGAGATGGCGCGGGCGTGTGCTGGGAAATGATGGGCCCGGTGCAGGCGCAAGGGCAGCCAGGAGCAGGGCAGACCTGGTAGAAGAGGGGGAATGCAATGCGAGGCATTGGGTCACAAGGGGAAGGGGGGGGGCAGGCTAGACCGCATGCCCATAAAAGCCGGGGGGGGGCACGGCCGGTGCGGCATCCCTTTTTCCTTCTGCTCCCCGTGCTGCTGCCCTTCTCTGCACCCCACCCACCCAGATTTTGGCGGTTTCACAAATGGCTACTCAGATCCTGCCGTTAGTAAGTGGTGTTTATGTCGCAGCTGGGGTGGGGATACCCAAGCCGCGAGGGGAGTCTCCGTTTGGAGGCCGGGCTTTGCGTGTGCTCCACTATCCTTAGATACGCTGGGGGCGGTCTCACCAAATGCAAGAGCCCACAGGCTGTTAGTAAAACAGAGTTAATACGACTTTCCATGTTGCATCCAATTTAACTCCTAATGACTCACTTCATCATGAAGTAGCCATCAGTGGGGATCTCTAGATTGCATCCAATCTACAAAATCTGGGGTTTTTTTTTCTAATTTAAAACCAAAAACTTTTTTTTCAACTATGTACTAACTGCAGTCAGGCAATTTTTTTAAGACTGGAGACTGAAGATACTACATTTTGGTGTAAGGAATCAGCAATTTGGATACCATCTGCATAGATAAAAGGAGAAAAACCAAAAGATCAAATAATACCTTCAAGGGGGCTAAGTAAACATTAAACAAAAGGGGTGAAAGGGATGAACCCTGGGGAGTCCCACAGGACATCCTACCTGTTTCTGAACCCTGGTGTCCTGTTCTGTAAGTAGCTAAGTTATCCACTTTTAAAACATCCCAACAGCTGCATTTTCCACACTTTCATTTCATAATGGAATGGAATGCGTGAAAACGAGAGACCATTAAAAAAAAAAAAGGTTTTATAGAGCAAAACAGTTTTTGTAAAAACTCCCTTTCACAACCCTGGAGGTGTGTTATTGCTGTGAAGGGAACATACTGTTTTATTAGCTAAGCTATATGTACACACACGGACAGACATTCAGCTTCCTGAAATGCTGGATCCACCAAACAAGAATGTACAGTACGTGTTTGTGAAACTATTCTAGAGCGAAAAGTCAGACAAAAGAACAGAATCCTCGTTCCCTGCTCTCCCCATATCACATGTACTGCGACTACTTATAGTATTGTAAGAACCTATAAGGGGAATTAAAAAAAAGAAACCCCTTTCAGCATAGCCTGCTGTAAAGTCTGTTAGATGGGCAGACGAGATGGGCCATACGGTCTTTTTCTGCCATCGTGTTTCTACGTTAACTACTGGTTGCATTGGGATGAAGAGTCCTGACTCTGCGTATGTCGTTTTTCTACCACACCCTGTATTCCTTGTGCAAACTCTAACAGGAGAAAGGGAGAAGTTGAGAAGACCTGCATGTGCCAGTAACGATGTGCCCTGCAAGACGCCTCAACTGACCAGAACTCAAAAAAGGGAGCAAGTATGGGTCCTGCGCCACCGGAGGGACCTTGTCTTGCTTCAGAAACTGGCTGCAAAGCTTCCTATAACGGGATTCCTTTTCCCAAGGAATGTCCTGTTTTATATTGTGATTAAATAAATGCCTCGCCTCACAGTTAACCATCCAGGGTGATTACTTGGAGGCCTCTTGATAGCTTGATAGTTCCATGTGTTTAAACAGTGAGGATATTGTCACTGGAAACTTTAGAGGGAGCTAATATTCACAATATCAAGGGGTCTGGAACATGCACGCGTAGCCCAGGTGCACTTTGCATTTACCATTTATGGTCAGAAGATTTCAGATAATTCTATGGAACTGGAGCCTTCTCACCCAGCAAATAGTCTCAGTAACATAGAAGTCAATACTCAAAGATTAGTCTGAGTAACCTCAGGAGTTATTTATTTACAGTACTTGTAGTCTGGCATTTTACCAACAATTGTTCATGGTCGGATTTAAGGGACAAATCTTTTTTTAAAAATATCCCTCTTCTCAGCAGGTAAATTTCTGTCCAAGCAAATTGTTGCCTGGACAAAATTTGTCCGCATAAGAAGAAATGGAGTTGGAGGCATTTTGGGGGCACAGCAGACCTTTAGCTAGATAGCGCTAATATACAGTGCTGTCCAGCTAAAGATACCCAGATTAGGCCTGCCCTTCACCCAAACTGACAATATGGAAGGTGATCCAATGCAGCAGGAATGCGAGCAAAACAAATTTGTTTTTTACCATTTATAATTAAAGCATTTCTTGAGACCAGGGCATTGGGTTTTTACCATTTATAATTGAAGCATTTCTTGAGACCGGGGCATTGGGTTTTTACCATTTATAATTAAAGCATTTCTTGAGACCAGGGCATTGGGTTTTTACCATTTATAATTAAAGCATTTCTTGAGACCGGGGCATTGGGTTTTTACCATTTATAATTAAAGCATTTCTTGAGACCAGGGCATTGGGTTTTTACCATTTATAATTAAAGCATTTCTTGAGACCGGGGCATTGGGTTTTTACCATTTATAATTAAAGGATTTCTTGAGACCAGGGCATTGGGTTTTTACCATTTATAATTAAAGCATTTCTTGAGACCGGGGCATTGGGTTTTTACCATTTATAATTAAAGCATTTCTTGAGACCGGGGCATTGGGTTTTTACCATTTATAATTAAAGGATTTCTTGACACTGATCTAATTTTGTTTTGGTCGCCTTCATCCCAGTTGGACTTAAGTTAATCATATTACTTTATCTGGGTAAATTCTGTGGCACTTGGATAAAAACTTAGCTGGATAAGTCAGAGAAAGTGAATGCAGTAGGGACATTTTTAAAGCCCCTGGTTTATCTGGCTAAGATTTGAACTTAGCTGGACAGAATGTCAGAATAATTACCCTCTGGGTGATCTCAGTCATGCTGGAAATTATTTTTATATTTCTTTATCTCTTAATTGAAATCGTTTTCCAGTATAGCATTTTTGAATAACAATGTAAATGGATTTGTTCTTCTGCTGATTTTCCCATTTTACAAACTGTTTTTCTATAGAAGTGGCAGCATTATACTAATGTTGAGTACTTAGAAATAATTCCTTTTAAACCGCCATCCTTTTAATGCATCCATTTTCAATTCTTGCATTACCTTTTTTTTGCTTATTTCCCCCTGCTCTGTGCATCCTGATTATATTTAAAATCCTGTAGAAGATCCTCCTTCCCTTTCAGTACTTTCATGTAACATTTTTTTCCATTGCAGGCGCCCTCCTTCCTGCTTCAACATGAATGCGATGTTGGAAACGCCGGAGATGCCCGCCGTCTTTGACGGGATGAAGCTGGCTGCAGTCGCCGCAGCCCTTTATGTTATCGTCCGCTGCCTGAACCTTAAAAGCCCAACCGCGCCTCCGGAGCTCACCTTCCAAGATACACCCTTGTCTCACTTTTTAATCAAATCTTGCCCGTTGCTGACCAAAGAGTGAGTAAAGCCTGCAGTTTTTTTCCTGCTCTCGACATCTGACGTTTGTTGTGGTATAATCACTCGATCTGTGTATCTGTTTATTTAAAAATCTTTTATATACTACAATCTCCTCCATGACTGTGTTTTCCTTTAAAAGTCGGGGTCTGCACCAGAGAAAAGGTTGTGTGTGTTTTGTTTTGTTTTTGTTTCCAAGCTTAAAATGTTTCGATGCTTGTGTGTGCATAAAATCAATTTTATACATGAAAACATTTTACACACATTCATTTATACACAAAACTAATAGACATCCCTATGAAAAAAGCAGGAATCTCCCATGCATTGTGATGTTCCTCTCCTTGTTGTAGGATGCCTTTTCCCTGAGGCATAAGAATTAAGGAGCACTGGAAGCACTTTTAGTTTCCTTAAACCTTTGGAATCCTTCTTTTGGGCTTGGTTGTTTTCTCCTCTCCTGCTCCTTTCTGAGTCTCCATCTCTTATCAGAAGTGTCCTCCTGCTTCAGCCACAGTGCCATGAGCCTTCATTTGCAATTATTTATTTATTTGTTTAACTCTCTTTTCTGTACCGACATTCATGAAACAGTATCAGGACTTCCCCGTCGCAGCGAGGGTCCTAAGTCAGGTGCCCCAGAACTCGGCACCCTGAATCTGGTTGCTAGGAGTCACCGCTGTGTAGTATCCGGGACTCCTTCCCCCCTCCCGTCCATAGGCACGGCCTCTGCAGCATCCCCAGCCCTGGCTGAGCCATGGAGCAGAAGCCATTCTCGAGCATGGACCCTAGATTGCCCGCATGGCTTCCCACGGCACTGCCTCTGAGCTGTCAGACTGCACCAGCCAGTTGTGGTTCCCATTAGCTCTTCGGTGGACTCTCGCTCCAGCCGCTGGCTCTTCTGTAGCATGAGGCTATTCTTCAGAGCTCATGAAAAATGCAATTTATTTCAAAAGTAAAACTAGGAAATCCATTTAAAGCCTTCCCACCCTTAGCACTTCCCTTACTTTTTAAAGTAAAGAACTGCCTATGTAGCTAGAGAAGCAGTTTTAACATATTCTACCACTTTCTCAGCAAGTTTCTCTCATCACTGTCTAAAGCTACATTTAATTCAACAAAGCTTTAGACCGTGATGGAGAAACTGTTTCCGAGTAGAAAAAAGGTTCCTGTTACGTTGATTCTTATAACAACCGATCTGAGGCAAGTATTCTGCAAAAGGAGGTGATGATTATCATAGCCTATGCCTGTGTGGGAAAGGAATCTTGCACAGGGTCATTTTGTAAATGAGGAAGCTTAGCTTCCTGTCTGTGCGGCTGCGGTCTGATTTTCTACAGGAACTCGCTTTTTTCTTTCTTTTCAATTCATAGAGTTGTTTTGGGGTTTTTTTTTGTTTGTTTCTTTTATATAAACTAGGAACAGTGGGAGGGTTTTCAAAATTAAAAAAAAAAAAAAAAGGGCGAAAAATTTCCTGAATGTTTGCAAATGAAGGCTCATGGTACCAGGATCCCCAGCACTGGTTCTGATTTTTCTGAAAGGAGGAGCCAGGAGAAACTCCCAGACTACACCCCTGTATTTCTGATGATGGCTGTTGTAATTCTGTCTATTTTCTATCTCGGCGTCAGATTACACTGCAGTTCCAAAATGTCACTTTTATCGCTCATTTGCATGGCAAAGATATTAAAGGAAACTTTTTATGTTCTGCAAGATTTAAACAACCATTCTTGTAGAAATAGAGAGAACTGTACAAAAGCAATCCACACCATGGCACAAAATGTCAAGCGATAAAGAATCCTGGTATTTTCATGTTTGCAGATAAGTCCCCAAGTGACACTGCCATTAAAGTAATGATATAATCGATATGAACCTGAATTTATTTGCTAACTTTTTTTATACTCGCACATCAGAAACAAGGCCCAACTGTATATTGAAGATTAGATAAAAATTGGGACTGAACCAAAAACTTATTAAAGCTGATGTATAATATGTTTATGTAAATTTAATCTTGTAGGGTTTATGGGAAAATGGTGAAACTTGATTGATCATCTGCTTTTTTATGTATATCATGTGCTGCAGGGTTGGAATGAAATATTTGCTTTGTATAGTAAAGCACTTTTATATCTGAAGTTCCTTTATTTGAAAACACCCATTACATAGAAAAAAAAATCATGGGTTTGCAGGCATGCATGCTTTTATCTGAGGAAAAAAGTCTATTATCTGGAACAACAAATCTGGGGAACTTCCTTTATTTTGGAACTACTGTGGTCAATATTCCTTCTAATCTAACTTTCCTTTGTGCAACTTTTTATAAACTAAATGTATGTGCTACGAGCTGGTACAATGAAGATAATTTCAGGATTTCCTGTGCATGCTAGGTTTTGCCATGTGCACATGCACAATTTAGAGGGGTACAGTGACAGTGGTCCCAGTTATTTTGCATAGTGGGTGCCCTACTGGACGTACAGTCCTTAATATTGCACTGTATTTTAGTTCTGCCTAAATGTGGCGGTTTTCATCTGCCAGACTGACGTGCCTCTCAGAATCTGAGATTCCAAGCCTATCAGCTGGTGCTAGTGTTTCTCAATATGTTTTTAGCAGTGTGTACTTTTATTAGATTTGCTTGCCGGCATCCATTCAGGACAGGGCCATTAGGAAGTCTTATTGATATGGTGATTTATGTGCAGAATAACTGCTTTAGTTCTGAGAATGTTATTGTCCTTGCAGTCTGTCCTACAGCAGTGATATTTCTTGTGTGTTTTTTTGGTTTGTTTTTTTTTGAGGCATTGCCATGCTAGGGATTCAGAGTTGGAGAGTAAGGAGGCTTAGGTGATCCCTAAACTGATCCTGTGAAACAAACGACCTTTTGCAGGTTTTATGTACACTGGGGCTCTTTCTCTCTTTAATCTTTGAGGGGCTTTCCTCTTGTGTCACTCTTTTTTTGTACCTGATAATGCTCCACCATGTCTGATGATCAGTGATCTGTAAGATACATTAAAACTCCTCCTGCATTGCCGGAAATGACCTTTAAGTCTCACTGGCATTGCAAGATAATACTTTTCTGATTGAAACCCTTTGGCTTGAAGACTCGATGACTGGCTTTGAGCATCAGTTGATTTACTTTTTTAACTTGGGCTTCTGATTTGAAGAAAGATTTTTACGTTTTTTTACTTCACTTGGGCAGCTGAAATGGAGACTCCCGGGCTGGGTCAAATTCCCACCAACCCCCACCTCAGCTGAGTGGGTCTGTGACCACTGAAAGCTGGTGGTTTTCCTTCTCGATCCCTGACCAAGACAGCAGTGGGACGTTGCTGGAGTAGAGATGCTCTGATGGTTTCATGCCTACCTCTGTCTCGCCTCTCAAACTGTGCACACTCCCCTGTGCAAGAAGCACATAGTACAGAGGCGAGGGAGCCAGGGGACCATGGGCACGTCTGCATGGCTGACGTTCTTTCCACACCTGTGGGCTGAGAGGAGACGGGATGAGGGCAAAAAGTGGGAGGCAGAGGGCAATGAAAACAGGCAGGGAGAAGAAGAGGATGTGGGTAGGAAGGAATTTGGGATAAGGTGGAGATAGGAATGGAGAGAGGGTAATGGAAGGTTGAAAAGAAATAGACAAGAAGGGGAGATCTGAAGATTTAGTAATGTTGGGAAGAGAGAAGGATAGAAGTTAAGAGTAGCGAGGATCCAGATGGAGAGAGAGAGAGTACAAAGTAGACAGACAATGAATGCAGAAGAAAGTCAACAGGTACAACAAAATATTTTTAATTATGTGCATTTTGAAGGTTTTTAGTTCATATATTATACGGACAAGTAAAAATAATTCAGAAAAGAGTCTGAACTGAGAGGCTGGTTCACAAAGGTGCAGTAAGGTTTTTATTTACCACACATCCCATTTTATTCAGTGGGAAGATATTCAGTGGGTTTTTCCACCTCTAATTGCTTTTTTTTTTTTGTGTGTGTGTGTTTTTGTTTTCATGAGAGCGACTGGAAACCTTTTGCTTTCTTCTCCATCCCCACCCTCATTCTTCCTGAAGAGAAGAATGCACTCGGCTTTCCAGATGTGGCGTTGCCCCGTGATTTAACGGCAGGCACCACTGAATCCCTCTGCAAAGTAGCTTAACTCTGATAGTTTGAGACCATCAGCTTAATAAGGTAGTGCTAGTTAACGCTGAATATTACCCAGCGTACATGCAAACACGCATCTACCAATTAACGACTCCCAGTGGCCCAGTTACCTGGCAAAGGATGCAGCCCTCCAGGAGAAGAGGGCCCCTGTGCGGCCGTGAACTTTCTTCTGGCTCTGAGGGACGGCGTTTCCTATGGTAACAGGAAGTGCTTGGTTTTGCAGCTGAGCCCTGCTACAGTAATTGAAATATTCCACAAACGTAAAAGTGCTAATGATTTTGCCTTTTTGTAGGGCACTTGTGTTTCTGTACACATACATATCGGCATAACAGAAAATCATTCTAAGTCATTTGTGGATCACTGAAAAGAGCACATTTTGTGTTTAACCTGCTTACTCGATAAAAAGCATTTTCTTATCAAGCTAATGCAAAATATCCTAAGAACTGCATGTTACGCACTTTAGTTTTTCTTCTGGTTACTCTGTTTAGTTAAACAGGAATATTTAGAGGGAAAGATTAACTAACTTATTGAAAAACACTTTACAAGCTTTTTTCCCCCGAGAGGAGTTTAAACTACCGAACGCAGATAATTCTAACCTAGATGTCCATTTAGGCCCTAGGAGCTTTCTGTTTCCTTCTTACGATGGCCTCGTCTCCCTGTGCTCTTGAGAATTTCTCCTGCTCACCGTGGTGGTTGCTTTGCAGCTGTAAGGGATGAGCGGCTGCCCTGAAGTAAACACTTCCCCCGCTGCCTCTGCTATCAGAGGGCTGCACAGCAGAGTCCTTGCTTTTGGAGCTAAAAAGTCACAAGTTCAGATCATTTGGGTCCCCTGGTGGGGGAAGGAGGCAGTGGCCCTGCGACATTGCACAGGAAACGTGGAACTCTTGCGGTGATTGAACAATTGCTACTGTAATACAGATTCACTCGCTTGTCATCCTTGATGAGGAAAAGATGAAATTGCAAGCTCTAATTCTTTTTTTTTTTTTTTTTAATCTTCCAGATACACATTTTAGTATCCATACCGATACTAGGGAAAACCTGACTCCCTTCAGTTGTGCTACCTTTTTATTATACTAACATAAGAGATCTCCATCAAGGAGAATGAGACCTCACAGGTCGTTGCGTCGGAGGAAGGGCCTCACCCGGTCTTGAAAGTTCCTGAGCATTCTCCTCTTTGTGAGACCTCTTATCCAACATAAGAATGATCAAATCTGCAAACAGTCCACACCCCCAGGTCACTATGCCTTTGAACCGCCTCCAATTATAATAATTCTTTGTCTGGCCTGGAAAGGCATCTTGCATTACAATAATAGGCAGGAGAGTTAGGCTGATGAGGGGTCGTGACCCTGGCGTGGGCGGCTTCGGAGCACCAGTAATATGTGGTGGAGAGAGTGATGTTGAGGTGGGCATTTGCACCATCAGAGGCAGGCTGCGTTAGGTGAGCCAGCGGCGGTGGCAGAGGACCTGACAGCAGAGCATAGCAGTGGGGTTGGGGGTTGTCACGCCTATGGCTGTAGCATTGGCCGCATTGTGCTTTGGTAACAGTGCAGGAGCCACAGGAGTGGTGGTTTTTGCCCTTGGTGTTATGCAGGCTGTGTGTGTGTGTGTGTGTGGAGGAAGACCGGCAGTGGTTGGGAGAGGGTGTGTATATGAAAAGGAACTGGCTGGGAGGGAGCTGGAGAGGGTAGACGTGTTTGCCTTGGGGAGAAAGGGGGGGGGTATCAGCTGTGAGGAGACGGCACCAGCTGTGAGGAGACGGCACAAGGGGTGGATATGTATTAGAGAGGGAGAAGGGGAGCAGTACTAGAGCAGAAGGAAAGCTACTTCCCTACCCTACCCTACCCAGTCTTGGTCCTCCCCTGAGATTTTGATTCTGTAAGAATAACCAGAATCCTGCTGCTTTCAGAAGTACCTCTGCAATGAGGATATTGGACCACAGTGGTTTGGCAGATCTCTGATTTATCTTAAAGCGGTTTCACGCTCCTCATGGTTTTTTTTGAACTGGATTCAGTATCAAAACTTTGAATCCTTTTATAGTCTGTTTTTATTTAGTTATATAGCGTGAAGACCAAAAACGTTGATATTTCTGAACATTCTCTGCTAGTGAGCCAAAAATGCACTTGGCATATGGCCAAAAGATTTGTTGCTGTTTCCTGCTGTTCTACATTTTGTGACGTGGATTAGAAATAAATATATTTGTTCTTTCTGGAAATAAGCTGGCTTAAAATATATTATTATAATTAGGATACTCATTCAGTACTGTAGCATTTATATTTATTTGTGAGCTGGGTGTATGTAAAACAGCTGAAAGGGTGAGGCTTAATGACGAATGCATACAACTGGAGGACTGAGGAGTTCATTATTCAAGGCTGGGCTGGCCCCACTAGTTTTCCTTCCTCTGCTAAATTCTGGAGACAGGTCTGATTTGATGCGTCTTCTTTTGCTTATTAAGCAAAAGGGACCGCAGCGATTTAATACCAAATTAATTGGTGTCCTCTTGGCCCGCCCCCTTTAGCTCTTGCCTCCTGATCTGCAAAGATGTGAATATCCCGTGGAGGTTTTCCTCCGTAGACCTGGGGATTGTTCCGCAGGCATCCGGGCTCTCCCTCGCCGCCTTCGTCGGTGGCTTTGGGGGGGAAAAAACAATCTTGTTACTTTTCCTGTTGCCATTAAATCGGCACGCAGAGGTCCTGTTACATGAAAGTCACCCCTGCTGGGAGCGAGTTTGTCTTGGACGGCTCAGCATAGCCCAGTTTGCCAAGGAATCTTAAGGGATAAGTTATGTTCCCCAATGCGGCTTTCCTACGTAATCGTATTAAAGCTTTCAGCTCTCTCTCATTCTTTCCATGATTCGTCCTCTTAGCATGTGTGTAAGGAGAGAAGTCCTTTTACTAAAATTTAAAAACAATTCTGTAAGGTAATGGGGAAAACTGAGGGAGGATAAGAATTTTAAAATAAATAAATAATATTTTAATGCCTTAAGTATTCAACACTTTTTATTAGTGGGTGGGGTTTTTAAAACTCCACCAGTTTTCATCTGCTCCAGTGGGCTTCCAGCTCACTTAGAACCAGAACCGGGGATCTGCTGCCAGGAGCCTACGACCAGGGCCGGTGCAAGGGGATTTAGGAGCACTAGGCACCTTCTGTCTTGCGGCCACCCCCATAAGGGGGGGGGGGGTGCAAGCCATGTGAGGCAGTAAAGAGGTGTGGAGATCGCCCTGCCGAGCCCCTGTGCTCCTGAAGAGCAGCAGCGAGATGGAGGTAGGGCGCAGGGACCGCAAGGCGGCCCGAGGCTTTCACAACTTGGCAGCTCCCCCCCCACCCCCATCCGTGCCCGGAGCCCCTCTCACCTCGGCTGTGTTTCATGCAACTCAAGCAATGGCGGCTCCAAGCTCTCCCACACCCCCTTCCCAGTGCACAAACCTTTCGCAGCAATTGCCAGGTGGCCCTGGCTAGCAGGGAGAGGAGACAGAGAGATGGGCAGGGCGTGCAGCCGGCCCCTGTGTAGCAGCTGCTCGTTTGCAGAGCCCCACACCAAGCCCACGACACATCCCCCAGATCCAGAGGGCACAGCCACCCCCCCCTTCCCGGGGTGGCTCCAGCCAGGTGCATGCTTAGTACCAAGAGCTGCGGGCAGGCCGGCACCGCATGCTCACGGCACCCAGGCAGCCCTTCAGTGCGGGAGAGAGAGGGAAAGCAGAAGCTCCGCCCCCTTAGATGCAAGCAGAGAGCTTCCAGCCCCGTTTCCGTCCGGGCCAGCCAGCGAGCGAGGGTCCTCCCTGTCCCCGGGAGGAGGGCGGCTCCAGCCGGGTGCGTACTCAGTGCAGAGAGATGCGGGCAGGCCGGCACCGCATGCTTACGGCACCCAGGCAGCCCTTCAGTGCGGGAGAGAGAGGGAAAGCAGAAGCTCCGCCCCCTTAGATGCAAGCAGAGAGCTTCCAGCCCCGTTTCCGTCCGGGCCAGCCAGCGAGCGAGGGTCCTCCCTGTCCCTGGGAGGAGGGCGGCTCCAGCCGGGTGCGTACTCGGTGCCGAGAGCTGCGGGTGGGTCGGCACCGCATGCTCACGGCGCCCAGGCAGCCCTTCCACGTCTCTTTGGCGCCGCCGCTCATGCCCCCTAATGCTCGACGCCCTAGGCCTAGTTCGCCTAGTGCTTTCGCCAGCCCTGCCTGCGACTGAAACACTTCCTGCTCAGTTTGTACCTTACACATTGACATTCTCCGGCTGCTGTTGGTGGCACTTCAGTTATAGGAACCCAGAGATGCCACAGTCACTGACTTCTTCTCTTCCTTTGGGGCCGATGCAAAAAAAAAAAATACACGGAAAGTGGGCCCTGAAAAGTCAGCGCCCGCTTTCTTAATGCCCACATGGTTTTCTCAAGGGGGGCGCCATGCTATATGGAAATTAGGAAGGAGGCGCTAGGGTCGCTTGCGCGCCCCTAACGCCGCCTCGCTAACACGAACGCGCGACAGCTGCCAGTAATGAAAATGGATGCCGATAAACTCGGCCAGTTATGAAAACAGAGGCCGAGTTTACTGGCGTCTGTCTTCCTAACTCGGTGGTGTGCCCAGGTATTTTTTTTTTTACTTAAGTACAGAAAAAGCAGATTTTTCAGCTTTTCTGTATTTCTTTTACATGCGCTCAGCTATTAACGCCTGCACCAGGCAGGCGTAAACACTTGAGAGCTAAATGTGCGTCTAAGACGCACACTTTTTTTTTTTTTTTTAATGAGGAGTGAATGAGTAATAGCCTCATTTAAATGCATTTGCATGTGATGAGCGCTATCGCATTCACTCCGTGTCGGACGCGTGTTAAATAGGCGCTAATCCCCCTATTGCATTAGGGGGTGGATTAGCGCCTATTTAACCCGCGTCCGACTGCGGGTTATACGGTGCGCTCGGCTGTGTGGCATCCCACCCACAAAGGGGCCGATGCTGAGCACACTTTTTTGCATCGGCCCCTTTTGTGGGTGGGATGCCACTGTTTTTTTTTTCATTTGCAAGCACTTCCTGTAGCACAGCATGTGACTTCCAGGGCTTGGATCTAATTTTGCTGCCTTGATGTTCCAAAACACCAGAAGTCCTAGGCCAGGATCAAGGTAAGGTGGGGTGGGATGGAGGGAAGTGTCAAAAGGCGCTGTACCTCCACCTCACGGGCTATAATCAGACATGATGAGCTGTAAGGCCTCATCATGGAGAGATGTGAGAATGTGTTAGGGCTGGAACCAGCAGCAAGATAAGGCGTGATATTTGTCTAACGGGGACTAGCTGTTCACTGGGAAGTCTCCAAGTTCCTTGTGAAGGACTGTTAGCAGCTTGTGAAAAGCCTTAGTCACGAGCTATAATAATCCTCCAGCTTCTTTCTCACATGAAGCCACTGTGCAGCTTAATTAAAGCAATGGCACTAACCAGAACATAAGAAAATGCCATACTGGGTCAGACCAAGGGTCCATCAAGCCCAGCATCCTGTTTCCAACAGTGGCCAATCCAGGCCACAAGAACCTGGCAAGTACCCAAAAACTAAGTCTATTCCATGTTACCATTGCTAATGGCAGTGGCTATTCTCTAAGTGAACTTAATAGCAGGTAATGGACTTCTCCTCCAAGAACTTATCCAATCCTTTTTTAAACACAGCTATACTAACTGCACTAACCACATCCTCTGGCAACAAATTCCAGAGTTTAATTGTGCGTTGAGTAAAAAAGAACTTTCTCCGATTAGTTTTAAATGTGCCCCATGCTAACTTCATGGAGTGCCCTCTAGTCTTTCTATTATCCGAAAGAGTAAATAACCGATTCACATCTACCCGTTCTAGACCTCCCATGATTTTAAACACCTCTATCATATCCCCCTCAGTCGTCTCTTCTCCAAGCTGAAAAGTCCTAACCTCTTCAGCCTTTCCTCATAGGGGAGCTGTTCCATTCCCCTTATCATTTTGGTCGCCCTTCTCTGTACCTTCTCCATCGCAATTATATCTTTTTTGAGATGCAGCGACCAGAATTGTACACAGTATTCAAGGTGCGGTCTCACCATGGAGTGATATAGAGGCATTATGACATTTTCTGTTTTGTTCACCATTCCCTTTCTAATAATTCCCAACATTCTGTTTGCTTTTTTGACTGCCGCAGCACACTGAACCGACGATTTCAATGTGTTATCCACTATGATGCCTAGATCTCTTTCTTGGGTTGTAGCACCTAATAATGAACCCAACATTATGTAATTATAGCATGGGTTATTTTTCCCTATATGGATCACCTTGCACTTATCCACATTAAATTTCATCTGCCATTTGGCATCGACTAGATCTCAGTGTCTCTCTTCTGAGGTCCTGATATGTCCTCTTTCTTTCTTATTATGTTTTGCTTTGACCATATACTTCTTTTTAACCTCTCCTGCCATTAACTCACTTTCACCCGTTTGTGTGTGTCTCTTACAGTGTAGTGCAGGGCCAGGGTGGACACAAGTACTGGATAAAGGGGGAGGGCAGCGCAAAATGTGTCATTTTTACAGTACCTATTACATGGGTTTGGAGAGGGGGCCGCAGCTGGCAGAGGACTTTTTTTATATCCAGATATGTGGTCGGATAACGTTTAGAGCTTCTCTGAGGCAAGTCTAAAGTTAGCGGGCTATCTTGGCCGATTATAGTTGAAAATAAGCTAAATGAGCCGGCTAACTTTACCCTGCCCCAGAATGCTTTGAAAAAAAAAAATTAAGCTGGCTATATTGTAGCTGGATAATGATTTATCAAACTATAATTTCATCAGATAAGTGCCCCAATATATAACAAGTTGCCAGATAACCTTGTGAGTTATCCAGCTAAATGACTTTGAATATTAACCTGTAAGAACATAAAAATAAATGTCTTGCTGAGTCAGACGTCTCCCAGTGGTGGCTGATCCAGGTCACTTGGCAGTACCCAGCAGATCCCACAGAGTAGATCCACTCCTTGTTCCAGGGAACAAGCGATGGCTTTCCATCAAGTCTACCTGGCTGTTCATTGTTTATGGATGTTTCCGTGAGGGACTTCTCCAAACCCCTTTTAAACCTGGCTATGTTTGATGCTTCGACCACATTCAACTCTCAACAAATTCCTCAGCTTAGCTGTCTGTCAATTGAAAAAAAACCAACTTTTTCTAATTTATCTTAAAACTATCAATATTAGTTTCATGGGTGTCAATAGTCAAAGCCATTTAGCTGGATAATTCATAGGTTATCCGTCTAACTCAGGTTATTGATTTAAATGTTTAGTTTAGAATATCAACCTCATGGAGCCTAATTCTAGTACTATTTGACAGGATAACGAACAGGTCCCTGTTTTTATTGATTCATTTATTTACGAGGATTTTTTTCTATACTGCAATCTTACCACGCTTGTGTTCAAAGCGGTTTACCCATTCCACCCCACTCGTGAGTTTATAAACCTCTATCGTATCCCCGCTGTCATCTCTTCTCCCAGCTGAAGAGCCCTAACTTGTTCAGCCTTCCTTCGCATGGAGGCCGTTCCATCTGTACTTTTTGTAGTGCTGCTGTTTCCTCTTTGAGATACGGTGACCAGAACTGCACACATTACTCGATGAGTGGATTCTTTAATATTTCTGAAAAGGTTTGTGATTTTAAGAAAACAATTTTGATTATGCATCATAACATTTGGAATCCAGGATTTCAGCACTGGAAATTTCAGGACCTGCTGTATACTGGCTAGCATTTTTATTGTAATGTATTTGCAATGTTTGTTTTGTTTTATTTTATTTTTTTTTTATTGGCTTAAATTTAGAGAGTTCTCCAGAAATTTTGCTGCAGTTCTTTGTCATGACTTCTTTTCCAGCTGAAAACTCTCTACACCATCCGTGGTATAGTGGACGGGTTTCGCTTGCACATCTGCAGATGATTTGAATTATTTTTCTATGGTCTGGTTGTATTTAACTAAAAACCACCTTTTACATACAAAACAAGATGGTCTCATGCCAAGTGTCATGTAGCTAAATTTATTCAAGAAGAAGAGGCGTACGGACACATATGTTGAGGAACAAATATAACCTTAACCAAGTCAAATAATTCAGTGTTTGGCCAAGGGTGCCTCTAGTGTTTGGAAATTAGTACAGCCTGCGTGTGTGTCTGTTTGTGTTTCCTTGTTTAGCCCAGCAGTTTTCCCGTATGTCTGTGGTTTCCAGCTCATTTAAGCAGGCCTCGGCTGAGGACCGTGCATCAGGACTCCTGGAACCCTGCAGTTGTGGTGTCTGTAAATCCGGCCAGTAGGAGTTTTCACTGTGCAATGACGGACGTCCTCCCTCCTCTGCAGCATCCCCTGCTCCAGGCCTGGAGTGCAGAGTCCTGGCCCAATAATTAAATTCAAGTGCAATGCATGGCATAGCCACCAGGCCAGCCCAGTAGTACAGATTTAATAGATGGAAAACCGTGGCCTGTATCAGTCAGTAATGATTATTGCTCTCCTATGTCACTAAATCATGATTTTTTTTTCTATTTGTACAGTGTACTGCTGTGGCTAAATAGATTTGACTAGGGAAATACATAAAACACACAGTCAGTGTATTTGCCTTCAGAGGTTCTGTTTAATGATGTGGAACTGATGAGTGGATTCAGTGGCTCTTGAAGATTTCCTGTAACATACTTGACAGAATCACCACACAGCTATGGATAACTGACTTGGCCTTTGTGTACTGCAGTTAAGCTTGTGGGTTTTTTATTGTTTACTCCTTTTGTTGAATAAATGTGAACACCCTGGAGGAAAGGAGGAGCAGGGGTGATATGATACAGACTTTCAGATACTTGAAAGGTTTTAATGATCCAATGTCAACGACAAACTTTTTCCGTTGGAAAGAAATCAGCAGAACCAGGGGTCACGATTTAAAACTCCAGGGAGGAAGACTCAGAACCAATGTCAGGAAGTATTTCTTCATGGAGAGAGTGGTGGATGCCTGGAACGCCCTTCCGGAGGAAGTGGTGAAGACCAAAACTGTGAAGGAATTCAAAGGGGCGTGGGATAAACACTGTGGATCCATGAAGTCTAGAGGATGTGAATGAAGAGAAGAGGCATGGGGATGGCTTGCGGGTATGACAGCTACTACTTGCTGATTTAATACCCGAATTCAATAAACATACACACGGTTAATGCAACTCCAACATTGCTCAATGCTTCAACGGCAAGAGGAAAGGTGGAAAAAAGGATTTGCATTCACAAAAAAGCAGGGGAGTAGCTTGCTTGTTGCGGCGGTTACTACCCCAAACCAAATAAGCCTGATACTTCACTTTCAATGCATATCCAGTGTAGCTCTCTGCTTCAACGGCAGGGGGGGGATGAAGATAAGAGGATTTACATTCAGACAACAACCAACAAGGACTGAATTGCATATTCTGGGTAAACAAATAAGCATGGGAGTAGCTTGCTTATTGCGGCGGTTACTACCCCTAACCAGTTAAGCTTGATACTTCACTTTGATGCAGCTCCAGCACCGCTCTCTACATCAATGGCGGGGGTGGAAGGTAACTAGAACCAAAAAGTTACTAATAAGGGCCAAGAGTAACAGATAAGTATGAGAAAAAATAAGTGTGAAAGCTTGCTGCGCAGACTGGATGGGCCGTTTGATCTTCTTCTGCCGTCATTTCTGTGTTTCTATGTAAGAATACAATTCCACTTTAATAAAAGCTATTTTGATTAAGAAATATGAAGTGTAACTAGGCACTTGGGCTTAAAAGTTTTTTTTTTTTTTTATTTTTAAGCATCATAAATTCTTCTGATGGCCAGCATAAGGGATAATACTGTTGAAAAAGTGGTATTTAGGGCTGACTCATTGGCTCAAGGGGAAGTGCCTGTTTACCGCTGTGCAGAAGATCTGCGTTCAATTATGAGTTATGCTCTGTTTCTCGTACCAGTCAAGGATGGGGATATGAAAGAAGGAAGTGTGCAGAGGCTCTGCAAAGGAGGAAGACAACAGCGATGTCTATAGGTTATCCAAGAGCATGCTTGTCCTCTGAGCTGGGCCAGCTGGGAAACGTTTTTCAAAAAATAAGAAAAAAAAATCCCTGCAAATGGCTGTGGCACTATACTTCAAATGGAGCCTTAAAACCAAAAGAGCAGGAGGAAGCTACTTGATTTAAAAAAAAAAAAAGTCAATATGGATCAGAGGTTCCTTTTTTGTATGCTTTCATTTATATCTTTTTAATCTCTTCTGAACTTTGACTCGAATTAGGAATCCTGTGTGATTGAGGAACCCTGTACTTTGATGTAACGTAATTAACAGTAGTGAGGCTCACATTTTAATTGTTTAGGTCATAATGTTTTCATGGGTGCCCAGAAGGCAGATAACTTTTTTTTTTTTCGCTTGGATGCATTTTTACTAAGAAAGTTAAAATTTTATCTTGGTTTTGACCAGAGCAGGAAATGTGAATATTTTTGTTTTCCTCCTCTTTCAGGTACGTTCCACCTCTGATCTGGGGGAAGAGTGGTCATATCCAAACAGCACTTTATGGGAAAATGGGGAGAGTGAGCTCCCCACATCCTTATGGATTACGAAAATTCCTCACAATGCCAGATGGAGCCACAGCAACCTATGACCTCTTTGAACCACTCGCAGAGCAGTGTACTGGAGGTTAGTTGGCAGAGAGACTTCAGGCATTTCGGAGGCCGACCAATGGCAGTGGAAGCCCCTGTGACATAGTAAGGGCAAAGGGCCGTCGGCGCCATTTTGATTACTGGCAGCTGATGGCCCAAGTCCAGGAGATCGCTCCCGGACCCCCGCTGGACCACCAGGGACTTTTGGCAGGTCTTGGGGGGGTGGGTTGTAGTAAATTAATTTGGCAGGTCTGATGGGGGTTGTTAGATTTTTGGGTTTTTTTTTTTATATTCACTCCATAAGATGCACAGACATTTTCCCCCCACTTTTGGGGGAAAAATACGATAATATGTTCCCAAACGTATTCACATGAGACGGCTCTGCTCCTTGGAGCTTACAATCTAGTCAATACACACAAACAGAACCAGTAAGAGAAAATGAACAAGGCATGACTGGGAAGAAGCAGAGCCAGGTGGGTTATTGGGTGTAATTTAATTGAGGAAAGCCACATGAAATCAGGCCTCTGCCTTCTAAAAGTCTACATATTAATAACAGGAAGTAGGAAGGGTGGGGCTATGTTTAAAAATCAGTCTGTCAAGCAGTACCACTTGTTACATGATTGATCCTAATCTCTAGTATGTTAGATTTCTGTTATGTAAAATGATATATTTCATAATGTATTATGTAATTTAATTATTTCCCAGTTCCTCCTTTCCTTGTTCTCTGTAAGACACACGTGTTAAGTCATTTCAATGTTATATGTAAACCGAAGTGATTAGTAACATTGTTACCAGAACCTCGGTATATAAAAAAATGTTAAATAAAATAAATAAATAAATGTTCCTCAGAATCACCCAAATCAACTTTTTACCAAAAAAACCCAAAACAAAACTCCTTAGAGAACATGTGAAATCCACACACCAGCAACTATGTTAAAATTGCATCCTACCTACCATACCATAAATGGGTATGGTGTGAAAGTTTGTGAAAGAAATATGTAACGCATGCCAAACCTTGAAGGGCCTGCTTTATTCTAGACTAGAATTAAACATTCTGATTGGTTAGGCTGCATCAGCATCCTTAGGTGCAGGATCCTATAGTCACCCTTGAATTATAGAGCAGAGGATTATTTTATGGGTTGTAGATTTTAGGGATTTAGCTTGTATAAATTCTTAAAAATAAGTCATTCCTATAACACAGCTTCTACCTCAACAGTTCCTAATGCTGAGGACAACATTGAATATATCCTTAATGTCAGGAGTTCTTTTAACCTGTTTCTCTTTTTTTTTCTCTCTCTCTCTCTCTGTCTCTAAAATGTTTTACACATCGGCTCTCTTCACCGAAAATATCGGTTCGTTATGACTCTCTTCTAATGCAACTCATTGTAGAAGTTGGTTCACTGAAGTTCAGAAGAGCAATTTTCAAAGCCGTTTACCCGGGTAAATTGGTTGACTGGACATTGCCTTTCCTCAGCCTGGCTAAAATCACGCGCATGTCCTTGTAGTCAGATTAGGGGGAGGGGGCTCTGAGGGCATGCTCTGAAAATAGTACACCCAGATTGAAGCTTCTACTCTACATGTGTTCTCTTCCAGCAATGTTTCTCCCTGTAATAAGATCAGGTGTAGAAATCATCGGATACTTTTCCCTTTGAAACTGAATGCAAAGTCTAAGGGTAAAAAGTACTTGTGCACTTTATACCAAGGTGGGTTGGTTTTGAAAATTTCTTCCTTGCAGCCAGAACTACTAAGGGGTAATTTTCAAAAGCATTTACATGCTTAAAACTGGGTTTTACTCATGTAAATGCACGTTACCTGTGTAAGTGGATGTGAAGGGTGGCGGGTGTATGAGCCCTTTGTGCTGCAGCATAATTGACGCAGCCTCGAGGGCAAACCCACAAGGCCTACTCGGGTAACTGGCAAATGTGCCCTGTAGTGGGACAATCTGGAGCTTCACCTTTACCAGCCACCTCCCCCGCAAGTTAATACTTGGGTTCAGGCGGCTGACAGAACTTAGGTGGGTCCCTTGAGTGGTGAAGATGACTAAAATCCAAAGGCACACTGAAGTCAGGACAGGTAGCAGATTAATGGAGTCAGGGGCAGGTCAAGGACAGGGCAGGCAGCTAGCAAGAGTAGTCAGGTCCAGGTAAGGGCACTAGGCAATTGTGATCAGATCCAGGCCGCAAGCAATTGTGGTCAAGTTCAGGCAAGGGGTCTGGTCCAGGTGGCAGGAATTTGTGGTCAGGTCGAAGCAAGAGGTCAAGATCCAAAACGTCAAGCCAAGGGTGGACAGAGATATACTGGACAAGACACATAGGACGAGGTGGGCTGGAGAAGGCAAGGCGAGGCAAGGCACAAGAACCAGGATCGTAGAGAGGAATTGGGAATCAACATGCACTTCCTTATCCTTCTGCGCCATCAATCAGGAACCAGTGGGTTTAGTCCACTTATCCAGCAACGAGACAGAAATCTTTTAATGACATCACTAAATATATATTTACTTAGCTCAGAACCGGTATTGCCAGTGTTCTCTGTCTTCAGCTCCTGGAGGGATGGTTGATCTTTAGCACACCCTTTTTTGTTTTACTGTTGAGAAGGCTAAGGAACTGGTATTAAGAGTAATTTTTGGGTTGAATTTTGGGTTTAGTCAGGACCTCATGAGTAAGAGAGGATTGCCTTTAGCATTGCTTCAAGGAGGTAACAAGGCTGGTAAACTCTTTGGTGAGAAAAAGCTCTTACTTAACATGAACGTTTGTTAATTACTTACTATGACTGAGAAAGTTAGGCGTTGCTTGGATTTTGGAAGGAAACACGCAGCTGCTGACAGCCTCACATGTTCTGATTGACGCAGATCCACGGATCAAGGAGAGAAACCAAAAAAGGCTCAGTCCTCAACAAAGAAGGATAGTGAGCCAGGTTCCATCTCAAAATGTAAAGCAAAACACTTTGCAGGCTCTACGGGGACCGTTAACCCAGGCTGCTCAGTGGTTGAGAATGATGCAGCCACCACTTTGAAAACAGCCTGTTCAGCATCTGGGTCTGCAGAGAGTGAAATGAGATATTTTCAGGAGCCTCCAATGTTAAGGCCTGAGGAAAATATTCAAATGGAGGTAATAGATGAAGAAGTGGGTCACTCGTCTTTAGAATATTCCCAAGAATGTTTTAGATTTTTACCTGGAGCTTTTCGGGCTTTTAAGAGTAAAAGACATACATCTGAGAATATGTTCCAGGCAGGATCTGTTACTGTTCATAAAGAATGGTTTATGAACTGGAGATAGCCAAACCTGTAAAAAGATGGTTTTTTGCTCCCCGGTTCGATCTTCAAGGAAAGTAGTTACAATTCCGGCTACCGTAAGCAAGTGATAGTGTTAGAGGCTGTTTGTCCAGTTCCAACAGCAAGGGAAAAATAGGATAATTATTCAGTATACTTTGTTATCCCTAGAAGGATGAAACATTCAGGCCAATACTAGATTTAAAGATGGTAAACTGGAGCTTGCATGTACCTCATTTCCATATGGAAACTCGAAGGTCCGCAATTGCATCAATAAGAAAAGGTGAGTTTCTAACGTTGGATTTAAGAGGCCTATTTTCATATTCTGATAAGGGAGTGCAGTTAGAAATAACTTCGACTCAAAGCCTTGCCATTTGGTCTAGCAACGGCACAAAGGACTTTTGCAAAGGTAATGGTCACTGTGGCTGCAATCCATAGTTGGATACTTGGCTAATAAGGAACAAATCCTTTGCAGAGAGTGGGGAAGATAGAAACCTATGATTGTGTTGCTACAAAGGCTAGGATGGGTCATCAAGTTTTGCAAAAATCAATCTTCAGTCAGTGCAACAATTGGAACACTTGGGAGCAGTGTTCAATATGGAATTAGGTCAGATGTCATTGGTACAAAAAAGAATATTAACATTCAAACACAGGTAACGAAATGTTCAGTGCAGCAAGCCCCAAAAGCATGGAATTACCTGCAACTACTAGGTACTATGGCATCTACTCTGGAGTTGGTTCCCTGGGTTAGAGTGCATATGAAAAATTGTCCTAATCACAGATGCATCCACCCTGGGGTGAGGAGCTCATGTAGATGGGCTCAGCACTCAGGGTCTCTGGTCTGCCCAGGAACATTCTTGTCAAATCAACTTCCTGGAGCTTCGGGCGATCAGGTATGCGCTATGGGCTGTCCAACAAATTTGTCCTGATCCACACCAACAACAAAGTAGCTATGTGGTATGTCAACAAGAAGGGAGGCATGGGATCATACTTCCTGTGTCAGGTGGTGGTCCAGATCTGGTCATGGGCCCTGTCCCACGGGATGGTATTCAGGGCCATGTACCTGGTTGGGACAGAGAATGTGGTAGTGGATAGGCTGATTCGTGCCTCCAGGCCCCATGAGTGGTCCCTTAACCAGGGGTAGCGAATCAGATATTCCACCTGTGGGTGAGCCCGGATATAGATCTGTTTGTGTCCCCCTGCAACAGGAAATGTGCCTCTGTTCTGCTCCCTGTACAGGTCAGCCAGCAGTCCAGCCTTGGATGCCCTCGCCAGTCATTGGGGCAGGGGTCTTCTAAATGCATATCCTCCCATCCCCTTATTGGCAAAGACTCTCTTGAAGTTTCACGAGGACAGGGGGACTATGGTCCTCATAGCCCTTCATTGGCCAAGACAGGTCTGTTTTCCACACCTAACGGAGTTGTCCATCCGGAGACTTGATTTCCCCAGATCTCATCATGCCGCAGGCTGCGGCATCCCATCCTCCAATCTCTGTTGCTCACAGTCTGGATGTTGAGAGGTTGATCCTGTAGCTGCTTGATCTTTCAGAGGATGTGTCTCGGGTCCTGGTGGCTTCTAGAAAGTCTTCCACTAGAAAGTCATATGGACTGAAGGGGAGGAGGTTGTCCATGTGGTGTAAGCTGAAGGCTCTAAATCTGTTCTCCTGCCTCAAACAAAAACTGCTTGATTGTGTTCTACACCTATTGAAGGCTGGCTTAAATACCAACTCCATTAGAGTTCATCTCAGTGCAATTGGTGCATACCACCAAGGTGTAGATGGTACACCCATCTCTGTACAGCCTATAGTTGTACGCTTCATGCGGGGTCTGCTTTAATTGAAGCCTCCCCTAAGGCTTCCCGCTGAGTCTTGGGACCTCAGCATGATGTTAGCTTAGCTGATGAAAGCTCCACTTGAGCTGCTGCATACCTGTGACCTGAAGTACCTGACCTGGAAGGTCATATTTTTGGTGATAGTCACTTCAGCATGTAGGGTCAGTGAGCTCCAGGCTTTAGTGACTTAACCACCTTATACTAAGTTTTATCAAGACAGAGTGATTTTGTGTATGCACCCTAAGTTTCTGCCTAAAGTGGTGATGGATTTCCATCTTAACCAGTCAGTCATCCTGCAATATTCTTTCCCAAGCCCTATATGCACCAAGGTGAATGAGCACTGTACGGTTTGGACAGCAAGCAAGCCTTAGCCTTCTATCTGGAGTGCACAGAAACCCATAGACAGCGCACCCAACTTTTTATTTCTTTTGACAAGAATAGTTTGGGCGTTGCTGATGCCAAACAGACACTATCCAATTGGCTAGCAGATTGTATCTCCTTCTCTTATGCCCAGGCAGGACTGCACCTGGGGGTCATGTCAAGGCTCATTCTGTCAGAGCCATGGCAGCATCGGTGGCCCACTTGCAAGCAGTTCCCATGAAGGAAATCTGCAACACTACGACGTAGATTTCTCTCCACACATTCACATATTGTCTCGATAGGGATGGCTGATGCGATAGTAGGTTCGGCCAGTTTGTCCTTTGGAACCTGTTTGAGATGTAGAACCCAACTTTCCCACCTAGGGCCCATTGCTTGGGTTCAGGCTGTCTTCCCCTTTGTTACCAACAGCACCACTGTTGTACCCGTTGGCACCTGGTTAGGTGTCTGCTGTGTTAATTTGAGTGAAAAGACTGCAGGCAGCTTGTAATCTGAAACCGACCTTTTTATTAGAGAGAGACAGAGACAAAAGGACAAAGGAATGGGGAAGGAACAAATCGTGAGGAGATAATTTGTCCCTGGAGTAGCATAGGTTTTTACAACAATGGTGTTAACACTTAGCTACTCAACTCTTCCAGCAGTGTGCATAGCATTATAAACCCTTCATACCGACCAATCAGAGCATATTCAGGGTGTTGTATTTAGATAAGTGCGGTACATTTGATTTGAGTATGTATTAGATCAATCAGCTAAAGGGTCTGGGATGTCAGCTCATTGCATGCCAGCACGTATTCAGGGTACTCTTCTTTCTTTGTCTAAAAACTAATATTCAGGAATACAGCAGAGATGAGGTGCCTCAGAAAGTCAGTGCATAATACTACAATCATCTGGTCCCCTATTTGTGTTGGGGAGCAGCCTGTAGCTAGGGATTCACCCATGTGTGAGGACTACCAACCTGTTTGTCCTCAGAGAAGGTAGAGTTACTTATCTGTAACAAGTGTTCTCCGAGGACAGCAGGATGTTAGTCCTCACGAAACCCGCCCACCACCCTGCAGAGTTGGGTTTCTCCTATTTTTTATTTTAATTATAATTCTGTGTTACAAGACTGGAGAGGGACCTCACATGGACGCATGGTATAGGGCATGCTGGGCATGCTCATTGAGCCAAGTCAAAGTTAGAAACTTTGACATAAATTTTCCGCATCGGGGCTCCATCTGATGATGTCATCCATGTCTGAGGACTAACATCCTGCTGTCCTCGAACACCTGCTAGAAGTAAGCAACTCTCCTTTATCATGTAGGGAACAATTTCTATATTTTAGCAAAGAAGCTGCAGTACTCAATCCTGTTCCTTCCTTTTTTGCCTAATGTGATTTCAGTTTTTCATTAAAATCAGAAAATTGTACTACCAGTGTTTAACAAAGAAATGTGTAGATGACATAACAAGAGCTTGAGAGGTTTAGATGTGAATCGCAGTCTAAAAAGGTATTTGAATATTACATGTGAGCTCCGAAGGTCGGATCACTTGTTTGTGTTATTTGGAGGACCTGGTAAAGGGGATGCGGTCTCCAAAGCTACAATTGCACGGTGGATTAAGGAGGCAATAAGTTCAGCATACTTGGTGCAAGGTAGAAAACCACCTAATTTAATTAATGCTCGTTCTACAAGATCACAGTCTGCTTATTGGGCAGAATCTGGTGCAGTTAGTCCTAGTGAAATTTGTAATGCGGCAACATGGACATCTTTAAATCCGTTAGTAAAGCATTATAGACTGGATGTTTTTGCAAGACAGAAGGCTTATTATGGGTTTACTGTCTTGAGAATAGGTTTAAATTCAGTCCCAACCTAAATGAATGGGCTTTGGTAGAACATAAGAACATGCCATACTGGGTCAGACCAAGGGTCCATCAAGCCCAGCATCCTGTTTCCAACAGTACTTCCCATTAATCCTTGATTAGTGGCACAGAAGGGTAAGGAAGGAGAAATTATTACTTTACCTGTTAATTTCCTTTCCTTTACTTCCCCAACACCAATCAGGAAGCCCACCCAGGGAGTAAAAGTTTTGTTAATTATAGTTCAGATAATATTTATATTGTTGTATGGAATCAGAGAATAATAAATTAATTAAGTTTAAAGATTATTATCTATTGATATTCTAAATATGTTTTAAAAATATGCATGGTAAAAGGTTTTTGGTTTTTTTTCTGTTGGTGTTGAATATTTTTGTTTCCCAATTATTTTTGAAGAAGTAGAAAATATTTTGTTAGTATACCACTCAAAATATATAATTTATTTTAAAGAGTTTTTTTAGATTTTTAGAGTTAAAGCTTTGGCAGTAGTACACTGGCAGAACCGGTTCTGGGTTAAGTATATATATTAGTGTTGTCATTAAAAGAACTCTTGTTTCCAGTGGCTGAATCAGTGGACTGAACCCACTGCTTCCTGATTGGTGTCACAGAAGTAAAGGAAAGGAAATTAACAGGTAAAGTCATAATTTCTCCTACTTCAGGAGTAGAAGACCCATTGCTTATATATAGGCCAGGAGGCACTGTTCCAGGTTTCCCGCCATGGCGCGCATGTTATGTGCACACCTACACGTGCCTTATAGGGAGGCAGCAGCCTGTCTGGGATGGCGGAATGCTGCCACAACAAGAGGCCCCTGGCAGCGTTCGGCAGCACCAGGGGTGACTGTGGCAGCTCGTAGGTGCGTCCCGTGAGCCACCAAACATAAAAGTGGACTTTTGAAATTTACTACAATATAAGCCATTGAATTGTCAATAGGTTTTACGCATGTAAGTGCACTTTAAGCACATAAATGGGCTTTTGAAAATTGCTATGATAGTATGTTACATTTATGCATGTAGCTCCTTTGAAAATTACCTCCTATGCTTTCATCCCATTCTCTGCCAGGTTCTACATGCTTGAAATAATGTCCATCTGTTATATTTTTGCTGTAAACTCTGTTGGTTTATGCTAACAGGAGCTCTGGTACTACCACTTAGCCTCTGCTCAGGGCAAGCGAATATAAATGATTCTGTCAGTGAAACTGAGGCAGCGTAGGGGTGTTTTAAAAGTAAAAATCCTTTTTTTCGCACATTAAAATGTTGCTCTTTTCTGAAGCTGCCCTTCAGATGGCTTCCTCTTTCCTTTCTGGGTGCATGTGACAGCAAGAGATGCTTTATCTTGATAGCTGGCTGGAGACATTCAGATATCTCCCAAGGTATAAATAATGCACAAGAAGCAAGTATTTTCCAGTGGAAGTTCTCAGACAAGTAATCCTGATCTGAGACTCGGGAGTAATAGCAGGAACTGTTTCTTTACAGATAGGGCGGTGGGTGGATGGAGCTGCCTGCCGGTGGTGGAGAATTTAGGAAAGGTTGGGATAAGCACAGAGGAGCCTGGGTTAAGAGGTAATGAAACTAAAGCTAGATGTTATATAGATAGACTCTGCAGTAATGTAACAGGGAAGAAGAATGGATAGGCCTGAATGTTGCTGTCGGTTCTGTTTCTGACTAACAAGACACCTCCAGATGTATTTTTGGTTTGCACCACATGACACCAGCGAAACATCAAGAGGAGATATGTTTTACTTTTTAACCAGCCTCGGTTTTTGTTGATATTTAGGTTTCATTAGTTTGCAGTTGCTTTTTTCTAGCGATGAGATCATTTTACACTGACATGCATCTGGAAAAATACAATTTTTCCCCCCTCCAAAGTTTCTCACTCAGCAAACCACAATATGGAGCCACTTTTCTAACTCTGCACATAGTCAGCAAACACGTGCATAAGTTATACCAATTTCCAAAGAAGATTTGTGCCCATTAAGTCTGATTTTGTAAATTAGCCTCTCAGATGTACCTGCTACGCTTACACTTGCTAAAATGCACACAGAATCTTTTCTTGATACTTTATGCCCATGTTTTGGGAAATCCCAAAGTGTGCACAAAGGTCCAAACCCCTTCTCAGCTCCATGGCCTGGGATGCCTCTGCTCAGTCTGGGTAAACGTAAGCACATAGAGGAGTTATTTTATTTATTTATTTAAATGCTTTTGAACTATACCGACATTCATAGGACATATCATGCTGGTTTACAATCAACATTGAAGTACTGAGCGAGAAAGTTACAAATAACAGGGAGGGGGAGAGGGAGCAGGAATGAAAAGAGGAGAAGAAGGGGGCTAGGTGATAGCAAGCACGCAATTAGCGGGAAGGATAAAGTTAGTCATCAGTAAAGGGAGAGAGAAAAAATAGGAACTGTGTTAACAACTGAGATGATAACAATTTATTTATTATTTCATTTTTATATACCGAAGTTTCATAAGAACATATCACATCGGTTTACATTAGTTAACAAATATTCATTTAAAAATATTTGCATTTCCAAAATTAAATGAAGAGAAGTAAATACAAAGTTTCATTATAAACTAGTAAAACAAATAAAATAATTAAACAACATTTAAACAGTTAAAGAAGCATAAAAGAACATAAGAAATTGCCATGCTGGGTCAGACCAAGGGTCCATCAAGCCCAGCATCCTGTTTCCAACAGAGGCCAAACCAGGCCACAAGAACCTGGCAATTACCCAAACACTAAGAAGATCCCATGCTACTGATGCAATTAATAGCAGTGGCTATTCCCTAAGTAAAATTGATTAATAGCCGTTAATGAATTTCTCCTCCAAGAACTTATCCAACCCTTTTTCCCTGTACGTACCAGGATCAGTCCAGGACACCTGGGTTGTGACTCCGCACCAGTAGATGGAGACAGACTAAAACTTGTGGGCGGAGCCATATATGCCCCTGTGCCAGTCACAGCCCCTCAGTCTTACTCTGTCTCCAGTAGATGGTGCAGGTCCAGTCACAGCCCTGCCTGACCTGATTCTGGTATTCCGTCGGGGTCGGTTCTTTGTCTTGGTTTTAGGCCAGTTTGGGCTATAGTTGTTTTTATTTGGGAATTGTTGAATTTTGACTTTTTGCATTTTAAATTGTCACTGACGTCCCGTCCGCCCTGCCTCCCAGGGGGGTTGTGAGGTCCTGAGGGGACTACCCCCCCTGGTTGAGGCCGCTGCTAGGGTCGAGGACCTGGCTTTACCAGTAGCAGCGTCAGGGGTGACACCGGGGAGCCCGGTTCACTCACCCCTGCTGGATTAGGGCTCCAGGACTGTGGTCAGTGACAGGGTTTTGTAAAAAAAAAAAAAAAAAAAAAAAAATGAAGGAAATCAGTTGTTGCTTGTTTTCTGGCTCTTCGTTCCTTCGCGTCGCCGCTCCGGGGGGGGGGCGCCGCTGGCAGGGGGGAGGTCGGTTCGTTCGCTGTTTCCCCGCGGTTGCGTTGGCATGTCTCGTGGCTCGTCCTGTCGGGCCTGCGGCTCGGGTCGTTGGCTCCCCGGGGCTTCTCAGGTCCTGTAGGGACCATCCCCGCTGGTGGAGCACTGGCTGGGCTAGGGGTCGAGCCCGGCTCACTCACCCCGGCCGAAACGCTGGACCGCTGCGAGGGACAGTTCCCGGTAATTAATTTAAAAAAAAAAAAAAAAAAAAAAAAAAGGGGAAGATAGCCGGAGCGGTTTTCGTTTTGGCGCAAGCGCCAGGGTTTTCTTTTCCTCTCGCGCGGTTGATTCGGCGTTTTTGTTTCTCCCCCCCCCCCCCCCCTCCTCCCCTTCTCCCGCCACATAGGTCGGCCTGATCGACTTGCGGCTCCAGCGCCGCGCGCCTCCCTCGCCCTCAGCTGTCCTCGGGCTGCGACACGGGAGGGGGGGGGCACGGGATCGGCGACCTGGCTTCGGGGGGGGGTGCTGGTTCAGCGGCAGCCTCTCGCTGTTGTGAGGGGACCGTCCGGCGGTCTTTCCCAAGCCGTTGCCGTCTGCTGCGGGACAAGAAAGTAAAAAATAAATAAATAAATAAATAAATAATTTCTGCGCCGCCCGCTCGTGCGCCATTCGCGGGAAAGTCGGCCATTTTTGGTGCCGGCGCCAAGCGCGACACCAAGCGCAGCAGCTCCGGGGAATTCCCCTCATTCTCCCCCCCCCCCCCCCCCCCCCAACGTCCGGCTCCGCCGTCGGTTCGCCGTCGGGGGCAGTGGGGGGACGGCTGGGGGAGAAACGACGAAACCTGAAGGATCTGTGCCCGGGGTTTTTCTTTTGGCCAGGCATGGGGCCTGCAAGGCCCGCACAGCCCACAGGCGCCCGGATGGCTAGGCGGGGGGGCCTGCGAGGCCGATCCCGCTGCTCTAGACACGTCCTCGGCCGCGGACCGCAGTGGGGCGATTCCTAGCCAAACGTCCGTTCCGGGCCGTACCGCCTAGAGTGGGCACGGACCCTGCCTCTGAGTCTTCGGATCCGGACATTTCCAAGGGCCCCCCCCCCCCCCCTCCTCCGAGGGGGGCTGAGGGAGAGGTCTACGTCTGAATCGTCAGGTCCGGAGATTTCCAAGGCGCCCTTCCCGCCTCCGAGGGGGGCTGTGGGACATGGCGTGCCACTGCAGGGGGCGGCGAGGCAGTAACAGGCTTCGGAAGGGGATGGCTCGAGATTGAAGGAGCTGGCCCCTGATTCCCGCCAGCCTGGAGGAGTTGGGAATCGCCCCGCCGCCTGAGGGCTCTCGGCTGGGCTCCATTCCTCTTCGCCTCTCTGTGACAGCTCTGCTCTATTAAGTGTGGGATTCTCCGGCTTTGAGCCTGAAGGTCGCGAAGACTATGGGTACGCTCTCTCACTTGCTGGAGGACGACTGATTTCCCTGGGGGACAACAGGGTTTTCAGGCTGCCCGAGGGCAGATCCAGGACGCGGTCTTCGTTTTCGGCCAAGTCCCGCTGTTGTGGTTCCAGGAAGTCGCGCCCTCATAGGTCGTCCGGTCAGTCGTATTGGTCTTCCTCCTGCGGCAGCAGTCTTTTCGGGGGAAGCGAGGGAGCCCCGGCGTCGCCGGGACCAAAGCTTCGCCATGAAAGGTGGTCGGCCCCTCTCTCGCCGCAGCCCCAGCGCGCTGTCCCCACAGCCAGGGCGCGGTTGCTGTCAGTTTTCAGAGATGGGCCGGCGTACCGTCAGACCAGTGGGTCCTCCATGTGCACAGACGCGGCTACCTCATCCGTCCCGGTCAACCTCGGCGGGGACCGTTTCTCCGTTTCCGTCATCGTCCCAAAGACAGCCGGCACGTCCAGATCTCTTCTGGATCTCAAAGGGGTAAACCGATGCCTTCGCGTTCCTCACTGGAGGCGGTTCGGTCGGTCATTGCCGTGGTCCGGCCCGGCGGTTTTCTGGCCTCCCTAGAGGTCTCGGATGAGTATCTTCACATAGGCATTCCGCCGTCGTTCCAGCGCTTCCTCAGGTTCGGCGTTCTAGGACGGCATTCCCAGTTTCGTGCGCTCCCGGTTGGTCTTGCGACGGGCCCCGTACATTCACGAAGGTGATGGTCGTGGGGGCGGCATCCTTACCTGGACGATTGGTTGATTTGGGCGACGTCCGAGGATCAGTGTCGGTTGACTGTGGCCAGGGTCCTACAACTGTTGGCAGTCCCTAGGAGGGGTAGTCACCTTCAACAAGAGTCATCGGACACCCACGCTGACCTTGGAATATCTGGGAGCCGTTTTCGCCACGAAGCAGGGCACGGTTCCTGTCACACGAACGGAGATGCTAACGGCGAGCTCAACTAAGGCGCTTATTGTCTCTCCGCTGGCTGCGGGTCTGCGACTACCTTAAGGTCCTGGGTTCTATGGCTTCAACACTAGCGCTGGTTCCCCGGGAGTTCGCGCATCTGCGACCCGTACAGTCGTCCTTCCTATCCCGCTGGATGCCGGTGTCGGAGGAGTTCCACTTCCTGCTTCCACTAGCAGGACACGCAAGCCCCAGCATGCGCTGGTAGCCGGATTCCAGTCGCCTGTTCTTCGGATGTGTCTCTTCTGGTGACCAACTTGGACGGTGGTAACCGCGGCTGCCAGTCTCTCCGGTTGGGGAGCGGTCTGTCTAGGAAGCTCAGTCCAAGGCCTCTGCTCGGGGTCGCCAGCCCAGTGGTCTATCCACAGACTAGAGACCGGAGCGGTCCGTCTAGCTCTGCAAGCCTTCCTACCGTTAGTGCGGGGTAAGGCGGTCCGAGTGTTGTCAGGCAACGTGACCACCGTGGCCTACATCAACTGCCGGGGCGGGACAAGGAACCCACAGGTGGCGGAGGAGGCTCAGCGCTTGCTGACCTGGTCAGAGCTACTTCTCTCCAACGTTACAGCCTCTCGATTTGCACGAGTCGACACCGCTCAGGCGGTTTTTTTCTCAGCAGTCATCGCCTGGGTCCCGGAGAGTGGGAGCTGGCGGACGAAGTGTTTACATGGATCTGATGTCCACGGGGCACAACGCGAAGGCTCCGCGTTTTCAGTCGCCGTCCAGAACGGGAGGCAGAAGGCGTCGCTGCGTTGGTACTCCCCTGGCCGACGGCTGTTCTGCTGTCCGTCTTTTTTTCCCGTGGCCGATGTTCGGCGAGATTCTGCGGCGCATGGAGTTGCACCCGGCCAACGTGATCCGGCCGCATCGACCGTGGTGCGCAGACCTCGTCCAGATCGCGGTAATGATACCCTGTCGGCTCCAGGGAAGGGCGGGTCTGCTCCATCAGGGCCCCGTCTGTTTGGCGGATGCGGTTCACTTCCGCCTCGCGGCATGGTTTTTTGCAATGAGGCAGCTGCAGGGAAAAGGTTACTCAGATGCCGTGGTAACCACGTTGCTACGATCCAGGCGGCAGTCGACGGTCCCTGGCTTCTGTCCGTGTCTGGGTGTTTTTTGAGGAATGGTGCGTCCCGCGTGGGGTGTTCCCCACGGCGGCTTCCGTCTTCGACATTCTGGCGTTCCTACAGGCAGGTCTGGCCAAGGGTCTGGCGTGCAGTTCTATGGCTCCAAGTAGTGGCGCTTGGTTGTTTGTGAGGTGCGGTCCAAGTAGTGGCGCTTGGTTGTTTGTGAGGTGCGGTCCGTGGATCACCCCTGGCTCTTCACCCGGATATATCCTGTTTCCTTCGGGGAGCTAAGCACCTTCGTCCTCCAGTGCGTCTATCCTGTCCGGTTTGGAACCTCAATTGGGGCTCTCCGCTTTAGGCGCGGCGCTGTTTTGAGCCCTTGAAACGCGCAGCGACTAAAGATCTCGCGTTCAGGACGGTGTTCTTGGTGGCGATTGCCTCGGCATGGCGGGTTTTCGGAGTTACGGGCCTTGTCCCGTAGGGCTCCCTTTTTTGCATATTTCCGATTCCGGAATTTTCCTTGCGGACGGTTCCTTCTTTTCGGCCGAACGTGGTGTCGTTTTTCCATGTAATTCAGTTGGTAGAGCTGCCCGCTTTCGCGGTCAGGGAGTCCTCTGCTTCTACGGCGAGGGGTTTCCGGAAGCTTGCCGTGCGGAGTTCCCTCCTTCGTTTTCTGGAGGTCTCTAATCCGTTTCCGGTCACACATCATCTGTTTGTTTGGTTCTCTGGTCCCGAGAACGGGGCCGCAGTGTCCTGCACGACGATCGCCCGTTGGCTCAAGGAGGCCATTGGTCCGGCGTGCTTGGTGCGGGGGAAAACCACTTCTCGTAGGTCTTCGGGCTCACTCCACTCGATCTCAAGCTGAGCCTTGGGCGGAAGCTTGTCCGGTGTCGCCTGAAGGGATTGGCAGGGCGGCTCCCTAGAAGTCGTGGCATACCTTCTCGGGCTGCCTGGCGGTCGTTGCATGCCTTCTCAGGCCTTACCAGTTGGATGGCCGAGCTACCGATTCCGGGGGATTTGCGGATTGGGTACTCCAAGCGGGACTCTCTGCTTCCCACCCTCGGTGAGTTTGCTCTGGTACATCCCAGGTGTCCTGGACTGATCCTGGTACGTACAGGGAAAGGAAAATTAGTTTCTTACCTGATAATTTTCGTTCCTGTAGTACCAAGGATCAGTCCAGGATCCCGCCCGCAGTGCTACGCTAAAGTAACGGGGAGTCCGCTCATCGTTGTTTTCCGTAGGCTGACCTCTTGTTTCTTCGCTCTCCCGGTTGGGGAGTCTGGTCCCTGTGGGGGCGTTGGAATTCTTGCCGTTTGCATAACAAGTTTGTAGGGTTAGCTATGGTTGCCTTTTGGTATTTTCTACTTTGACATTACGTATGACTGAGGGGCTGTGACTGGCACAGGGGCATATATGGCTCCGCCCACAAGTTTTAGTCTGTCTCCATCTACTGGTGCGGAGTCACAACCCAGGTGTCCTGGACTGATCCTTGGTACTACAGGAACGAAAATTATCAGGTAAGAAACTAATTTTCCTTTTGAACCCAGCTACACTAACTGCTCTAACTACATCCTCTGGCAACAAATTCCAGAGCTTTATTGTGCGTTGAGTGAAAAAGAATTTTCTCCGATTAGTCTTAAATGTGCTACTTGCTAACTTCATGGAATGCAGAGCAGTAAGAGCAGAGATAATATAATTAACTAAATATATTTAACGGGGGAATATAATCCGTAGGTTAAAACTCTTGGAAGGCTTGTTTGAATAGCCATGTTTTAATACCCTTTTTAAATATTTTAATGTCAGATTCCATCCTTAGTGCCTGAGGTAGAGAGTTCTACAGCTGGGGAAATAGCCCTTTCTCTCACATTATTTAAATCAGCAATTTTAGGAGAAGGAATGGGTAACATCCCTGTACCTGATGATCTTGTAATTCTTGATGGGATATGACAATGTAATGTTGAGGTTAACCATTCTATCTTTTTGTTGTAGAGGGTTTTATGAATTAGCGATAGAACTTTATGCTGAGCCCTGTATTTAAAAGGCAACCAATAAAGGTCCTTCAGTATTGGCGTAATGTGATCAGATCTTTTAGTTCCTGTCAAAAGTCTAGCCGCTGAGTTCTGTAATAATTGTAATGGTCTTGTAACATTCGCTGGTAGGCCCAAAAACATCGAATTTCAGTAATCCAATTTTGACAGAACAAGAGCTTGTAAGACTGTTCTAAAATCTTTTGGAAATAAGAGAGGCTTCAGTCTTTTAAGGACATTCAATTTAAAATTCCCATCGTTAATGATTTTTTTTTTTTTTTAATGCATGCTTTGTGTGAATTCACAATCAAGGAGAATCCCAAGATCTGGGATCTCCAGAGAAATGGATTTATCACACACAAGGTTTTACCTATTTATCAGCCAGTCAATTTTATTAAAAGGTCATGTCTGCATGTAAAACATTGTTTTACCCTCAAATCCCTTTAAAAAATGACCCTTCCTTTCCCATGTTTATGCATATGGCCAGCTTATTTATTTATTTATTTGTTTGTTTTGCTTGCTTCTAGATGATATAACAATGGTCATTTGTCCTGGAATAGCCAATCACAGTGAAAAGCAGTACATTCGTACTTTTGTCGATTATGCCCAGAAAAATGGCTACAGGTGTGCTGTGTTGAATCACCTGGGCGCTTTGCCAACCATCGAGCTTACCTCTCCACGCATGTTCACTTACGGTAAGAATCCTTTACAGTTGTTGTGCTAGATCTAAGGCAGCTGCACTCGCTTCTCTTCTAGGATGAAGCAGTCATTTATGGAATATACAAACTTAGCCTCTCTAGCATATCTCAGCGAGACTTTGAGCCAGTCATTACTGGGATAATTGAAATCTCCCATTATTAATGTGTTGCCACATTTCAGCTAGCATTTCAGCCTGTTTCTTCGTTTTGTCCAGGTGGCCGGTAAATACCCTCACAGCTATACTCTTATCTGTCGCATATGTAATTTCTGCAGGGTTTTTATCATGCTCGACTCGATGCCATCTTTTACAGATAGGGCAGATCAAATTGGTGGAGTGGGTGACACTATCACATCAAAATAATTTATACCCTTACATCACAGTGTTCCATTAGTTATCCTCTTTCCACCATGTCTCTGAAACGCCTATAATGTCTATATCCTCATATAATGCCACACATTCTAACTCACCTGGCTTATTGCTCAGACTTCTGGCATTTGCATACAGACATTTTAAAGTGTGTTTTTTATTTGTACTTTCATTTCTCTTTGTATTCACAACCTGCTTATTAGCAAATGATACAGGTAGTTTTGTGTCATTTGCATCTGGGTGCTCTTTGTCTACATCCATCTGGGCTACTTCAGCCTTAGGCTATCCCAGCAGAGAGGTTATGCAAGTATCTTTAAAATGGAGACAGCGTAGCTTTTAAACTAGACCATGGGGGAAAGCTACTTGAGCGCTAGCAGCCTGGTCCCCTTCTGGTTAAGGTGGAGGCCATCCTGTCGGAATAGGCTCCCCCCCTTCTCCTGAATGTTCCTAACAAACCTAAAATCCCCTACACCAACGTCTCATCCATGCATCGAGACTCTGGAGCTCAGCAATGCACTTGGGGTCCTCCTGCTCATGGAGTGGGGAGCACACTGAGAATTCAGCCCTGGAGATTTGGATATCAGTTTCCTATCTAAGAACCTAACTTTAACCCCCAGGACCTCTCTCCTGCACCTTTGTATGTCATTGGTACCCACATGTAGCATGACAGTCTGCTACTCCCCAGCACTCTGTCAAATCTGATCCAGGTGGCGCGTGAGGTCCGCTACCTTTGCAGCACGGAGGCGGACAGTGTGCAGGTAAAGTGCATTCTACCTTTGGGAATGTGTAGTACCACGCATCTTTCCTACTGGAGCAGTTTTATTATAGCTTTCTTTGCATAATGTAATAGAAAGTTTTAAAATGTGGTATATATCCAGGAATCTAGAAAAAAAATATTTTTGCCTTTTAACTTCATTCCCTTAAACTTGCCTAGAGTTTAATCTGTTATTTTGGGAAAAAAAAAAAAAGATTAGCAAAAAAAAAAAAAAAATGCTGCCTCATTTGAGGGAGACTATCACAAGAAGTTTATACTGATTAGATTTCAGATTATGCTCCTTGCCTTGAAGGTACCCATTACAAACCACAGGCTTTTAAAGATTCTTGAAATGGTTTTTTTTTCATCAGCAAGCCCAGACACAAGAAATGCTACATTTCATTAATGTAAGCATCCTATTCTTAAATGTTCACCACTCAGCCTGATAGGGAGCCACCTTCCTCTCAAAGAAAAGTGACTGTAAAAAAAAAAAAAAGGAAAGATCCCTGTCCTTCCCTCCACCCCCCACCCCACTGTTAATCCAATTGAGTAAAGTTCCTACTGATTAACGGATGGGCAACTGCTGCTCTTGGACCAAAAGAAAAACGCAAACCTGATAACAGAGTAATTATTGTGTTTCCATGGCCTGTGGAGTGGTTGTCCTTGAATAGTGAACAGCTGTGGAGGGATTCATTGCGGGTCTTGGTCTTTGCTTGCAGGATGCACCTGGGAGTTTGCAGCCATGGTTAGCCATATCAAGAAGACCTACCCCCAGACCCAGCTGATTATGGTGGGCTTCAGCTTGGGAGGCAACATTGTCTGTAAATACCTGGGAGAAGCCCCAGCAAATCAGGAGAGAGTGCTGTGTTGTGCCAGCGTGTGTCAAGGATACAGCGCACTGCGGTAAGTGAATTTGAAAAAAAAAAAGTCTATATTTTTTTTTTTTTTGCCTAGCAGCTTCTTTTTGCTTCTAGTTTGGTTAGGACTGGCTTCCATTGGGGGTTTCCGTGCCATGCACTTTGATTTGCACTGCCTGGGTTATTTTCCCCCTGTTTTTTTTTAAATATCCCCCTCCACAGTCTTCTGCCTCAGCCATAGCAGCAAATGTCCTTGGCTTGGAATTGCACATGAGGGCACCATCTGGAGCCTTCATTTCAGTTGCTAAGCCTGTCCCCTGACCTGAGTGATGGCTGGGGCTCCCTCCCTCCCAGAGGCTGAGAATCCTCTGCACTGGGAATCAAACGCAGGCTCCCGCCACATGGCAGTGCTTTTCACTGGGCAGCCCATGGTAAGGGGACCTCCCAGACTTTCTAGTGTTCTTCAGTGGAAACCATCATGAACCGTCAAAGTCTTGTGCACTTGCATTTTCTTATATGACGCAGAGTAATGAAATCAGATTTTAGGAGATGAGCTCCCATTTAACCCTAAGGACCAACTTTATTGAACCATTAAAATGTATAGGAATTCGGTTCTTCAGGTCAGTGAGGAAACTGCACTTACACTGAAACTGATATTGAAAGGCAATTTTTTTGGATAACTTTGAGTTATGCAGATAAATGTTTTGAATACCATTGACATTTATCTGGATAAGCATACAGTACAATAACGGTATAAGGGGATAACACAATATTCCTAACACACATATATCATATAATCACAAAAAAGGAATCAAAAGTTTGAAAAAATTGAAATACATTATTTCTCAAATATATTGCATTGTAGTTTTATTTCTTACCACATTACATCCTCTTATTACATCTTGTTTAAATGGATGTTTAAATGTATTATATTTATTAAAATCTAGTGTCGTCATAATGATGGGAGATAGTTCCTTTTGTAATATTTTGTGGAGTAAATAGAGGGTCGATTGACGAGGAGACATACGTATATGTGTTGTATTTTGTGTGGAATGGATAAAGGATAATGTGAATTTTGAAAGATATGTGAATGTAAATCTTTGAGGCATAAGCCATTACCCAGATACGAGAGGCCATTTCACAGGTGTACCGGGGCAGAGTTGACTTAGCAAAATAATTTATTTGCCTAGCTGAAGACGTGGCAAACAGCAGGTTGACGTTATCTACGAACAAATTTAAGCCTAACCAGTTAGATTTCAAAGTAAAATATCCGGTTAAGTAGTGATTCCCATTTTTTTTTTTTTTTTTTAAAAAGCGGACCTGTTGTCCCAATCCCCCATTTCAGTGAAACAAGTATTGCCCCTGTCAGCCAATTTCCCTTCCTCCTCCTCTTCCTCGCCTTCCTCCCCTGAAACAGTTAGAAATCATTTTGGATCTAGAAGCCTGAAATGCACCGGGCCCTGACAGCAACGCTGAACATGCCGGGATTATGATTATTTTACGATTTAACGTAAAATAATAAAAATGTAAAATAATGGTATTTTACGTTATATCGTAAGCATTTCTAAAGAGCCATGTTTTCAGTTCACGCTTGAAACTCTTTCTTTCTGTCACCTGACGTATTGACTCTGGAAGAGAGGTCCACAGCTTGGGACCTGCTATGGAAAACACTCGGTCTCTTATATGCGTTAGGTGTGTGTTCAGAGTGGAAGGAACCATTAGAAGTCCCTTGTTTTGTGATCTTAGGTCTCCCTGTGGGGTGTAGTGTTGAACTGTCACTCCTAAAAAACATGGGTTAATATTGTTAATGATGCTGAAAATTAGAGAGAATACTTTATAATGAATTCTGGATTGAAAGGAAGCCAGTGCAGAGCAATCAGCGAGGGCGTGATGTGCTCGAATCTCTTTGTCCTTAGTAAGAGTCTGGTGGAGGCATTTTGAAGTAACTGTAGTGGTTTTAGTAGACTTGAGGGCGGGCCTAGTAAAATGGCATTGCAGTAGTCTAAGGGGGTCATTTATCCAAATGCGATAAGGCGTTTTCGCATGCGAAAAGCCCCGTTAACACATGCGAAAGCACCATATCGTATGGTGTGATGCAAATTCAGAAAATAGGAGAAGTTAGGGGCGGAGAGTGGGCTGGGTTAGCCTGTCTGCAAAGAGGTCAAAGTGGCCCCTAACCCCCTACACTCATACCTAAACCTCACCTCCAGTTACTAGGTGGGCCTCCCATAGGGATACAAATACCTACCTATGGGGATGACATTATTCTCTCTCTCTCTCTCCGTCTCTCTCTCGTCCATCGTCGTCTCCTACTTTCCCACTTACTTCTCTTCCGTACCCTCTCTGTCCGTGCAAACCCACTGCGATCTCAGACCAGGTATAAGTGCCCTTCTGGTTCAGAAGGGGGAATCCCTAGGCTGCTATTTTACTGGGGTTTGCTACAGCAGCATTTTGCTACCCCTGTGACCCTCCTTTACTGTACCTTCAGGTGTATCTTCAGCAAAGAGATGCTGAACCGCGAGAATGGGACTCGGAGCATCTCAGCTGTTTATTGGTCTGATATGTTATGAAAATGTCTATTGTTTTTTTTCCCCTGACTTTGGTCACACGGCTTGCATTTTGGATGAGTTTTATAATTGTAAGGTCAGGAGCTTTAGAGATTTGAAACACCACTTGACTTCAATCTCCTTACACCGACCAAAAGAAAATGTAAGGCATTTAAATCCCTCCTGAGCCCAGTCCTGGCTGAATGCTGAGCATGTGGTCTGCATTTCATTCTCATAGCTGCACCTTTCAGCTCTTTCCTCCCCCCTTCTGGTGCATTTATGTTAGAAGACTGAATGTGGGGTGAGGGGGGTCCCCTCAAATATACAGATTAATGTTCCCTTAGCATTGAGAAAGAAGCGATGGTTTTTATCTGTGAACATAGCCTGGTAAGTGGCTGTTTTGTGAGGGGCTGCCGTTTGAGAACATGGCGCTTGTTGAGTTCTGTGTGTGTGTGTGTTAAATGCTGTGCTCATGAAAAGTGACACAGCCGTAGCTGTCAGGTTTGCACGGGGGGGGTGCAGCCCGCCTCGGCTTCTCCGGTTGGCTTCCAGACTTCCTTAGATGCTTTTCCTGTATCGGCCGCCCCTCTCCAGAGATTCCAGGTAAAGCATTCAGTCTACACAACTCACCTTTTTTTCGGTGTGGCTCGTGAGAAGCATCAGAAAGATGGCAGATGTGCTTTTTTGTTTCTGGTCTAGAGACCAAAGAGAAGTTTGTTTTGTTTTTTTAGGACCCAAACAATGTGCATGCAGAAAGGGAGAAGTCCATTATCTCATCTGTGAGCCGCTGTTGCTTCCCAGAATTTCCTTCATTTCTTTTGTTTGTTGCCAGAGTTAACTTCCCCGCCGGCGCTTATCTCAGACCAGAGGTCGCTGCCATTTTCTTACAATGAAAACATTAAAAGTGGCGCCGGTCACTGGCGAGCGAGGCAGGAGCTAAGGTTCGCTGCTGCCTGATTTTTTATTTATTTTTTTTTTTTCCAAGCTCCAGCGGGATCTGGGGAAGTGGTCGGGAGAGGGTCCAGAGAGATATGGGAGATGCTTGCTTTGTTTGTTCCTGGATTGTGAGGGGCAAAGAGAAGAACATGTTTTGTTTAGTTTTTTGCTTTGCAGGTTGTTTGTTTTTTTTTATTTTATTTTTTGTTTATAAAGAAAGTGAAGAAAGCAGACCCCGCCCCCAAATGAAATGAAAACATTTCCTGTACACTGTCTGCGAACCTCTGTTGCCTCCCACATAGTAAAAGTCGGTGCAGCCTGCAGTGTGTTCCCTGATCCCAGTACGTGCAAGCTGTGCCAATGGCATCGCATCTCTTTCGGGATAAAATGCCTCGGTGTTCGTTAACGGGTAGGACTCCTACCGTGCCGTGCATGCAGACGTTCTTTAGTTACTTAAAGTTTCTGGTCCTTTGGCACATTGCACCTGGAATGGGTAGTGTAGCATAATTTTCACAGGAGTTCAGTCTGGATCATTAAACTCTGGAGGAAAATGTGACTCTTCCACATTGCTCGGCATCTGTTTAAAACATAATTGTCCACAAGTTCAGCTGACAAATCTAATTTTGATACCCTAGCATATCGAATATTATTATGAGCTCCATATTCAAAGCATTTAGCCAGCTAACTGAGAAGTTAGCTGGCTAACTGAATATTTGGACACACATCCAGCTAATAAATTAGGTGACTAGAATTTAGCCGGATAAGTTAAGAGTATTCCAGGGGTGGAAGTAGGAGGAGTTGAGTAGTCTGCTAACTGATATTAAGAGTTAGCCAGATGACTTAGCCAGCTAAGGGCCTGGGCCTGATTCACTAAGCATTTTCCCATTAGGCACAGAGCAGGAGAAAAGCTTTAGTAAATCAGGCCCTAAGTCAGGTTGGACTAAAGAGCTATCCTAAAGTTAGCCAGCTATATTCACTAGTGCAGCTGCACTCTTAAAATACCTCCAAAGGTAGCCAGATAACTTTATCCAGCTAACTTTGTTATCTGGTCTGACTGAATATGAATCTCATCATATATATATATATTTTTTTTATAAGAGGGCTTTTGTTTTTGTTGGGTGGGAGGGAGGTTGTTTGTTTCGACCTGGCAGTTTTCCCTCCTCCCGTGGCTTTGCAGCTCAGTCGGAAGCAGGGCTGTGATTCTCGCAACTCCCCTGAGATTTTACCCACATTTTTTGTAACCTTCCCAAAATACCTTAGCCCACTCTTTGCAGTGACTTCCTTGGCTGCGCATCAGAACTTCTTCTGGAGACCTGCGATCATGGGCCCTAAATCTGGCCACCGGGCACTGCCTTCACAAGATAACCCCCTTCCTCTTACCCCTACATCCGACCCCCGGCGAGCAGAAGACCTGAGCCAGAAATTGAACCAGGGTCCCTTGGCGTGGCCTTGCTATAAATGAAGCCACCAGATTGGCTGAGAGGGTTTCATGTAAAAATTCTAGTTAGTGGAATTTGCTGTTAGACATTTCAAGATGACTTTATTTATTTATTTTTTTAACCTAAGTGGTATCAAGTGTTACAGTGAGATGTGGTTTATAGCAGTGAGGAGGACCTAGCATAACGAAAGGATTTTTTATTGGGGGGGACATTGCCGTGTTATAAAATAGGGAAAAATGTTCTAGGAAATGACATTATAGAGTTTATGGTGCAACTGTTCGCTGAGACATAATACTTATTTGATTAAAAAGAATTGTATCATTGTTTTCCAGTAAAAAAAAAAAAAAAAAAATAGCAGGGTAGGCTGGCTGAAAAAATGTCTGTGGTTTCCTTGATTGTTGCTGCTGTGTGTATGCATAGTGCCAGCTTATCTTTTGGGTGGGAATGGGATAGGGGGAAATCATTCATTCTATTTTAGGGAACCCTGCTGCCATCTCATCCCCCACCAAGAAATGTGTACTGCATATGCTTCAGAAGGGTCACATTTGGAAAAACATCTGGTACAGGGAAGGCTTTCCAATCTGACTCTCATGTCTGAAGAAGGAACAGAGAAAATATTCATTTCAGTAATTTTTAGATTTTTGATTGTAAATATTTGTAGAGGAATTTGGAAATAAGATTCTGTTAGGCTTTCAAATTTCATTTACAGATTGAGCTATCTTCTATTCTTGGTTGTAATGACAGTGGATTTTCCATAGTAAGGTCAATTGGCTTCTGGAATCCTGCAAATGTCCTATATTTTCTTTGCGCTGGAGCTGGCCTCAGGATGTGATCCTGTCTTGACTTCAGCAAGCCTCTAGAAGTTCTAACCAATGACTTGATTTGCGTTTTATTTTAGGGCACAGGAAACCTTCCTGCAGTGGGATCAGTGCCGACGGCTGTATAACTTCCTGATGGCAGATAATATGAAGAAAATCATCCTCTCCCACAGGTAATTCAGCCTCGTGGGCTTCGGTCTTTGGAAGAGTCAGTGAGGTGTTAGTGTACACTCATCAGCAAGTACTGAGCTGGTAAGAGAGCCACAACACACATGTGGACTGATATTGTTCTTTTAGGAGAGGCGCTGTACTGTACCTCTCAATAGCCAGAGGGTGCTTACTTTACCAAAATAAAGACAGCCCTAACATCCTGGCCAAGGGCTGATGCTCCTTGTGACCTCTGGCAAGTCACGTCAACCTCCATTGCCTCAGATACCACCTTACGGCCTCAAGCATTTTCCCCACAGACACAGAATAGGAAAAAGTCTTAGTTAATCAGGCCCTAATATTGCAAACCCTCTGGGGATAGGGAAGACCTACAGTACCTGAACATAACCTGCTTCGAAGTATCACAAGAAGGTGGAATATATTAAAAAAAAAAATTAAAAAAAAAAGGATTTCAGAATAAAATCTCTTCTAGCTGTCTTATGGTACTACATGAATGTTAGGAAAGTGAGATCAGAGTATTCTGGGTTTTCTTTTGTTTTCTATCCCTGATGCAGGGAAATTAACATGATTTGAAATACTTAATCGGAGCCTTAACTATTTTAAAAGTTTTCATTGTGCTCGCCCTCACAAACTAACAGAAATAAAACCATGTTATAAGATTTTTTATTTAAAAATTACAAAAATATTCAGTAAGGAGATAACAAAAAAATCCAGCTTTTTTAACCTTGCCCAGAAGATGATCAGAGAAGGGGTATCATATTTAGTCCCTTAGGTCCAAATGTACAAAATAATTTATCCCTTTTTGTGGCTATGGGGGGGAAAAATTGAGTACATGTGGCTCTATGAGGCCGATACAATACAGAGAGTTCAGCCGAGCGCACTGAACAACCCACTGTCGGACGCGGGTTAAATGGGTGCTAATGCAATAGGGGGATTAACGCCTATTTAACCCGCCTCCCACGTGGAGTGAATGAGTTAGTGCTCATCATATGCTATTACTCATTCACTCCAAATGCAAAAAAAATAAATGTGCATCTCAGACGCACATTTATCGCTCAGATATTAACACCTGCCTGGAGCGCACTGAAAAAAGTACAGAAAAGCAGAAAAAACTCTGCCGGCTGCTTTGAAGACCGCCGATATGCATGCGCCCGCTTTCTGCAAGTTTTATTGCATCGGCCTCTTAGGAAGTAATTCAGAGAGAGAGCACTACAACCCATGAGATAACTGTGGCCAGCCAAGCCCTGTGCTGTGGCCTGTTCAAGATGTCTGTGACTTATTTCAGAGTGAGAGAAGTGAATCTGTGCCTCTGCGATGTAATTGGCCCACGTCTGCATAGCTGAACGTTTTTTGGCTACTGGTTTATTTCCATTCTGGGCTCTGGGAGACATGAAGTTATTTATATACATAGTGGGTCGGGTTGAAAGAAGATGGGGAGGTGTGTGGAGTCCGCACTACTGCTGGCAGCTCTCTCAGTATGATGATCCAAGGAGGGAGAAGAAGAAAAGCACTGCATTTGTCACCACTTATGCAGTGACCCTGAAAACAATTCCTTCCCGGACTCGGGTGGATATTGGCTCTGAATCGCTACATTAGCACTTTTCCCTAGCAGGTAACTATATCATCAGACCCACCTGGAGATTTTTTTTCCCTTGTAAAAAAAAAAAAAAGTGTGCAGTTTACTTTTGGAAAGTGTGGTGAACTTAAAAGCACAAGAGATGGTAACTTTCAAAGTGGCACGGGAGCACATTTGTGCTCACATTTTGTTGGCCCGTGCCCAGGGATCCACCTGTTTTATAACACATGCGCTTATATGCGTGCACCTTATAAAATAGCCTGGCCGCGCGCACAAGTGCACCTCATTTTAAGTGATCACGCGCCTGTGTGCGCAAAAGCCCCTTCTGCGTAAGTGAGGACATTTTAAAAGGGACGCACGCTGATGCAATTGCCTGTTTTTACCAGTTCCCCAGTTTGCCCAGTTAACAGGTTCTTCAGCTCCCCCTGGTTTGATAGCCTGTACACTCCCCAGTTACCCCAGACCCTGTTCACCTCTCAGAGGTGGCTTGTTGTTTTTTTAAACTTGCATTCCCTCCATAACAGAAGTAAAATTACGTGGCAGGGGACCTCAGCACACGTTGGATCGCATGAGTATTTATGTGCAAATGTACCGCCCACGCCCCTCCCCTTTCTGAGAAGTTCTGAGATGTGTGCGCAGTGGCATTTACGCGCGTTTCTGGGCGGCTTTTCAAATCTTCTCGGTGTGCGTGAGCCTGACATGCTTGCTCATCCCCTAATGTGCACGTTGGGCGTTTAAAATTCACCTTTAAGGGTTTTTTAGTTAACTTGTGGTATGTTAAAATGTAGTGATTTGGGGCAGTTCCTCCTGTGACACGAGTTCCGCATGATCTCGCGTATTGTCACATGGGAAATAGTATTTCCTGAAACATTTCATTTATCAGACGCAAGACAGACTCCCCATTAGGAGTATATAGGCCAAAAAATGTCACGTCATGTTTGGGGTTCGATTTTGTTGTCGTTAGTTTTCCCTTTTTTTTTTTTTCCTTCATTTTTTTTACATTTCAGAAAGAGTATGCACTGTTTCTGAATGGTGCACACTAAAAATGATAAATAAAACTTGAATTTCATGTTTTTCTTCTATCGTTTTGTTTAGAAAATGCAGGAAACAACATGGTCAATGTCGTTGACATTGTCAGGTCAAACAAATGCTCATCCCTACACCCCATTACGGATGTTGGAGATGACATAGGATGGTGATTTCAGAAAATACCAAACCAAAAAAATCAAATCAATTCAGGGACATGATGGGGCAGTTTTCAGTTGTTGCAGAGCATGTGGGTTGAATCCAGGGACCCTCCTAGACCATTTGCAAAGTGAAACAATGACGATAGTTCCCTTTTGAAAGTTGTCTGCAGGGTATATGAGCCTAAAAGTACCTGTGTACTTTGTACCTCCTATTTCTGTAGGAGGTGGAATGGGGGCGAAACCCCACTTGTACATCTGAAACCTTATTGGAAGGCATCATTTTAATATGTCCTGAGCCACGCATGTGCACCGTTCAAGACCAGGTCGACTTCTAGCTGCTCTCTGCTTTCAGCCAGGTTAATAGAGCCAAGCTTTCCTCCATGAACACAGATGACTTTCTTTTTTTTTTTTTTAGTGCTTCTCTAAACAAATTCCAAATCTGATAATTTAAATACACGATATTCAGTTTCACATACAGTATGATAAAATAAGAGCTCTGTTTAAGGGTTGTCTGGCTGAAATGAGATGTATTCAATATCTGATCTTGATCTGAAAATCATTAACCTGCTTAATACCAGGAGGGAAAGTCTGTTTCAAACGTTGGCTCTTCCCGTTCACTAGACTTTATTTATAAGCCAGTACTGACGTAACGGATTGTAATGTTAAATAGTCTTTAGTTCAGTTGTCCAAACATTATGTTCCTGGGCTGTTGGGCAAATCCCCAAAATAAACTCAGTCCTTCGGTTACTGTGTGTGCTACCCCCACTGAGAGCCAACAAGAGAAATGTTGTTGCTCTTTTAATTTTGAGGATTGCTTTGTATTGTAGCACATTAATCCTTTTGCTGCTACGGGTCTGTTTCTCTTTCCAAGGCAGGCATAATCACTAGTGTTTTACGCTAAGCATCGACCCATTTGTTTGCAGTGGAAAAGTAATGCCCTAGAATAAGTGTTTAGTTGAGTGATAGCGTGCTGTCCGCTGAAGCTCTTGAAATTCAGCTTTTCCCTATTCTTGTTTCTAGTTAGTATTTACAGTCATTGACTTTGATATACAATGACAACTTTTTTTTAGCTGCTTAAAATCTGAGTGTTTGTGTGACCATGTATGAGCTAGATAAGTTTTTTAACAGCAAAATTGTCTTTATTACCTCTCAACCTTATTTATTTGTAGCTTTTATATACCGACATTCGTTTAGTAACATCACATCGGTTTACAATTAACGTAACATCTAGCAACAGTGCTTTTACACATGAACAATTGAACAGTTGAAGAGGATAAAGAAGTACAGACTAGATAAATCAGAGATTAAGAAGTTAAAAATCAAAGCACGTTTTAAATAAAATAAGCTAAAATACAAGTTGCAAAAAGTTACGAGGTTGAGGAACTAGTAAGCTTATAACTCCTATTACATATTGTGCAAAGAGAAATAAATTGAGAATATAAGCGGAAGGATTTGGAATATGTGAGACACGAAGGGGATAAAAGAAGAAAGGAAGAACATCTAAGGAATAGAATGGATAGAAAGGTAGACAAAGCATATATAATAAATATTGCAGGATAATAATCAAAAGACAACGACAAACCTTTTCCGAAGGAAAAAAATCAGCAGAACCAGGGGTCACGATTTGAAGCTCCAGGGAGGAAGATTCAGAACCAATGTCAGGAAGTATTTCTTCACGGAGAGGGTGGTGGATGCCTGGAATGCCCTTCCGGAGGATGTGGTGAAGACCAGAACTGTGAAGGACTTCAAAGGGGCGTGGGATAAACACTGTGGATCCATAAAGTCAAGAGGCTGCCAATGAAGAGTGGGTGACTCGCCAGAATGATGGCTACTGCCTGGAGTCAATACCCTTATTAAATAAACATACACAGGCTTACGGTGACTCCAACATCGCTCTAAGCTTCAACAGCAAGAGGAAATGTGGAAAAAAGGATTCGCACTCACAAAGAGGGGAGTAGCTGGCTTGTTACGGCGGTTTACTACCCCAAATCAAATAAGCCTGATACTTCACTTTCAATGCATATACAGCAAAGTTCTCTGATTCAACGGCAGGGGAGAAGAAAAACTGATACTTCACACATCCAGCAGAGCTCTCTGCTTCAACGGCAGGGGAGAAGAAAAGAGGGTTCGCACTCACAAAGCGGGGAGTAGCTGGCTTGTTACGGCGGTTACTACCCCAAACCAAATGTGCCTGATACTTCACTTTGATGCACATCCAGCATGGCTCTCCTGCTTCAACGGCATGGGAGAAGACTTATACGTCACGCATATCCAGCATAGCTCCCTGCTTCAACGGCAGGGGAGAAGAAAAACAACCAATAAGGGCTAATAACATAGTCTGGGTAAAACAAATAAGCATGGGTGCAGCTTGCTTATTGCGGCGGCTACTACCCCTAACGAATCAAGCTAGATATTTCACTTGGATGCAGCTCCATCACTGCTCTCTACATTAAAGGTGGGGGTGGAAGGGAAATTGAACCAAGAGCTAAGAGAAACAGATAAGTATGAGAGAAAATATGTGTGAAGCTTGCTGGGCAGACTAGATGGGCCATTTGGTCTTCTTCTGCCGTCATTTCTATGTTTCTATGTTGCAAAATTGAGCCATCTAAGGAATAGAATGGATAGAAAGGTAGACAAAGCGTATATATAATAAATATTGCAGGATAATACTATAAGTTGCAAAATTGAGCAATAAATTGAAGCTATGTAAATTAGGAGGTAGATTATTAAGGCATTGCCAATAAATGGTAACCTGCAGGGGGTATGAGGGGGAATTATCTACTGCTATTATGAGGGAGAAGGATCGTTAGGTAAATGCTTGTAAGAAAAGCCATGTTTTAAGTTTTTGTTTAAACTTTTTTGGGCATGATTCCTGATGGAGGTCAGGGGGCATGTTTTTCCAGCTTGTCGGCCCGGCTATAGACATGGCGCGTTCTCTAGTTGAGTTGAGTAAGGTGGTTTTGTGAGAAGGCGTGTGTAATGTAGCAGCGTGTTGTGTTCTGGGTGGTCTGGCATGTTTGCGGAAGTGTAGAGCATTATTGAGCCAGTGCATGTTTTCGGTATGTAGGGTTTTGTGTATTAAAGACAGTGTTTTGTCTTTTATCTGTTGTGCAATGGGGAGCCAGTGTAGTTCTTTGAGGATAGGAGTGATGTGTTCAGATCTTCGGGTGTTGGTGAGTATGCGTGCAGCTGCATTCTGCAGCATTTGTAATGGTAGGATGGTCGCTTTAGGGAGGCCAAGAAGGAGGGAGTTACAGTGGTCTACTTTTGTGAGGATGAGGGATTGAAGAACCATGTGGAAGTCACATTGATAGAGAAGAGGTTTTAACTTTTTTAGAGTGTGCAATTTAAAATAACCATCTTTTATTGTATTGTTAATATGTTTTTTAAGATTTAGCTGGTTGTCCATGGTGACTCCAAGGTTTTTTACACTTTGTGCGAGGGTGATTGCAGGGAATTGGGTAGGGGACAAAGTGTCAATAATATTGCTTCTCTGGGGGGAGATAAGCATGATTTGAGTTTTGTCAGAGTTGATAGCAAGGTTAATGTTCGTAAGGCGTGCACTAATGGCTGCGAGGGCAGAGTCCCAGGTTTTAAGGGCATTATGTAGGGAGTCGGTAATGGGGATGATGATTTGCACATCATCCGCATATATGAAATACGTGAGGCCGAGCTCGGAAAGAAGGTGACAGAGAGGAAGAATGTGTATATTAAAGAGGGCGGACCCTTGTGGGACTCCGTGTGATAGATTATATGGTTGGGATTCTTTGTTTCCATGCCTGTCCATCCTCACACATGGGTGACATCATCGGATGGAACCCGGCACAGAACTTTTGATCTCAAAGGTTCTACTGAGCATGTGCAGCTGTAGTTATCACCCTGCCCCCTAGGCAGAGTCCCTCAGACTCTCTTTTTTTTTTTCCACAGAGCTGTGTAGTCATGGTATTCAGCTTTGTTCTCTCCTTACAGTTTTTGTTCTGATTTTTTTCTGGAGCTGCAGCTGTTTTTCTCTTTCTTTTATCTTGCGATAGTTTTCTTTTTCTTTTTCTTTTCCTTTCCTTTCAGCTCTCTGCTAGCCACATGGCAGGCCTTAGTTACTGTGCAGTCTCGCAGAGTCTAATTTCATTCCTTAGTAAATAAATACTGCACTTGCAGTTTAGTTTCTGTGTCTGTTTTTGTGCCTTTGTCTGGTGCTGGCAGGACTGACAGAATGCAGTCCATATATGATTCGTGTAGGCCACTGAGCTGGGGACTCACCTGAATTTTACCCGGGCAGGAGTTCCATGTCATTTCACCAATCGATCGATATTGATGGAGGCTCAGACAGTGAAAGGATCGAGGACCACACAGTTCACGTGTGTGTGTGTGAGAGAGATCATCCTCTCCACATGCTAAGGAACTAGTCTTCACGGGCAGGAGTCCTGGACGACATAGCCTCTCCTCCTGCTTGCCAGTGATGCAGTGCAGTCTCCTGTGAGAGAGGGCGAGCAGGAGCCTGGGTAGGCAGCATTGCTGCTGCACCTTTGGTGTGCCATGCCTGGTATTGGTTGCCCATGCACATCCATTCCATGTACCTTTTGGTCTGATACGTCAATGTCAGGATCACGTCAGGGACCAGGACTGCATTGAGCATCATGGTCACCCTCGATGCCATTGAGGTGCTGTGGCTGCCCTCGTTGCCTTAACGGCCATAGACTGTAAGTGCCATACATACAATTGAGGGCCCTGGCTACAGGCTAGAGCCTTTCCACGCCATCAGCATTGGTGTGCGTCTTAGACACCATTGAGCGCCATGGATTTTTGTTGCAGCAGAAAAATGGCCATCAACCCAAGTGGCATCAAGTGCCATGTATTCTCGGTGCAGCAGAGTAGCAGCATCAACTTCTAGTGTCATCAAGGGTCTTGGACTGACGGGCCGAAATCAGGATCACTTCAGGAGCTCAGTCTACTATTGAGTGTTATGGAGGCCATCGGGTGTGTTGCCAGCAACGCCATTCATGGCCACTCTTGACTATGTTGAGCATCATTGTCACCGGGGTCACCAGGATCACCATTGAGCACCTTGGTTGCCCTTGAAGCTGTTGACCACAGGGATGTGGGTGCCCTTTGGGCACCATGGTCAGTATGGGTGCTGCTGGACTGTCAATGTCAATAGGCACCTGAGGCATCATTGATGGCGCTGTATGTCGTCGAACATGCTGAGCGCCTGTGGCATGGTCAAGTGCTGTCGAAGCCTTGGGTACATCGTCATTTTGTGCCATAGATGTGATCCATTGCCTGGTGATCATTGAGAGCACTATTGGCATTACAGTTGCTGTGCCATCGTGTACACCAGTGGACATGGTTGGATGATGCAGGACACCACCGCAGAGCACCATTGGTCACCATGGGTTTCCCTAATGTCGTTAAATGACTGATAAGGTGGTGAGCCATTCATGACACTATTTCAAAGGTTGTTATCAGCCTCTTGGAGTGTGATCGGGTATTGTGGGTCCATGAGGGTGAGACCACAGAATGCCGCCCACCACCATGGACCACTATAGTCTGAGCCCCAGTGGCGGAGGGGACTGTACATGCTGACTCCATTAGGGGTTAGTGCGACAGCAGAGTGCATAATGTGTGGTTGGGTATGGCGGGGGTTGTCTCCTCCTCCAAGCGCCTCAGGGACTGGCCGGCAGCATTCTCTCTCTCGTGAGCCATGCCGGAGATAGCGACACCACCATTGTTGCAGCAAGTTATCAGCTTCCTCATCTTTCACACCTTAGGGTACTATGGGACACTAGTGAGGAGAGTGCCATTACTCACTCTTTACATAAGAACATAAGGCTTGCCATATTGGGTCAGACCAAGGGTCCATCAAGCCCAGTATCCTATTTCCAGCAGTGGCCAAGCCAGGTCACGAGTACCTGCAGGATCCCAAGGGGTAGAGAGATTCCAAGCTGCTTATCTCAAGAATAAGCAGTGGATTTCTGTAACTCTACCTTAATAATTGTTAATTAACTTTTCCTCCAGGAACTTGTCCAAACCTTTTCTAAACCCAGCTATACTAATAGCTTTCACCACATCCTCTGACAACGAATTCCAGAACTTATTTATGGGTTGAGTAAAAAAAATATTTTCTCTTAATAGATTTAAATGTATTACCCAGTAACACTCTTTGATTGCATTTTGGCAGTGTGCAGCCACTGATTTCTAACGGGTGGTTCTTGGTCCTTGCTATGCTGTGGGATTCTACCCACAAGCGCAGTGATGGGATGCGTATGTGCACCACCGTCTGCAGGACAGGGTACCACTGCAGGAGTACTCGTCACCGTGCTTTTAAAGCAGATGAAGCTATTCTTCCAGTTGCTCTCTAGTGTACTTGTGTGTATGTTTCCTTCATGGCAACCACAACAGGTTATGCACTGCAGCCCCAAGTCTGACCTAAGATTACGTTCCTGGTTGAACCACTCTGGGCATGGATGACAGGAAGGTAGTGTCAGGAGTCTTCCCTTGTCGCAAAAGAGGAGTATGTCTTTTGAACACTCCCATGATAGCTTACATTTGAATCCCCTTCATGGGGAAGTCTTTGGGGATCTATCCCTTGGAGGTCCATCGCCGAACTGGAGCCTTGGACCTGTGGACGTTGGGGGATAACAGGTGTGATCATTTGACCATATACCTTGTCTCACTGTAACAGGTATTCTCCGAGCACAGCAGAATGTCAGTCCAAAAGAAACCCATCCACCTCCCCTGTGATTTGGTTCTTCATGTATTAAGCTATATCATGGACTGAGGGACTCTGCCTAGGGGGCAGTGTGATAACTACAGCTGCACATGCTCAGTAGAGTAGGTTTGAAAGCTCTAGAATCCTTGAGATCAAAGTTCCGTGCCGGGCTCTATCCGATGATGTCACCCATGTGAGAGGACAGACATTCTGCTGTCCTCAGAGAACACTTGTTACAGGTAAGCAACTCTGCTTTATCACAGCAAGTAATGTAAAGTTCTCTGTTTACTTACATGCAGGATAGCATACAATTAGGTCCTAGGTCATTTAAAAGACCAGCCTATCTGTTTCATGTTCTCTAGCTGTGGCCATCTCCTGTTTGCCACAAATTTTGGTTCTTCTCTTTGGGATGATAATGAAGATGATTAGATTTGTTTTGATTATCTTTTTCCCTTTCTTGTGATCATTTAGGCATGTCCTCTTCGGAAAGAACAGTAATCGAGCCCAAGGCCTTGATGACACGGATATGAACCGCCTCTACACGGCAACATGCCTCACGCAGATTGATGACAACATCATGAGGTAGAAAGTTGGAAGCTCAGAAGTATCCCCAGTTTCTCGATTCTCCCCCAGAGCGCCTCTGCTCTTTAACACTGTAGAATTCTCTTATGTGAGACTTTCCTAGGTTCTCAATACTGTGAAACTTCTGTTCTAACCATCAGATTGTAAGGATTTTGGCTTCTAAACAATAATGCATCTTACTGATGTTGATATTTGACTCTAATTCTTAACTGGAATTATTTATGCCTTATTGGGATAAAATCCTACAGTGCCTGAATGTAATCAGCTTTGAAGTGCCTAAAGACAGAATATAAATTAGTTAAATAAATAGATTTTTCTGCCATCCAGTTGGACAGCTGACCCCACAAAACTGAGTCTGATCATGTAATTTTGCAGTGTGAATTTTTTTTTTTTTTTCAAATGGTTGAAAGTTCTATAGACTTCTCAGTTTTTTATAGCTATTTATTTGTTTGACTCATTCATGAACTCAGAAAGCATTTTTTTGGGCCAGGCTATTATTAGAACCTCACGTCCTCAATGAAATAACCTACTGACTGCAGAGGAATATTTGGAAGACAATTTACAGCTTTTTAAATAAATGCAGACTTTATGGCATTTCATGTGTTTGCTATTTTGAGCAATAATGCTAAACTGTGTTTAGCTTTGGCTCCACGTTTGTACTGTGGGATCCTGATTTTATAAATGCTTATTGGGAGTGTTAACGTGCCAGAGGACGGGACTTAAGATGGCAGGATGCATACTGAGAGTCGTCTTATGGATGGAAGGCGAATGGCTTGTGATGTTTGTGTGAGAAGGCCGTGAAGAACCTCACGTGCTATGCCTGTGGATGTTCCGAAGGGAACAATTTCATAAGGGACATCAGTCCCCCCACCACTGCAAAAGTCCCTGAAGATGTATGATGTTAAAATGCAAAGCTGTGCATGCTGGAAAGGATGAAGGACTCTTTTTTTGAATGTGTTACTCTGGGGCATGTTCCCTATCCCAAGAGCACTGCAGTTGTCTGTGGGTCCTGACTGGGAGCTGGGTTCTTCCATTGTGGTTTCCTTATAGGCGCCACAGGGGTCAGAGGACAGCACTTGGGAGCAGTGTGGATGATACCTGTTTATTTGTACCCTGCCTGTTTGAGGAAAATCATCATGAGGAGATGATGCCAAAGCTCCTTGAAGTGCCTTAACAGGAAACCGCACCTTCTGGTTGCTGTACATTATATTTGTTTTATTTAAGGACATTTTTAAACTTTGGGCCATAGTTAATATCTGTAAAGCGGTTCATACATGCTATTAAAATAAAAATAAATAAATAACCCGCAAGCCTTCAAGACATCCATAATTTGCAAACAATTCAGACACAAACTACAATGACATGTGCCAAGTATCAACAAATCTGAGGTCATTTTGTGACACTGTCACACACTTGGCTGCTCCCAGGAGGGCTTGAAGCATTAAAGAATTTCACAATGAAGGATGCAACATTTTATGATTTAGCACGCGGTGGTGGCGGAGTAAGCAGCACACACGTACGAAGGAAATGCCACGTAGCCGATGCGTGGCAGACGTAAATCACAGGTCAATACATCTCAACAGAATGTATTTTATAATCGCTCCTGCTGCCACTCCAGTGGTCAATGCATCTCGACTACTCTAAACCAAAAAAAGCTGCTCACATGTGTTTATTGCTAACCTCTGGGACACAGTGCATGTAACAGATGTAAGTCTGCCCCTTGTAGGTAAATGAGGCATACATTTATATAACTTGGGGTTAATAATGATATCGTTTTTTCTTTTTTTGTACACCAGAAAGTTCCATGGCTACAAGTCACTGAAGGAGTACTATGAGAAGGAGAGCTGCATGCACTATTTACACAATGTGAGTTGTTTTAATTAAGATGCACTTTTACAGCTATTGTAAACAGCTATTTGGAGGATAACATCTCTAATTCCACAGGACAGACCCTTCCCCCTCAACAGCACCAAACTCTCACCCCTCCATCTCCTTTCCTGCAGCCCTTCCCCCTTCCTTTGCTGGCTGGCTCCCTACATATCTATCTGCTGATTTTCAGGGCCTGCTTGTGCCATTTGCTCCCGGCCGCTCCTCTTCCAGCGTGAAGGTTGGGGCTGCTGTCAGCGCTAAAGCACGTTGCTCACAGTGAATCTCAGCCCACGCTGTTCCCGTACTCCAGAGCTGTTCTCACAGTAATAGAAGTTTTCGTGTGCACTGCGCAGCTTTACATGATCAGCCACAGCAGCCTTGAGTTGGAGAAGGTTGTGAAATTGTGTTTTATTGCTGGAAACTAAAAATGCCAGTTTTCACATCAATTGGGGGATGGCGGGAGTTATTGGGGATTTATCTGCGTTAACCACTAGTTGGAAGCCCTAACTATAAACTGGTCTTGCATAGAGGTATCGCTACATTTCCACTGGCTCCTCTCCAGCAGGGACAAAAGCACTGTATGCTCGCCAGGCTGCTACAAGAAAAAATAAAATACATCTTCTAAATGCAGACTAGAATACAATTGTGATCAGTTGGGAGCAGAGAATCTGAGCTTCTTTAATGATCTGTTTTTCTTCCCTGGTTTCTCTCTGTTTCGGGCATGCTGAAGATCTACGTTCCGCTCATGCTGGTTAATGCTGTTGACGATCCTCTGGTGCACGACAGTTTGCTCTCCATTCCAAAGAGCCTTTCAGGTTTGTGGGTCACCGTGGACTGCTTTTCCCCTTGGGGAAATTGATTGCCGCTCCAAAACTCCACCCGCCCTGAGGTCACAGTCGCGCTTCATGGATGTTGTAAAGCGCTGCGAATTTTGTCTTTCTTTTTTAGTTCATTTGGAGCAAGTGATTACCGTAGCAAAGGCAGTTTTTGCGTTACTGCTCAGATGTGAAGGTCTTTCTAATGCTCACAGACCGGAGCTAGGGAAGATCATTTTGAAAGGGACTCTTGCCAAGAAAGCACTTTGCCTGCAGAAACGACTCTTTAGAAAACTGCGAGACCGACACGTGCATGAAATTACAATCATGCACGCGTTTTTACGAGCATAGGGGAGAGGTATTTTTTGGGGGGATCTGGGAAGGACTGGGACTTGCAAGCATTCTTTTTTATTTTAAGTAATATGTGTGCTAATTCTCTTGGCTAAACGGCGCGTACCAAGCAGCAGGTATAATTTGGGTGTGCAGAGTTTTGCCAGGATAACTTTCACAGGGGACATGCGTACAGCATACAGCATCCCGCCAATTAATCAGCTGCTTGTAAGATTATGCCCAAAATGAGCAGCATTGAAGGATATAGAATTAGGAAAGCATTCACTGTAGTTCATTCTAAGTCACTTTTCCACGATCTCATCCTGTAGTTTCGGGCTTGGGGGGGGGATGTGCAGATTGAAAACTAGGAACCCCTCGAAGTGAGCTTGTGATCCCTTTGTCAAGACAGTGCGACAAATAAGCTTTCAGACCAGTGCAATTACGGGATTTTGATTGATCGTGAAAACTTGTAGAGGTCTAAACTCAGCACATAGCCAGACAGACCCTGGGGTCTGGAAATCCCTTTTGACTGCCCTTGACGTGGCCGGATAAGGTTTTAACCGGCTGATCCCATACCTGGCTATGTCGGGTGATCTGGAGGCATCCTGGGGAAGAGCAGCATTATCCAGTTAAGTTAGCTAAGTAACACTAATTTGTGGCATTAACCGGCTAACATAACCAGATAATTTCAGGACATTTATATATATATATTTATTTAAAGACCATTTATAGTTCAATAATCCAGAGTTCTCAGTAGAGAACAAACAATTAATATAATACACATACAAATTAGCGATTCATTATTATAACAAAGAGCAGTACTAAAGTTAGCCAGACAAGCTTATCTAGCTATAACTGTAAGATAGCTAAGTATATTCACTGGTACACCCATGCCACTGAATATCCCGGCTAAACTGACAGATACATTTATCCGGCTGGTCAGTAGGTGAACATGGACCATTTAAAATCCACGTTACTTGATAGTTAATCTGCTTTTTTTTAAATAATAATTCTTTATATTCCTAAAGAGTTACAAAATTGAGATCCTCAATCTAAAATCACACCCATAATCCAGAATGGGTTATTTTTCACATGTTAACAAGAAACAAGAGCAGCCATGCAGTTCAGACCACACATGTAGATAAGATGCATAAGACAATAATTGAAAGAGATACAAATCAAGTTGTTATTTAAGTTACACATCTGTTAATTAACGTGAACACGGATGAGTGCTTTTGGACAGGCCTTCTGTGTTCCCTCTCAGAACAGCTGGCATGCCCATGGCTGCCTCCTCTGTGCTGCTTTTGATTTACTTCTCGCACAGAAACTCAGCTAACACCTGTGTGAGCGGCTGCAGGTGCAGCAGGGTAAAAGCCATACCTCGCTCGAAAGCAAGCTTGGCTGTGTGGACACAAAACTAGAAAGCTCCCTAATTGGCTGTAGAGTGGATTTGGGAGCCGTAGGGCTGCACCTAAGCCCTTTGAATTCTAATCTTTCCTCTCTTGATCTTACAGGAGCAAAGGAGAATGTTATGGTGGTGCTGCCGCTTCACGGGGGTCACCTGGGTTTCTTTGAAGGATCTGTGCTTTTCCCGGAGCCTCTAACCTGGATGGATAAGCTCATCGTGCAGTACGCCAATGCCATTTGCCAGTGGGAGAGAAACAAATCTCAGTGCACCGAGGCGGAACAGGCGGAGGCTGAACGAGTGACTGCGCTGCAGAATTAGCCTCCCTGGACGGTCTTCGGTGTCTCACTCCTCATTTCAGGCTTCGTGTATTCTTGATCTGGTATTTTGACCACCACCTTGTACAGTACAACCACAAGAGAAGAGGCCATGTGTGCACTGTGAGCAACATTATAAAAGCGGGTTTCTTCCTTTTGGCTTGTTGCTGCGCTAGGCCACTGTTGATTGTTTGTTTTTTTTCTTTGGGGGGCCTCTCCTTCACCTCTTTCTCATAGATGGTTACAAATCCATGGGATATTTATCATCTGCCTGGTTTGTGCATTAAAATCGAGCAAAACAAAGTGCGTATCTTAAACATTTCAGTTGTACTGGCATTTACCATTAATTGATTACATTTTATTTTCCCTTTAGAAACTTCAGTAAGATATATCGCATTAAATAGCTGAAATTGTTTGGGTGGAGCTTGGACATGGAATGGTGAGCCAGAGAAACCCTAAATCAATCTCTGGAAGAAACCAGTAGTTTACAGTTGTGAAATTAAAATTGCATACAGTGAATTTACAGGATATAACCTCCAAGAGGGGGAAGTGATGTATGGTATAAGGAAAATGCTGTTCTTAATATACCATTACATTCGGAACCTACAAGGGCATATTCCATGATTTAGTTGAGGTAAAAAAAATGTCAGTTTAAAGTTGCTTCCTTGCGTTTAGTAACTTTTGCCAAAATGAGGTGGAATAGATTTGAATGAGGGCATGGGACATCCGCCTACTTGGGGGTTGGGAGGGTCTTGATTCTGAGACCTGGTAAATTCTTGGGGCACTTCTTCCGGTGTGAATGCAGCTTTATACGGAGACTGAAAGAGTGGCTCATATGTGATCCTGAACCCTGTTTTTGTAAAGATTTGATTTCCACACTTGTCTTGTGTGTGTTTTTTCATTCTGACATGTTTGTCTTCTAGTTGATGAGGAAAAAAAAAAAAAAAATTCTGTAGTTGTTTCTCTACTTTACTTAAAGGTTAATTGTGGAAGCTCATGCACGACCAACCCTGGGCTTTAGTGTGGTGAAACAGTTCTCGATCTATCACGTGAAGGTCTGGGGGGGGGGGGGGGTTGGAAAAGAACACATGTAGATCGCATTTTGAGCGCACGGACGTTTCACCTGCTCAAACAAGGTTGGCATAAAGTCTTGGGAGTGCCTTGTACCCGTAGCAGCTTTTTGAAGGGAAAGCATTTTCATGCCTTGAGGTGCAAAGCACCCAGGCAGGTGGTGTGACATGTGTCCTTGTGAGTATAATCATGCACTGGCCTTATTTCCTTTTATTTAATCCCCCTCTCTGAAAACGTAGGAACACGGAATTTCATGTGCAGCTTTCTTTCTTGACTTTGAACATTGACTTCCACATTTTTAATATTGACCTGTTTTGGTGATTAGTATTTAAGGTTAAGTGGCAAGCTCATTTTTTGACTCTTCAATGACAAGTGAGATGCTCATCACTTAAAAAAAACCCAAAAAAACCCCAAACCCTTAGAAAGCAAAACTTCCAAACATGGTGGTCAAATGCGGCTTGTCTTTTTTGTTTCATTCCAGTCGTATAGTTGTGGCCAGTTATTTCATACTTTCTGCATGGTTAGTGTGTCATTCTCTTTTCTTCTCAAGCACTGTCCCCTCCAGTCAGCACTTTATTGAGTTTAGCCTTGATTTGCATTTTAGACACTTTAATTAGATGTCCACTGCTAGAGTCTAATAACATTTCTGCAGACAAAAATTCCTGTGGCACTAATAGGCTCCTCTGCACATTCTCATTAGCTTGAAATTTTCTGTTAATTAACAAAGCAATAATGAACCTACTGTAGCAACGGTGCATTTTGACCATATCAGGAAATATGGAACTTCTTCCGTTTGCCTTAGGCCTGTAAGTATGGGCCTGTTGTCTTGAACTGTGGGAAATGTACATTGTTGCAAGCACTAGAAACTTTGGGTGGTTGTCTTCAAATGGCAAAGCAGCCGACCATCTGTCAGATCCTTCTGTTCGTACATCAAGCCCTCCTTAGATTGTCGAGCAAGGATGAGGACAGTTGGGAACTTGTTTCAGGGTCTATCTGCTTAGCCCTGTCAGTCTGTACACCATAGGAAGCTGTGTAATTCACTGGTGAATTTACTGCGTACACACGAGTGATGGAAGCAGTAGAAAAAGATTAAATATTGCTTCCAGATCATTTTTGCTGAAAACTGTGATACGTTGTGGACTTACCAAGCTTTTTTTTTTTTATTATACAAGGTTAAAAACCTTTTATACAAATTCATATTTACCATGTAGAAGTGTGTGTATTAAGTGTTACTTTTTTAAGTGAAATGCAAAACATAGATTCACAGCAAGAGTGTTTTGTTTTGTCGTTTTAGAAATCCTTAAACTTGCTGACAAATTCAGTGCTTTGCAGGTTACTGATTTCTCCTGAACACATGGTGTGAATTTTTAAAGAGTTATGTGCATAAAAATGAGCATATATGCACATAAATAGCCTGTACTCATATAATCGCTATTGTGTAAAAGTCAAAACAAGGTGCATACCTTACATTTTCCGTGCACATATACACAGACGGAAAAAAGGGTGGTCTAAGGGTGTTGGTGAGGCAGAGCCAACAGTACCATGCGTAAGTTGCTATTTTAAAAGAAACGTGTGAACATTTGGCAATTTGCATAATTTTACAACTGCTAATTATCTTGCATAACTGATAGTCTTGTTTATAGTGTGTGATTGGCTGGGTGGGAGGTCTGGAGGAACTGGGGCGGGGGGGGGAGTTCAAAACGCCAAAATAAATAAATAAAAATAAGGACTGTTCAGGAGGGTGTCGATGACCTGGAGAAGGACTGGGCGCGCTGGTGGAGTAATCGGCAAACTGGTCATTTCAGTTATGTGCCCGTGTTCTAAAAAATACGCTGATTTCTGCACGGAAATTGAGCTTCACGCAAGTAAGTCCGACTTTATTTTCACGCATAAAACATACCCACATATATTTTTAACATAGGAAAAGTGCCCATGTTCAGTGCATTGAAACACTCTTCCATTGCACTGCGTGATCTGCACATAAGCATCCATACCCACATATGTCACAGGATTGAGATACGCATATTTTATAAAATACGATGGTAGATCTGCACGTGGCCATAAACATATGGATATAAGTCATTGTATCTTATTTGCATAAACCTCAAAGAATGGCTTAAAATAAACTAGTAAAAGAAGAAGCCAAAGAGTCAAAGTCCCAAAATAAGAGAATGTGGCCATATCAACATATGGAAATGTCCCCTAATAATGGCATCGTAGAAACGTGCTAAATCTCGCAGAGTATCAGATATAAAGTAACAGTTACGACTTACTGGGCACAAGTTTTAATCAAATACCAACCGGTCCTATTCTCTTTTTTTATTCAGGTATTTCTTTTTTGAATTGTTTTTATTGCATAAAGGGAGCAAGGCATGGGCCAAACTGAATATCCAATATGTGAGCACTGAGCATAGAAAATGGAACATGTAGTTTTAAAATCCAGCGAAGATGGAGACGGCGTTGGGCATTGCAGGAAGCAGCCTGATGCAGCAAGTAACAGCCCAGCCCTGCTAGTGCCTGCTTCAGGGGCCACATGAGTCTCAGAACTTGGCACTGCCACTCCACACCTGACATTGAGAAATGTATAATTCTTTGACCATTATTAGGGGGGACATTTATGCATTTCCATAGACTAATATGGCTCCACTCTCTTATTTTGGAACTTTAGAGAAAAAAAAAAAAAGCAACAATAATTGGACCGAGAGTTAAACTCAAAACATTGCACCACAAAATTCGCATTGCAGAAGTAATAGCGTGGCAGAGTGCCCTCGAGATGAAGGTTTAGATGGCAGACTCCCTTCCACTGTAATTGTCTGGGGCAGAAGACCTTCCAGCCTCTCTCCCTTGTGTCCTAGTTTAGTTTTAAGATATCTTTCATTCTTTCCCATGCAAATTCCTCTCTCCAGCCTGCTCAGCTTTAATCTGTTAAGAACACACAATTTTGTTTTTCCTTCCCCTCCCTATAGGAAATGAATAGTTCTTATTTGTACTTTTCCGGTTCATGCTTTTTGCTCCGTATGTTTTTCCTGTCCTTGTTAAAGATGGCGTGACAAAACTCAGGGACAGCACTACTGCTAGGCACCAAAAAGTTGTAGGGCCCTCCTGACGTGTAGGGTGGATTTTGAATGAATCTGTAAGACTTTGATTTGAATTGTACTCGCTGGATAACTTGTTTTGCGTCTGTGTTTTTAAGATGACAAATGAAGCTGCTGATTTTCAAGGAAATGCCGGAAAATAGCTTAATTACGTGTTAAGTGCAAAGCAGAGAATCCTTGGGTCCCTCTGAAACCTTCTCTCTGAGCACCCCCAGGGTCTCGGGCTCTATTTTTGTGCCCAAGCAGAAAAGGGACCCACAGGACGACCTCACCCCCCCACCCATTCCTAGACCAAATTAACCACTGCTTTCTTCCAAATTGTTTTTCCTCCTGCTGTCTGCAGTGGCACGTCAATGACCCACATTAACGCACTTAGGAGATGAGCATTAGCATTAATGCCCACATTACATGTGGCTAACACCCACTAGTAGATAGGCCCCCCCCCCAATCTACTTAAGGATACCTTGTACTCATTTAGCATCAGTTCTGTAAGAAAAACAACACACACCGGACATGGGAGGAATAAGGGCCCAAATTAATTTTTTTAAAGTACTGGGTGCACTTGAGAAATTGGGCTACGTTTTTGTTGTATTTTGCTGAAAATAGGAAAACATTGTGATTTGGTTTGTTGTTGAAGCTCATCCCTGGGTTTCTTTAAGGTGATAGCAAGTTTGAGGAACTTGATACGGGATTTATTTCAGTTTCTTTATTCTTGTGGAAGAAGAATCGGTTATGTTTTTGTTTTATTTTTTTTTTTAATGGATTGTATTATACATCAACTATCGTTGCATTAGATGATACTATAATGGCTAGCGAAGAAAACCCTGGAACAGTTTAGGCCCTTTCCAAAAGCAGCACTAGGGTTATGTAGAAAGGGACACTACTGTCTTCTCTTTCTCTCTCTTAGTCCGTTCCCTCATGGCATGAGGTGAGCTCTTTAACTACGTAACTGTATAACAGCTTCAGAGATTTTGTTTATAACTTTCAAGACCCAGACAAGGCTTAATGGAGCAAAATCATCTGCAGACAACCGTGGCCCGGGCTACCACGCTTGGGCAGTAGTTGGGTGATCAAATACCCAGTTGACTGGTTTTGAGTTCATCAAGATGTTGGATCTTTTACTTATTTGTAACAAGTAGTTCAGAGATTTTTCTTGTGTAAACAGTCTCTTGCCTCTCTGGACTTTCAAGAGATACAATCTGTATGTGTGATAAGCTGGATCTATGGTTCGGTATTTAGATACAAAAGAAAACAATGCACTGACGTTTTGTTTGCTTTTGGTTTGCAGTGAATATTATTTTTGCATTTGAATAGCACTTGTGTATTTTAAGCAAAGGGAAAGAGTTGTTTCTATGTGTCATATCGCAGGATTAGGATGAAGAATAGAGGAAAGATGGTAGGGTAATGGTTGTTCAATTGGACTGGGAGCATATTGCAAAACAACTGCAAAACTGGTCAGTAGCCATTTTTTTCCCTTGAATTGAAAATGCTTCAGTTCTTCCCAAATAAAAGGCTAATCATATCTGTTATACTGCATTAATTAAAATGATGCATGTGACCAGTCAAGTACTAGGTTTGTGGTAGTAAACCGTTCACAGTAAAGTTGTAACCCACATTAGGTGACCTGATTTAGGCTGGGATTGCGGTATAGAAAACTGAATAAATAAAATAGGCAAAATATGCAACTGCAGCCAAGTGTATTTTCTTCAACTGTTACTGGCACAGGCTTTTAAGGCCTTTGTTCTTATAAAATGTGCGCCAGATTTTAACATCCGCGTGCATGTGTGGGTGGCTCGCGACTCGCGCACGCTGGGGGAGGAATATTCTAAAGTGTGCGCAGCGACACGATCAGGCCTTTGCCCAGTTCCCTCCCAGTCCTTTCCTACCCCTAACCCTATCCTTCCTCCCTCTTCCCTCTCCTCCCTGACCCCTAAAGTAACCCTAACCTTCCTCATCCTTTTTTTTTTTTTATTTTATATTTACTGCTCCTTGGGAGCAGAAGTAAACTCCACGCACCGGCGCACGCTTCTCTGGCACAGCGGCTAATGGTGCTGGTGCGGCCCGCCCCTTTTGCAGGGCCCAGCACTTCTGCGTGTAACCCCCAGTTTTTACATGCGTGGCCCTTTTAAAATCAGCCCTTTATGCTTAGTGGTCAAATGCTAACCTAGTAAATGATGGCATTTAAGGACCAGTTGGCCTGTCCAGTTGTCTTTCTTTAAAACTGTGTAATTTTATAAACATTTATTTACCATACTTATTCCAACCCATGACATAGCAACTGAGGAAATTCAGCTTTAGAAATTTTGGGTGGAAAAATGAAGGGGCCAACAATATTCAGATGTTTACAGTTTCCAATGTTAGAATAATAAATTGTGCATGGCCATAAAATGGAGACAGACATCTGGTAACGTCCTGCATGCCGATGCAATACTGTGCATTTTGGACGCGCATCCATAACCCCGATGCAAAACGGGGTTAGTGCGTCCAGAACACGCATCCAATCGAGCGCATAGCTAATAGTGTAAATTCAGATTGATGAGGCTATTGGCTATTACCCTCAGTGCAAAAAAAAAGAGCACGACGTGTACATTTTTACTCTCAAAAATCAACACCTGCCTTGGACAGTCGTTAATTCTTGAGGAGCCCCAAAAGTTTACAGAAAAACAGAAAATACTGCTTTTCTGTAGTTCCTCCTACTTAATATCATGGGGATATTAAGTCAGAGGAACTGAAAAAGAAAAACTGTGAAAAAAAAAATGTTTAAGAAAGTGTGCCAGCAGTCAGGTTAGGAAAAGGGACGCTCATTTAACGAGCAGCCATTTTCCTAGCCGGAAAACGAACACTCGTAAAATTGTGTCTATTTTCCTAACCCACTGACAGCCACCTCTCCTGGGTCGCTCGATGCCAAGGAGGCACCAGGGACTCACAATTTTCCCTAGCACCTGCTTTTTACCACAGCAGCCCATTTAAATATTAAATCGGGTGCCCAGGACAGGTGGATCGACGCTCAATCATGAGCACCCGTTTAACATGTACCAATAGTGCATCGGCCTGCTGGAGTGTAGCCTGCTATGGCTGCATTGATGAATGGTCCCTCTTGGCAGTAATGGGTAACTTTTTTTTTTTTTTTTTCCATCCGATGAATTCTGCATGTCTCTGAAACCTTTTATCCATCTGTATATCTCATTCAAGCCTCCTTTATAATCCCCCTTGGCTGAACAATACATATTAGGCTCTTGTTGTAGATGATTTTGAAACTGAAGCGTTACTTTGCCTTCTTGTATGACATCTATCTGAAATCATTTGGAAGATTATCCCAGACCTTTCAGTCATATCATGAATTTTGTTCCATTTTTGTAATTATTTCAGGTTTTGGTTTTTTTTTTTTTCACCATTACTGGTAGATTGTTCTCATGAAGCAAGGGTTTAAAATATTCTGGGCAGCAGAGAAACAGAAATAGGTACTGATAAATTCTTAAATGTTTCAGCATCCTTTAACCATAATTACTCAATCCAGCTTTGTCCCACAAGCCTTGAATATTTTACTGCTTGCATCTGCAAATGCTCAGTCTCCTGGTCTTGCATTCTTCAGGGTTTGATTATTAAGATTTGTTATCTTCCAAATATTTTCTCATTCCAAGTCTTCTGTTGGCCAAGGGAAAGTTGTTCCCCATAAACTGAGATGCAGGTGCTTTCTCAAGTTTAAACATTTTTGGGGGGGTTACAGTACTATCTGTAATTGTACCAAAATGTTTTTAAATATTTTCTCTTTATTCTGTTTGCACAGCCAGGCATGAGAAGGGCAGCATTTACAGAGATGGGACTGTCAGCTTTTTGCAGGCATTCTGCACAACTATTGCCAATGTGGAAATGCCTTTTTACATTGCTCTCTTCTAGAAGATCTCAATGGATCTGTTAGCTGTAAGTGTTTCACTCGTTGTCAGCTGGAAGGCTGCTGCTTGTGGTCCTCATGCAGTATCTGTGCCATGTTTCAACTCAAGGAAACATCTATTACGGTCCCACAGGCCTGTAGAACTGGCCCAGTTTATGTTGCATCACCTAAACCTTTAGCTATTGGTCATAAAATAAAAATAAATATTTTACCATAGCCAAGCTGGTCAAAATACATAACCTGTGAACTAAGCCATAGATCCACAGATGCTTTTTCTGTCTTGGTGCTAAACGTATTGTGCTTGGACTCCCAAGGGTTACAACATGTGCATTCTGCTTATGGTATAAAAGGTAGAAGGCTAACAGAATGTGATTAAATTACACGTTTGACTTATTATTTTTTTGGGCTAGAAAGTGCACTAAAGTTGATTTTGGGTTTGTTTGTTTTTTTTTTTAAATCTTATTGCACAACTCTAGCTTATGGAAACGACAGGGAAAATATTGTTTTCCCCCTGCAAATAGAGCTGTAAATCTAAGTTTTCTTTCCCCCTACACATTTTCAGAATTGCTTTTCAGATTGGGGAAAGTCAGATTATTGACCAATGGTGTCTTGCTTTCTTTCACTAAAAGTGAAGCAAGTGTGTGTAATATCTCATGACAAGTGGTGTTTGAAGATGAGGTGGATGCTTTTTTAATAACTTGCTGAATTTTGCAGATTTTTCTGATTGACTGGGAGGAGATGAAACCTTCACCTCCCACATTCCTTGTGCAAATGTAAATCCTGTCCTGAAAAGGTTTAGTTTGTTTGATGATACTTAAAGCTGCCGGCATACATAGGATGTGGTGAATCGGGAGAATTTGAGATTTGCAACTAGCAATGCAATTTTTCTAAATATTCTGATATTTACTTTAAGAAAATGGTGTCCTTGATTTTTGTTTTGTTTCTTTTTTTTTGTGTGTGTGTGGATGATTTTTTTTCCTTCTTTTGTTGTCTTGCTTTCAGTGGTATAAACTGAGAGTGCAAAAAAAATGTAATTTTGTTAAGTTTGATTCCATTGAAATTGCTTTAAGAAAAAAAAAATAAAAGGATAAAAATAACCTTGTGTTGATATGTGTCCATCTGTATGTGTAAAAGTTTAAGAGAAACAGAACTTTAATCTAAATTGAAAGCAAAAAGTGATGGGAGGTTAGATTTAGTTCCACAGTATGCTACCAAATCTTTCATCCATGCTTTGGGTGTTTCAGAGTTTTGGTATTGATCTTAGTTTTAAAGTATTGAGTGTCCAATAATTGTTTCATGGCTCTTGGGGCAGCACATCTTCATCTCTGCCAACTCCCTCAAGCCCAGGCAGGACCTTTTCACTCATTCCACAATATTCATAAATTCAGCTGATTACGGTTATTGTATGATATACCGCATAGAGACTTTGATGCCATAAAGTGATGTCTGTGAACTGAAGGCTTTTTAATTTCAATAGTCATGCTCCAGCTGGGGTGAAACACATCAAGTTTCAGAGCTCCTTCAGAAACTGATGTGTCAAGGTAATAACTTATCCCTGTTTAGTTTGAGTTCCATATTTTGCTTATTTAAAAAAAATAACCTGCAGGGTAATGCTGCCAAGAACAACTTTGCTAGTCACCTGTGTGCTGTGGGGCCTTTCCCCCCTATTGCTTACTGTGTATGTTAAGCTGAGTTATGTTATTTTGTAATAAAGGGGATTGATGCTTGAGTGGGCCAGCTGAAGAAAAGTTAACTGGAATTAGAGACAAGAAAGCACCCTGCACACAGGCAGAGAAATGAGACTCATTAAAGAGGCTGCACAATATTGAAAAGCTTTACCTGGAGTTAAATGCTAGCAGATCAATAGTAAACTCTGCAAAACGTGATACATACCCACTCCGATCTTTCTAACTACACTTACTCGTCTTGCCAGTGCATTGTGCTTACAAATAATAGAACAAATCTTTTTTTTTTTAATTGACAGAAGGCTCTTACAATCCTCTTGCTGTAGGTTACTTTGCTTCCTTGTTTTAATCAAATGGTTTTGAAAGATGTAGCCAAACCTACAGGAAAATAACCAATATGTATTGACTTCAGTGATACTCTGCATGAGGTACAGGAGCGCCAGTGCTCTCCTTATAGCTCTCATGGCTTTTGAAAGGGCAAAATCAAATGGAATGAAGATGTCCTGGAAAAGAGCATCCATTTATCTGCGGACTCTGCTTTCCACCTTGCTGCATTGTATACTTTGAATAGACCTCCCAAGTTGGCACATAATACTCTGACCAGCCTGAAAACCTGCCTTTTAAATCTTAAACCCCTCCCCCATTTATCCTACTCTTGGCCTTATTGATTTTAACAATTTTTTAATAAACTACATTCCCAAAGTCTCTTTCTGTGTTTTTTTTGCTTGGGTTTGGAATAGCACTGTAGAAGTGATAAGCAGCAGTAGTAGTAAGGTTAAAATAGGCAGTGCAATCCTGGTCCTACAACAGGAAAGTACGTCAGGTAGACTCAACTTTGTTACTCGCTGAGCCTCAGTCCAGTGGCTTCTTTTAATCTTATTTCTGTACCGAATGGATGCTGTAGTCTGGGAAGAAGATGAGTTACTCTTCCCCACTGTGATTTCAGAAACGGAGGAGAGGGTGGCGGGCCAGCAGAAGAGAGGAATCATGTAATAAAATAAAACAAACAGGTCTCTTCATTTTCAGGGCTGTCAGCCTAAAGCCTGATCCACCACAAGCCCAATGAAATAAAAAAAAAATATAAAGTGAGAAACCTCATTCTGCTACCCTGCAAATTGTAGAATGTATCATGTTTGTGTTCCTATGTCAAAGTGAACACTGATCAAGCCCAGCAGCTGCTTTGTACTTTTTGATGTATTGCATATTTTTACTTGATAGTATGAGTCCCATTTTTAAACTTTTGCTTATTGGTGAAGAAGAGAATAGTGTTGAATTTTGAACTAACAAAATTCATCCTTCACTAAACGTCCTCAGCAAAACCGTGCCATCCATAGTGTAAACGAACGTGATGGCAGTAGACTATAGTAGTGGTCTGTCCAACACAGACAGGGATCTTCAGCAAATGGGGAAGAGAGCTGAATGCAGCATTGCATACACTACTACTACTACTATTATTTGGTAGGGCCACTGCGTGTAGACAATGCTGTACAAATAAGCTCTACCAAGCATAGTATACAAGTAAATAGTCTAAGGGATTCAAGGCAGAAGAAGTTGGGTCAGTTGATAATTTGAAATATTACAAGATAGCTTTAGTTAGTACTTAAAAAATAAATAAAATAAAACCCTGACTGTGAGGATTAGACAGCCAGCTAAAATCTGCTAATTTCTGGAATAACAAATCTTTCTATTAAAGGACAGTGTGAATGTCAGTGGGCTGCTTTTGCAGTGGCAGAGGTGGCCGATTACAGTCCTCAAAAGCCACCAACAGACCTGGTTTTCAGGATAGCCATAATGGACATGCATGAGCTTTGCATGCAAAGGAGGCTATGAATGAAAATATATTTCTTGCATAATTGTGGATATCCTGAAACCCAAGCCTGCTTATGGTTCTTTAAGACCAGAGTAGCTACCTCCTGGCATATGGCAATGGGGCCAGACCTAAGACTACACCTGCATTTGTTTCTCAAAATTAAAACTGACCAGGCTGCTTCATCATTTTACAAATAGTTTTGCATTGGTTTAATTCATTAAAATGTCACATTTGGGATCCAGAATCCTTGGATGGGTATCAGAATGTGCAGTGACTTCTCTCATATTGTGATTCCCAACCCTGTCCTCAAGGACCACTCACCTGGTTGGGTGCTGAGGTATTCCTAATGAATATGCAGGAGGCAGTGAATGCAAATAGAACTTATTGTGGAACCACAACTGGATGGAGAGCTCACGGGACCACTGCATAGCAAAAAACTCATCTATGTGTCTCACACAATGGTCTGTACACTTGGCCATGAACTTTTGCTTCAACTTATGGTCACCCCTTTTTTTTTTTTTTTGGCCATTTCTACTTGATTTGCTTTACAGTGCATCCCTGAACTTTAAGACATCACAGAGATGGGAAGGTTATTGTACAGCATAGTTTCTCTTATGTTCTTCGTTGGTGAAACTAAGATGGAAGTGGGATTTCCTCTGTCCGATATTAAAGAGGTCCAACCTGCATGCCAGGAGTGAGATGTCTTCTGCAGTGTTTATTGCTGGATAACTTCCACCGTCCCGCTGCTTGAAGAAGGTCAAGGCTCAGGAGGAAGTGGGGCATGGAACCATACAGCTTTCATCAGATGCAAACATTTCAACCCACTTTACAATAACACAAAATCTAGATGTATTAGTTTATTTATAGCATCTTATTTTGGAGGGTGGGACATTAGGGCGGTGGCTGTTACAATTCAGTATCTTCAGAGTTGCTCGGGATGCCGAAGAGCTTTTCAGCTGTTGCTTTGCCATCATATTGTGGCAAATTGCCTCCAAAATCTGCTGGCAGGATGTCAGCATCGATCGCCTGATAAAAAGTCTCCAAGTCCTCTCCGTGCAGAAAAACCTAGTTTAACATAAAACGAGCTCATTTGTCAGGAAGATGGACATCATTAAACTTAAGCAGTTCTCTAATATTAGTACTAGGGGAGGAGAAATGAAGATGGGTCTCCAACCCAACAAAAAAAAAGTCTAATTTCCAGGATATCTACAGCAAATATTTCATCTCGGAAGGTTGATTTGCATAATTTGCTAACACGGAAAACCAGAGCTGTTGGGGATCCTAAAGGATCGGCTTTAAGAAGCTCTAGATTATACCATTTAGATTTTGTGATGCAAGCTTCTCTCCTTTTTGACAAATGGCACTTTCAAATGAGATTTCTTGACCCATCCCCGAGGCTGGTGCCATAACAAAATGTGACCCATTAGGACAGAAGCGCCCGCCTCATTTGAACTTCAGACATCCCACACGTGAGATAAGAGACGACCCTGGGTTGGGAGACGGGGGGGGGGGGGGGCGACCTAGGTGGGGGTTCAGTTTTTATATCTTGGAGGTGGTGGGGGGAGGGGAGTAACTTGCGCTATGTCTGTTTTTTGTTCCGAGCCATGGCCCCTGGGTGCTGTGCACTGCATTCACGCGAGGTGCAAGTTTGAATTGTTGGGTGTGATGCCCTAGCTCCCAGGGAAAACGGCTGCTGGTACTGCAGTAAGCTCTTAGCCCTGAGGCCCCCTCTCTTTGGAGACTTGCCTGCAGACCTCCTGCTCATCAAGGACCTGTGTGTCTCCCAGGGGTGATAAACTCAATTCTTACTCTAGAGGAGCTGCTGCCGGGGTGAGGAAGGGTATGCGATGCTAATATCTGTACTGCTGCTGCTCTGTCACATACTCACCCGCTCCAACAGCTTGCTCTTCAGGAAAGGTTTAACCACATTATAGGTAGTGGTGAAGTACCAGGGCTGGTGGATGAAGTGAACAGCCTTGAAGCGAGCAGGAAATGAGTCCTGGGTGGGATGGAAATGCACATTCAGTAGAGGTGAGAATGATGGTCAGGGGTGGGCCCAGGTTTTTCTGCCCCTCTCTCTCCTCCTTTCCATGCCCTGAATCTCCACTTTCTCTCTCCTCAGTCCTTGAACTTCACTCCCCTACCACTGCTTGCCCAAGGTTCCCCTCTTTCTCCCCTTGCATTGTGTCTCTCCCCTCCGCTCCTCCTCCAGCAGCCTCCCTCCTCTCTCCCAACCACCCGCCCAGAGCAGCAGCAGCCTCAGCCTCCTGGCTACCTTGCGAAACCCAATCTCACTCCTATAATCCACAGGCTCATCAGCAGCAGAATTGTAAATCCCTCTACAACAGCAGATCACAAGACAGTGGGAAGTGCCTCCGACTCCTACAAGGTCCTGCTGCCAGAATTGCAGGAGGTGCAAAAGCTACTGATCTTATCAAGCCTATTCTGCATCATCTTCACTGCCTCCTGGCAGAAAGTAGGAGAAAATTCAAAACTCTCTGCATTGTCTTCAAATACTCAAATAAACTGCGCCCCCCCCCCCCCCCCCCGAATCCCTCTCCCCTTACATGCTGCTGACTGCTGCCTCTCTCTCTAACCTCAGCCTCCTGCCCAGCTGCAGTCCCTTCTCTGGCTTTTCTCTGGCCAGTGCCAGTCCCCTCCCCTTTCCCCCTGTCTCTCTCTCCTCCCTCCTATGTTCCTTGGGCTGCAATGCAGTGGTAAGCGCTTCAGGAAATAAGGCATGAGGCCTATGTGCCATCTCGCAACCAGAGGTCCTGAGACAGCCCCCACCCAAGCGTATTCATTGCAGATATCCTAAAAACCCGACTGCCTGGGGTCCTGAGATCCCTTCCCCCACCCCACCCCCAGAACAGGTCTGAGAACCACTGCCCTAATTGTTCAGCCTTGGATTACCTGCCCCCCCCCTACCCCCAATTAATTTTTCGGCCCATCAGGTGCTTCCCTTCCACCTGCAATTTTGATAATTAAATTTAATAATCTTCATATGCTCTCCTCAACCCTTCCCAGAACAAACCTATAAAATTAAAGAACTGGACATCATACTGTTAAATATTAAACTTTGTTTTGTGTGTATCCACTTGATATAAATATGCTTCAGAAATCTTGTCTGATGAATGTATCATCTGTAAGTTTTGGGGATAGTATTCATCTCTCCCAAGAAATACCTACATTTTTTTCCAAATAAAAGAAATTCATGCTACATTGGTTGAAGGTAATCTCTGAAATGGCTGACCGGGCTGAACAGAGATGTTCCCACTTTTTACCACAGAAAAAAAACACAAATTCAGATTACACTGTCCCTTCAGTAACATGGACACAAAGTTCCCCTATTAGCAGGCACTTTGTGACATAACAGAAAAATGTTCAGAAAGGTCATTCAGAAGCTATAGAGCAAACCTGCCATACTAATGCAGCACTAACTCCAGAACTCAAAGCGCAACAACCCTCTACGAAAAGTCAACCCTGCAAACCCTAAAACACCAATACACCTCCTACTGGGGAAACCGAACAAGCTGGACTGCTACACAGAGCCGTCACACTAGCAGAACACATCACCCAGGTCACGCACACGCAACACAGCAAGAGTGTGAGTGAGCTGTGGGGTGGACAAAGAGGAGAGAGCAAGAGATTGGGGGGGAGGGGGAAGAGAGCTAGAGTGTGAAGGGCTTAGGGAGAAGATAGAGCAAGAGAGGGAGTTCAGGTGGGGCACAGAGGAGAGAGCAAGAGATTGTATGAGTGAAGGGGCAATGGTGAAAAGAGAGGGGAGAGCAAGACTGGAATAAAAGAAGGGTGGGGTGGGCTGGGGGAGTGATCAAGAGTGAAAGGGTAGAATAAGAGTGCGATGGGCAAGGTGGGAGCATGAGTGGGAAGAGAGGAGAGAGCAAGATGGAGGGAGAAGAGGGTTGAGAAAGGAGCAGGGGGTTGCAAAGGTTGGACATTGGGAGTGAAAGGGTGGGAGAACAGAAGAGAAAAGGGTGAGGGGGGAGAGAAAGGACCCGGGCTGTCAGGAAATGGAGAAGGAGAGGGCCCGGGAAGGAAGGAATCCAGGGGATAATGCAGGAGAAAGCAGAGGAGGAGAGAGGAAGAGGAGGCAAATAGAAGGAAAAATGCCAGGAGAAGGGGGGAGAAGGTAGAGGTAGAACTGACAGAGAAAAGAAAAAAGGAATAGAAACAGGGGACAGAGAATGAGAGAACAGAGAAAGACTGAGCCAGAGAATCAAATCAGAGGCGCCAAAGGTTGGAAACGATTTCATCATGTGATAGAGAGGACAGAAAATATGAATTAAGAAGACAGTAACTCCCTCTGGGGGGAGGGGGAAGTAAAGAGAGAGCCTTGCGCCCGCCCCCTTCCCCTCCCCACCTCCTCTGCTTCAAACCTCCCCAATGAAACCAGACAGCAGGGCGACCTCTCCCCTTTCCCAGCACAGCGCAGCCTCCCTGGCTTTGCTTGGCTCATTCTGGTCTGACCTGATGAAGGGAGTGCAACTCTACCAGAAGTCCAGAATTGCATAAAATTAGTCCAAAGGGTGGTGGCTTATTTTGTTTTCCTATTTTCCTATTTGTAAAACTGTGACAATCACATCATGGTTTTTCCCTCATATATAATATTCACTCTCCATGCCGTTACCTCTGTATATTCTCTGTGTTGTTTATACTTTTGCAAAACTCTTGAGGCTTGATCCAGACTTTTTAACTCTGGCACACCTCGCCTGCACTAACATTTGTGCCTTGAAGCAAAGGCTCCAGCCCATCAGACATTCCCATTGTGCCAATCCCAGCATTAAATTCATGGGAATGAAATGAATAGGTGGCACGGTCACAAAAGCGTAGCCACGCTGAATCCTTTTCCACAGATGTTTATATACGAGAAGGCGTGCGGCATTACTGCACATAGAAGCATTAGAACAGGACAGGGCGGGCAGGAAGTTACCAGCTGGCTCCATTTCTTTTAGGATGGGCTTGTCTAATCTGAATTTTACGCCGGTGCCTGTGTGGGCGCCTAGTTTCGTGGTCTCTGTAGCGGGATTCCCGCCCTCTCCTGGAGGCTTCACCTAACTGTTCTGGCCCATCTTGTACGGGATTTACAGGCCCAGTGAGGGCAAATGACGCTTGTGCATCCTTACAAACCAGGCTGGTTCGGAGAGCGCAGCGCCAGCAAATGCAAGACTAGAAAGGGACAATTTTTCAGATTTTTCCGCCTTGGCACCGAGTCCTGGTGCCCCCTACTTTTATGGTTTAACAGTTTTTATTATTTTCAAACAAAGAACAAACAAACAAGCCGAATCCCTACTTTTAAAGCCTGGGCTTTCTCCCGGGTTTCAAAGGGGACGGAGCGCGCACCCACTTTTCCCCTTTCGAAACTCGTTGCAGACGCAAGGTCTCGGGGGAGAGGGGGATTTAAAGGCTTTTCATATGCAGATGAGATCCAATTGGTGGTCTCATTGGGGAAAGATCAAGCAGCTGTAGTGTGGGAGGTTAATGAAGGGCGGCAGGAAATCTCAGACTGGTTATTAAATAAATAATGGGCTGTTATTGAGCACAGCTAAGACTGAGCTGAGAGAAGCCCCTTGTGACCCAGTAACGGTCAAATTTGATAAGAATGAAACTGGGACAGTGGAGAGAGTAAGGGACTTGGGAATTCTGCTGGATTCGGATTTCCGTCCAGAAGCTCGAATTACAGGAAAGGTCCGGAAAGCATTTTCCAAACTGCGCCAAGCAGGCGATTTCCGAGCTCTGTCGAGCAGGCCTGCTTTTCGGGAAAGCTCTTCCGGCTTCCTTTGCGCCTGTGTTGCGTTATCGTGATGCTGTGCCAGGGGCTCTGCAGGTGGGGGCAGATTTTGGGTTGCCCCAGGAGGGCAAGCGCAGTACCCCCTGCTGGGTCGGGTTACACTGGCGGCCGGTGAGAATGCGGCTGAAATTTAAAGGGATGCTCTTGACTTTGAAGGTGGTGAAGGGGAAAAGAGGGCAGGATAACCTGTGGCAAACGCTGGCACCCTCTCTACCATGGCGGAGGCTTCCGGCCGGAAATGAAAGTCTCCGGCAGATTCCGGCTTGGAGAAAAGGACCTAAGGTGAAAAGCCATGATGGGGGCAGAACCTCTGAACTGGGCTCTGAGGGAGGTGAGGTTGGAGGAAGATTGTCTGTTATTTAGGAAAGTAAATAGTCTTTAGGTGCTGGTTGGGAAAGGCGTAGTACAGGTATCTCAGTACTATTTCTCCTCCGTGGGTATATATGTATTTTAAGGAGGGTTGGGGTGTGGGAGTTGAAGGTCTTAATGGTGAAATTGTGTGCTTTCATTTGCTGCAAACTGCCTTGATCTGCTTTGTGCAGTGTATAAATATTAAACGAAGGAGGTGAAGGTAAAGGGGAGCTGGATGAATGGAAGGCCTTACCTGCAACATGTCCACCATCTTCTTCAGCTCCTGTGGTTTGATGCCCGACGCTTGCTGCAATGTGAAGCCCTTGAAATTCTCAACAATGCAGAATCCATTGATCTGGGTTTCCTCGTTTTCCAGAAGCTTCTCCAGGATAACGCAGTAGGCACGGAGAATCTGAGCACGAAGGAGCAGGAATGGGGGTGGGGGGGGTGGGAAGGATGGGGTTTCCATTTTTCTAAAATTACTGAATAACGCTGCAACTTCTTCCTTTAGCTGCCTCCCCAACGGTGTTGATGGACTGCTGCGTCCAACACCTCCCACTGGGTGCAATTGTGCACGATGTCCCCTTTCAGGGTTACTCAAAACCAACCACCAATTTCCCAGTTATCAAATCAATATATTGACGCTTACAAATTGACCATCATAATAGGCATCATTGTGTAATGCTATACAGCTTTTTTCTCACTCTGCCTTACATTTAATCAAGAATATGAACAAAACCTTTTTTTAATATTCTTTAGTGTGCTCCGTGAATACTTCATCTGTGAAATTAAAATAATCATTGACTTTCCTTTTCATTGTAATCCATAATTAAATGTTGACTTATCTGAAATATTGTCCATGTATTATTTCACATGAAGCTGTCAGCAACTTATAGTTTCCATGCCCGAGTTTATAATGCTGTTAGCCAATTGCGGTCTCTCTGCCCCTTTCAGGGTTAAACAGGGGGAGCATCTGTCACTACTACCTCTGTAAAAATACGCCATGGATCTGATTAGTGTAAAAGGAGATAAATCTATCTTCTAAGCCAAGGCGATTATAGGAGGGGGTGGGAAGGTGTTGGTGAGGGACAAACTATGCACCTGCTTTCATCACAGAGCAGGTCCTACATCATATTGTTGGTCTCCCTAGTCCATGGGCGGCTTGCACGTTGGACTGCATTTTCAAGAGAACAAGCAATGAAAATGATCATCTAATGAATATTTTCTTAAACTGGAATCAGGCACTTTTATGTGCTCAGTTACAGGCCAATTCAGTACGGTGCGCTCAAGCCGCGCGCGCCGTTAGCCCCCGTCTGGACGCGCTATTATTACCCCCTTATACAGTAAGGGGAAACAGGGCAAGGAAAACGCGTGTCCAACCCCCCCCCCAAAAACTAATAGCGCCCGCAACATGCAACTTCAGTAAAATGCCGATTCAGTAAAACGTGCGGGAGAGCCGGTGCTCCGAGGTGAGCGCCCGCTCTCCCGATGCGCACCCAGGCCACTCTCCTGGGCGCACAATTTTGTATTCAAATGAGGGCCCGCAGTAATAAGGAGGCGCTAGGGACACTAGCAGGTCCCTAGCGCCTCCTTATTGGCAGAAGCGGTGGCTTAATTTTATTTATTTATTTGCTTTTATATACCGACATTCATTGGGGTATATCACATCGGTTTACATGTTAACATGGATAATAATAATAAGACACTAATGTGTCTTATTATTACATTGTAACAGTAGGGAACTAAAAAACTCAATAACATTATTACGTGGTAATGGTCTTATTATTAATACATTGTAACAGTCGGAAACACGGTAGGATAACTCTAGAACTTAAGTTATTATTTTGAAACAGTAGGCAGCTTGAGTGATTATTACATAGTATCAGGGAGGAGTTTGGAACTTAATTGTGGTTCACGGGCATGCAATAATGCTTAATAACATAGTGGCGGTTACCTTGTGTCTTGATATAGTGATGGGAAGGGGGATGTGAGGGGTAGTAAGTGGGTTGGAAGGCATTTCGGAATAACCAAGTTTTTAGATTCTTTTTGAAAGACTGGGTTGAGGGTTCTAGTCTGAGTTGTGCAGGGAGATTGTTCCATAATGAGGGGCCGGCTATTGATAGGGCGCGTTCCCTGCTTGCGGTGAGGTGTGCCTGTTTGGCGGAGGGTATGTTTAGCAGGCCACTGTTTTTGGATCTGAGGGTTTTTTTGGGTGTCCTGGAGGAGGAGGACGTCTTTCAGCCATTCTGTGTTTTTATTGTAGATGGTTTTGTGTTAAAGGGTTAGGGCCTTGTATTGTATTCTTTATATTGTGTTTTATTGTATTGTATTGTATTTTACTGGCGTCGGTTGTCGAACCCGCTGACACCCACGGGTTCGGAAAACAGACGCCGGCAAAATCGATCATCCGACTTCCAACCTGCGAGCTGCGGGCTGATTTATTTATTTATTTATTTTTTACGATTTTTAATTTTTATTAATTATTAAGTCGGAGGGTGTACAGAAAAGCAGTTTTTTCTGCTTTTCTGTACACTTTCCTGGTGCCGGCCGAAATTAACTCCTGCCTTTGGGCAGGCATTAATTTCTGAGAGTAAAATGTGCGGCTTGGCTGCACATTTTACTTTCTATATGGCGCGGGAATAACAAATAGGCCCATCAACGTGCATTTGCATGTTGCGGGTGCTATTAGTTTTTGGGGGGTTGGACACACGTTTTCCTTGCGCTATTACCCCTTGCTGTATAAGGTGTAAAAATAGCGCGTGGAAAACGCGCATCCAAATGGGGGTTAACAGTGCGCTCGGCCTGAACGCACCATACTGAATTGGCCTGTATGGACACAAAGCAAGCCGAAAACTGGCAATTCCATGACTAAGGACGTTTTGTACTTGATCGTGCTATATTATTTGCATATAAGTTGCAACCAAACCATTTTTTTCTCTTGTAATGCCAGAATTCCATTTCCCTGATCACTTTGTGCATTGGCTTGGTAAGGAAAGAAGTGGAGGGGGCTGATGAAACTCTTGATACCTTCATGTATCACGTGAAGAGGAAAAACCAATAAGTGACCCACCTCATCAAACGTTATCTCTTCGTAGTCCCAGTTTTCAATATTAAAGAGAAGGACCGCCCGGCCATACTTGTCTCTAGTGGACAGAACACCAGGGTAACCAGCCTCGACCGTGCTGCGCACTGCTTCTGGATGCATGTTCTCAAAGAGCTCTGGGTATTGCTGGCGGAAGGATACATAACCTTGAGGTTGATTAAAGAAGAGGGAAACGAAAAAGAAGGCAAAGAAAGATTCAAAATGCTAGGAAAACAAGAGAAGCTGCACAAAATTTGTCTAAAGAAACTAAAACACAAGTCAAGGATTTCAGGAAGCCAAGTGTATTGCACCTGAACTTTGAAGCTTACAAAAAAGTGATAGCAGGCACTACACATGCCTGAGAGCAATGTCCTATTATCTTCAAAGACTTCTGTGGGGGACTGTAAATGGAAAAGCTCAAAACAAGAATACGTTGAAGAGCTCTTTCTTATTTCTCTTTTTCCACCTCTGGGTACATTTTGCAAATTCTGTCTAACAGGGACTCATAAGCAAGAGAAATTATCTGTACAACCTTTTGCTGACTAACAAGTCTTCAGGTGTCATGAGAAATTGAAACTAGAAAGCTTTGCTTAGGTAGATTTGTATTGCCGTTAGGATGAAATCCAATCATGAGGGCACTGACCTATCTAGAAGGCAAGACAGATGTTGCTAAAATGAAAATAATTCAATGTTAGCTGCCCTAAAGTAAAAGAGGGCTGCCTGACTATTTAATAAAAAGCAGCCTGCCTATTAATGCAATACAATCATGTTGGAAATCTGAGGTCAGGATGACCTTGGGGCACTTGCTTCATGAGAGAGAAAAGACACAGATGAAGATAAGAAGCTCTTCTTGAATCACCGTTACAGCTTACCAGTTTTTAAAAGCATGAAAAGGCACTCTATTACTCCTTGTGGCTCCTGTGTGCAAGCTCTTTATAAGCTCAGTTTCACAACCTCGCCTTCTTATCCCTTGCTTCCAGTAATGTCTAGTAGAGTTGAAAAATAGCATATGGGTATATTTATATAATGTTGCTGACCTCCCCCCAACCTGACCACTGTACGGAGAGAGTTCAGATTTAAAGTGTTTCCAAGAAATTGATACAGTATAAAAATCGAGTGTGGTCATGGGTAGAGAAGGGAGGAGGAGGAGGACAAAGAGGGAAATACATCTGTCCTATGTTTTTTCTTGTTGTCTTTGCTCTTTATGCTTTTTTTCTATCTATTGTTTCTGGGAGGGGGAGAAAGAAGGGTTCCTGAAAAGTTAGGGTGTCTCCTAGAGAATGAACATTGAATTATATAAAGATTATGAATCTGAAGGTCTTCAGAAATTACTTTTCCCTATTACAAACCAATGGAAGGAATCTTTCCTGAATAAGACTATCAGTTGGCAACCTTAGATTCTTTCGCTATGTCTCTTATGTGGCCCAGTTGAACATATTTTTAGATTACAAATGAATTTGCATTCATCAGGAGTCGTCTTCTGATTATCTATGCAACCGATCCTACACAAAGCATTACATCCCTATATTCATTAACACCTTGCATTATCCTCAAAATTCTGTCTCTCAAGATGTACTTCACATTGTCTCCTTTGTCTACTGGTCATTACCAAAAGGAAGGTACTTGTCTTTTTCTCTTCTATGCGTGCTATATAACTATCAGCAACGCATCCAGTCTTAAACAACTTGTTGACAAGAAAAACAAATGATGGCTGATAAAAGCTAATTGGTCAATCCAGATTCTTCCTTTGATTTTCTACCACCCTAGGTAGATAAGCATACAAATTCCCATATGCAAACCAACACCATTCCAGGCCACCATGTCTTCTACCTGACCTCACACTCCCACGACTGCCCTTCATATTGTCCCAAGCATGAACCAAAATCTGCCACAATGCTGGCCTCCATCAATTCCACTGGTAGGGCCATTTCAGGCCTTGTCATCTTTGATTCTTATAAGTACCAATACTTAATCCCCTTCCCTGTCCAAGTTTGGTAATAATCTATACTGCTGCCAAAATGAGCAAGATTATTTTCCAAAAACATCTGGCCTCCTTATGTTCCAGACAAACTGTAAGGGTCCTCCAACTTGTCTAGCATGCAGCAGTCTGAGTGCTAATTGGTTTAAGAAAAAAATGAACGTATTATGCCAGCTCTTAAAAGTCTTCATTGGCTGCCGGTTAAATACAGGGTAAAGTTTCGATTGCTACTGTTAGCTCATAAACGTTTATGTTCTGATTCCCCATGTTGTCTTAGAAATATACTTGGGTGGTAATTTCCTTATCGTCCACCGTGCTCAATGTGTCAAGCTCTATTGCAGGTTCCACGGTGCAGAATTTAAGACTTCAGAGGACCTCTAGACCCTTCTCTTTGGTTGTTCCATCAGTTTTATGAAACTTGCTGCCAGTAGAAGTAAGGGTTGAGGAAGATGCACAGGTTGTCAGAAAGCAGCTGAAGGCTATTTTATTTAGGGAACCATTTGAATGATATGCCTATTATTTTATATTTTATTTATATTATTCCCGATTAATTTAATTGTGTTTTAAGTCAATATGTAGTGTTTGTAAAATTCTCTGTTCATTACATTTTATACTCCACAGTGAGCACTGTTTTGTTGTAAACTGTGGAATATAAGTTTTAAAAATAAAATAAATACAATTGATGTTTGGGTTTAATCATGGTCACTCCATGCTGGTTGCCCTAGCCTTCTTGGAAAACTGATGAAGTCATACCAGTACTGTTTAGGTTTGTAACTGCAGTTCCTTGTAGATTAGCCCAGTGCTTCTCTACAACCTGAATAGATGAACATACAAGATACCATTTATAATCTAACATTTAGTCCTCCCATGTTTTACCTCCAAGCTTTGTAATAATGTAAATTGTTACCAAAACTAGTGATGATGATTTCCAAATATATCTGGCCTCGTAGGTCCTAAACAGTGATTCCTAAGGACCATTAGGCCCATCTAGTCTAATAATTTTATTTATCAAGATCAATATTTAAAGACATTGAAAATGGATAATTTATCTGGCTAAAGCTAGCTGGATAAGTTATCAGGGATATTCAATGAGATACATGTATCTACCCAGATAACTTTGAAACCTAACTGGCTATTTTTGAATATCTGAGGTTAGTTTCAAAGGATATAGCAGGTTAAATGGCGAGCATGTTAAAAATAAAAAATAAAAAAGCAGCCGAGCGGTCTGCCATCCTAATCCCCCAGCAGAGTGAGACAAATGTTGGCTCTGCCAACCCAATACTCTCCTTACCCTCAAGGCCTTGCAAATATTTTGCAAAAATTAATGTTGAATGGGGCCAATCACTACTCCTCCCCTTCTCTCCCCCTCCCCAGGTTTAGCTAAAATATCTTAACCTTGGCCCCCTCCTCTTTCCCTTCCTCTCTTCCCATCATCCCAACCCTAACCCTACTATCTCACCAGGCAACTTCCAAAATCCTCTAGGCCATCAAGATCATGATATACTTTGACTGCAGGCCCAGTGGCTTCTAGTATTGCCTTGACAGCATGTTACTATTAGATTATTGCTGTCAAAGAAATGATGGCAGCTGCAAGGATTGCAGTACGAATGTCCCATTTTCCCATTGGTGCAGAAAAGTTTGGAGAATGCTGCGTGGGGCAGAAGGATTAGGGGTGGGTGGCATGAGGGTGAGGGGAAGAGGAGGGGGGCTGATGGTAGATTGTTTTGGCCAATCCGGAGGTTTAACATTGCTATAGCTGTGGTCACAAATTAATTCAGGTTTGTATCCTAAATCATAATAGATATATTATCACAAAAATAATACACAATTTCCATTTCTACCCGAGACTCCAAAGACCAGAATAACAGGGATGCTGAGGATTTACAGCTGTGTGCAAATGTTTAGGCAACCCTGGCCAGACTATAAATTTCAATGAATCTCTAAGTAAACAGAAGCTGAAAAAGTCAAACACAATATCTGTCTGCAATGTTTAATGTAAAATTACTATTTATTTACTGTTTTTAACAGATTGAAATTAATGAAAAAGTAAATATGGCAGGTGCAAACGTTTGGACACCCTTTCAGATGATTCATTATTACTTTTTTTTTTAAGTTGTTAATAAGGCCCGAAACATTGATTGACTCATTTGGCATTCAATTAATCAGGTGATGCCAAAATCCATGGTTTAAAAAATACATTGATTATTGTGTTGTCCATTTTTGATAATGATGCACTCTTCTAAACAGATGTCTGAACATTTGAAAATAAAGATAATTCACTCTTACAAAGCAGAGGAAGATTATTAAATGCTCTGTAAATGCTTCATGCTAGCAATTTCAACTGTCAGAAACATTGTTATGAAATGGAAGTTACATGGAACTGTTGAAGTCAGGCAAGATCTGCAAGACTAAGAAAATCTCTGATAGAATTGCCCGAAAACAGATCAGATCTGCAACCTCCCCCCCCCCAAAAAAAAAATCCCCATAAAGCATTGCAAACGACCTGCTGAAAAGTGTAGTTTCCACTGGAGTAGTTGTCTACAGGTACACAGTACAACACTGTTTCCACAACAATGATCTGCATGAAGAGTTGTCAAAAGTAAACCTTGTCTATGACCTTATCACAAAAGTCATCATCTAAAGTATGCAAAACAAAATCCCTGATAAGCCAAAGTGCTCTAGACTGATGAAACTAAAACTGAACTGTTCAAGCACAACCACATAAGATATAGTGTAGAAAAATTTTCCCCTCTGCATGCGGAGGAGGCCATCCACCTGCACATGTGCGTGTGGATATCATATTTTATAACACGTGCATGCCAATGCACGCATGCTATAAAATAACTGTGTCCATGTGTGCACACTGGGAACCACGTGCACATGGATGCGATCGCGTGGGTCTTAAATTGACCCCTTAACATATAACATAGTAACATAGTAATGACAGTAGATGGCCCATCCAGTCTCCCTAGGAAGCTTCTTAAGGTAGTATTTGCCACTTTGTGCAGCAGACCTTCATGTTTCTCTCAAGGGTAGTAACTGCCGCTCCATGCAGTTACCCCCAAGCTTTATGATAAGAATAGTAATATTTACAATCAATGAAAACCAAACAACTGTCAAATTCATAACAAATTACTGCTAGCAATATTTTTACTGGGCGAGGAGCCTTCTTGATAATTCAGACAATGCTGCTTGACGTTTTGCTTTGGGATTTGGCCATAGAAGCCTACGTGTGCTTTTCCCCTTATATCTGCATGTCAGTACCCCAGACAGTACAAAGCCAGGGCCCATGTTTGTTGTCTGTATCCAGTTCCCCTTCCCATTCAACATCAAAGCAGGGAGCAATGTTGGAGTTTTGTCAAAATCATCAAGGCTATTGATTGAGGGTAGTAATCCCCATGCCTTCTGTTAAGGGTAATGACTGCCACTCCGTGCAGGTTACCTCCATGCACCATCTTCTTCATTACTGTCCTCTAGCCTTTAGGGATCCACAGTATTTATCCCATGCCCCTTTGAATTCGTTGACTGTTTTCTTCTTCACCATCTACTCCAGAAGAGTATTCCAAGCATCCACCACCCTCTCCATGAAGAAATATTTCCTGACGTTGGTTCTAAGTCGTCTCCCCTGGAATTTCATTTCATGACCCCTAGTTCTACTGATTCCTTTCTGACAGAAAAGGTTCAAAGTTTGTAAATCATTAAAACCCTTCAGGTGTCTGAAAGTCTGTATCATATTTACCTTGCACCTCCTCTTTTGCAGGAAATTAAACCCTGCAAACCATCCCAGCGATGCTATTATCACTCTTACATTAAAACAATGTTTAAATGAAATAGCCCCCGTTTTAATGATATTAGTTAACCAATTACTAAATGAAGGGAGTATTCATGATATACTAAAAAAGGCTATAGTGAGACCGATTTTGAAACAATATGATCTTGATGCCACGAATTTTAAAAATTATAGACCAATTTCAATTTCAACTTTTGTAGCTAAACTGATTGAAAAGGTGGTGAATAAACAGCTAATGGAACATCTTGAAACTAATAATGTACTATTTCCCTCGCAGCATGGCTTTCGGAAAAGCTATCTTACTGAATCACTTTTGCTGTCCTTAACTGATACTGTCCTTAGAGGTTTCGATTGTGGGAAGAGATATCTACTTGTGCTCCTGGACCTGTCAGCAGCCTTTGACACTGTCGATCACAAGATATTGTTAATGAGACTTGAAGAAATTGGGTTGACAGACGTAACACTAAAATGGTTTATGTCTTTTTTAGATAATAGGACCTTTGCAGTAAAAATAAATAATAGTACTTCAGAGACTATACATTTACCCACAGGGGTTCCCCAGGGCTCAGCATTGTCAGCTACACTGTTCAATGTTTATTTGCTTCTGTTGTGTCATTTATTGACAGGTCTTGGTTTGAATTATTTTGTATATGCTGATGATATTCAGATTCTGATCCCGATTGAAAAAGATTTAGACGCTACTTTTAAACTAATCAAAATGTACTTAGAAATTATTAGACAGCTACTGATACAACTGAAACTCATTTTAAACCTAGATAAAACTGTTTTTATTGTTTTAGATAGGAAAAAGATCTATGATGAACCAATTTTAAGTCTGAATACTGATAACAAAAATATGAAGTTAGAAAATGTAACGAGAAACTTAGGTTTTTATATAGATACAGAATTAAATTGTCAAGCACATATTTCAAAGAAAGTAAAAGAAGGATTTGGAAAACTAATGATGTTGAAATGTCTTAAACCATTTTTATCTCAAGAAAATTTTAGAATGGTACTACAGGCAATGATACTTATGGGAATAGACTATTGTAATCCGATGCTACTTGGGCTACCAAAAGTTACATTTCGCCCCATACAAATTTTGCAGAATACTGCGGCACGTATCCTGACAGGCACAAGAAAGAGAGACCATATAACACCAGTTTTGAAGGGTTTGCACCCACTGGTTGCCAATAGAACAGAGAATAATCTATATTATTAACAAAATCCTATATGGAGAAATGTCAGACTGGTTGAATACCACAATAAGATTACACGTACCGCAACGAGAACTGAGATCATCAAATAAGGGTCTACTCACAATTCCTAATATCAGATCAGCCCACTTATGTGAAGTAAGAGAGCGCGCCATATCAATTGCGGGTCCAAAATATTGGAACAAGTTGCCACTAGAACTGAGATTAGAGCCAGATAAGAGACAATTTTGGAAAGAACTAAAAACATGGCTGTTCCAGCAAGCGTATGCAGATGAGAAATAAGCATAGGAGCCGATATATTTTAATGTCTTAACTTTTTACTCTTGCTTTTTATTTTTTATGTTTATTTTGGTAATCTAAATTTAGATGTATATTTATAATATAATAATTGTATTTTTCCCATTTCTCCACCTATTTTATACACTATGATTTATTGTGAACCACTGAGATGGATTCGTCCATGCAACAGTATATAAAACTGTTTAAATAAATAAATATACATATTTAGTTCCTTCAGCCTCTCCTCATAAGCCTTCTGATATCGTCCCCACACCATTTTGGTCGCACTTCTCTGGACTGTCTCCATCCTGTCTCTATCCTTTTTGAGATACGGGCTCCAGAACTGAACATAATACTCCAGGTGAGGACTCACTAAGGACCTGTACAAGGGGATTATCACCTCCTTTTTCTTACTCGATATTCCTCTCTCTATGCAGCCCAATATTCTTCTGGCTTTAGCTATCGCCTTGTCACACTGCTTCACCGCCTTCAGATCGCCAGGGTCTCTCTCTCTTGGTCTGTGCACATCATTGTTAAGCAGAGTGCCACAAGGATCAGTTTTGGGACCAGCTCTGTTCAGTATTTTTGTGAATGACTTTGCGGAAGGGATAGAAGGTAAAGTTTGTCTATTTGCAGATGATACTAAGATCTGCAACAGAGTGGACTCACCTGAAGGAGTAGAGAGAATGAAAAGTAAAGCTTGAAGAATGGTCAAAGATTTGGCAGCTGGGATTCAGTGCCAAAAAGTGCAGAGTCCTGCATCCGGGATGTGGTAATCCAAAAGAGCTGTATGTGATGAGAAGTGAAACACTGATGTGCACGGAACAAGAGAGAGACTTTGGTGTGAGAGTGTCTGGCGATCTGAAGACGGTGAAGCAATGTGACAAGGTGATAGCTAAAGCCAGAAGAATATTGGGCTGCCTAAACCTTTGCACACACCTGTAGGTGTATCAGCAGAGCTGGGATGGAGGAGGGGGAGGTTAAGCTCCTGCTCACATCTTACCCGGCTGTACTTAATTGTACCATTCATTCACTTTCGGGCACAATAACCTAAGAAGTTTGAGCACCCCACCTTTCAGGAGTTCATAAGACCTGCTGATATCAAATTTTCGAGCACGGATGAACTTTAGAAAGAACGTGTCCTCCTGGTCCTTCACGTTCTCAGCCACCGCTTTGCAGATGTCTTCCCCGTTTTTGCTTTTTTCCTGAACCAGCTCTCTGAGCTCCTTGATAGCTGACACACGGGTCTCCTCTGTCTCATTCAGTTCATCTTTTGCCTGAGAAACAGACAATGAGCCTTAACAGTAGCTTTAGACCCACTTTCTATGACAGTTACTTTACAGTAACTCTCTTGAGGAGATCAAAGATGAAAATTCTATACAGATTTTGAAATTAAGCTCATAGTTTTGATATTCAGCCAGATCTAACCTTTCTCCCACTGGCAGTAATTGAACAGGTTTGAAGTATCTTACCTCGGTTTGGTACCTCAATATCCTACCCTTGTAGGTATTTTAAATATCCTAAGGCCAACACATTTTCCTCTGACTTATTCACCTATACCATGTCTTCTAATTTTAGTAGATCCAAAAAGAGGTTGAATTAGGTCAATTTTGAAACCTGTGATTGGTACTGCCAAATTGGTACTAATTCAATCCCTCTTTGTATCTGCTACCATGTGACCAAGAATCCATGAGCTTTTCTAATTTTAAAGTATTAATTTGTTCCTATTGTATCAGTCCTTTATCAATTTAATTAAATTGCAATTGGGCAGATGTCACTATTACAGTGTTACCCCTAAGAAAGTAGACAGAATGAAATGTGATCTAAGAAAGCTTGAGATGTTTGTGAATTTTTTGCAATTCTGCAAAAATGTTCAGAATCTAATGAAGCGGTGCATAATTGGCAGGAAGGCAAGATACTGATGTGATCATGTCTGATGATCTTAAGGGTAGCAAAACAGCGTGAGAGTGTGCAGGCCAGAGGCAGAGCATGCATTGAGAGAAGCATAACCAGCAGAAAAAAATAGGTGATGTTACCCCTGTACAGTCATTGGTGAGACCTCACCTAGAATATTGGTTCTATTTCTGGAGGCCATACCCAGAGAAGAGGTACCAAAATGTTACAGCATCTACATCAAAAGCCCTATGAAGTGAGACTTAAGAACCTAAATATGTATATTTTAGAGGAGGGGACAGACGGGGAATATGATAAAGACATTCAAAAACCTCAAAGGCAGACAAACAATGAAGGTACTGACAATAGCACAATTCCCAAGAATTGTAAAACAGAACAAAAATAAAAGTGAATCATTATCTCAGGTTTTTTAACAATAAACATAACTGAAGGGTCAAAAACCGTCACACCCCTCGGACCACAGACTATTAGAATGCCAAACATTCAGTTAAAACATTTTTTGTTAATAAACATACCTTGCATCCACACCAATCTCACAGCACATTTCAACTCATCCACACAAAAATAAAAACAATTAAATAAATGGTATTTCTCACAATAAGCAATCCAAGATACCATGTGTAAATTCTCAACTTGTACCCTTAATTTCAGTCTATACAATATTCTCAAAATATACTCATATTTCCAAACAACAAACCTTTCAAAAATACAAAGTGTACAAACATCTCTAACATGGATACAAACACCAATCAAAAATATAATGTATACAAAATCTCAAATTCTAGATACAATAGTTCTCTAAAATATACCCAACTTGAGATAATATGTTTCTGAAAAGTTGATTTTTAAACGTGTTCTTTATTGATAGACTGATTCCCTTTTATTTTTGTTCTATTCAAAAACCTTCAAACAATCATAATGCACAAGAATCAAAACTTTTTCAGTGGAAAGAATGCTGTAGAATAAGAGGTTACGGAATGAGGCTACAAAGGGGTAGACTTAGGGGTGACATTAATAAATATTTCTTTACAGAGGCAGAAACAAGTGACAGATTCAAGGAGGCATAGGATAAGCATGAAGGATTCCTGATTGTGGGGAAGTGAGATGTCTATGGGCCTGGACACTGCAAATTCTCCCCTCCAGTTCATCTGGCCTGCTCCCTAGCTCTACACATGCAACAAGTAGGCTCTTTGGTGCAGCTCCTTCTATGGCTCAGAAACCTTGGTTGTGCTCTAAAACTTACGTAATCATTGCTGGAGCAGATCCTCCATCCTAATTCTCCCTAACCAGGCAAACAATTTTTTTTTTTCCTGTTAACAAGGGAAACTGTGTTCCCCCCTCATTTCCCCTCAGTTTGCACCCTGCTCAGCATTGTGATATCTCCCTCAGAATATAGATATCGGTTTTTGGAAGATTCCATTTTAGAAATAAGGTAACACGGTATGGGGCGTCACGTTATCTTGCAACAAACCTCCCTTGCCGGGATGTCTGAAGCCTTAAAGCGCAACACTCAACTGTCAGTTTAGCAATAATGCCTCATGATCAAGCCTGGACCGAGGCAAGGACCAGTGCTGCCGCCATCCAGGCCTGAAACCCTTTCGTCTTCCAGCAAGCCTGGGCGGGAGCAGGGGCGAGACCTGGAGGGGAGGGTAAGATCTGGGCCGGAGCCCTGCACACTTTGATTTCTAGGGGAAAGGGGGATAACCCCCGTCCTCAACCCACACCCTTTAATGATTTCTAGGGGCCCTTCCCCAGTGCTTATGGGCTCCTACATTGTAAATCCGGCCCTGCTCATTATAAAGTGCACTTCAAACTTGGAAACCAACGTACTAGAGAGCATTTACATGGGCTGTTAGCACACGTTAATTAGGTCATGTTAACAGCTCATGTTAATGACATGCAATCCACTTTGAGTTACTTTTCTTGTGTTAACTTCAGTATTCATGCACTAACTATAACATAAAGTCATTAAGTTTCTCGCACTAATGGGTCTTTGTTGATGAATATACGATTTACCACAAGTTATTTTACTCTGCATTCATGGGCATAAAGCTGATTTTTCTGATTTTGCAACTCATCTATTTTGCAAAGATTTTGTGGTGATGTTTGCAAACGTGAAGGCCCATTAAATACGCTGTTAGATGGCATTAACTCGATTACGCATATTAACAGTGCTTTTGTGTGTAAATGTTTATGCAAACATCACCAAACTTTAGTACATTGACCTCTTAGTGGTACAGCGATGGGTCACTGCTTTTTACTTTGTCTGCGTATTAGTTAGTGCTTTCTCTTCCGAGACCTCCTCCAGTTTGTAGATAGAAACGCTATTATTGGAAGCAGGTCAGGCATCTGCAAATCGAGCTTTAAATTAGTCTGTCCCATGTTATGCTTCGTTTTCCCAGTGGGACACTGCGGGGCTTGGCAATTCTGATTGTTCCCAGACTCCTAGAAGGCACTCTCTGCATGACTAACACGTTAAGACAACCACTTCGAGACTTCCTTCGTGGTTATGGTTTGTCTAGCACGGTGTCCTCCCATCCTTCTAATATGTGCTGGCTATCAATAATACTGCTAGAGTCTGCCATCTATCATAAAGTAAAGGATGCTTCCTTTTCCTCATAGTCGGGGGCGTGGGTTTGTCCTTTAGTGATGGTCTGATGCAACAGCAAGTTATAATACCCACTAATCTGTCCAGAGACAATGACCATTTCTTTCGGCTTCATCGGCCGCTGACTACTGATTCCTGAGAAGGAACAACTGTACTAACCATTGTCTTGGCCAAGTCTACAGCTGGAAGTCCCATTCATTTAGTTTAGGCAGGAAATACAAAAGAAATGAAACTTTGGCTACAGTGCTGCTTTTCTTTTGCCAAAATATGAGGGAGATGCTGCATAAGCTCTCATAGGCAGGGCCCAATGCACCTGCATTGTGTGGCAGCAACCCCAATATTTATCCTTAAGGTAGTTACCTCAATCTTAATTTTTTTATATCCATATAAACCAGTGGCATCGATTTAAGTTAAGGGCTCCCAAGTGATAATTTCGGAAAGGGCACCCAAAGTAGAGGAGTCCATGTCGGAAGATCTGGCAATGGCTGCATGTGGGTCCTCTTCTTCCATGGGACCCCCCCCAAACTGCCACGGCTGCTACTACCCAAATTATAGCACTGTCAGACGGTTCCTATAAACTGAGCAGTTAGTCTTCTCCAGTCCTCTTGGAAGAGAAGAGAACTTCTTGGAGACTGGACCGCAAGCGCTCCCTTCCTTCTGACCAACGATAAGCAAGGATTAGGTAAGCAGGTTCCCTTACCTTCTGAACCGTGTGAGGAGGAAGTTTGTCACATTTCCCAAAGACTGGCCCGTGGTCCTTCGTGGTGAGTCGCTCCAGCTTGGTACGCAGGGCCCGTTCTTCCTCAGGCACAAAGCGGTAGGTACCAGCCTGCAAGGAAGAGAACCTCTGACGGCTCCAGTTTATTTTAATTATTAAACTTATTCATTGGAACTGCCTGTGCTTGAAGGAGCCTTCATTAGCGAACACTTGTTCCTTATGGGAATTGTAGGGGATTCCTTAACTGCACTTTATACCTCCTGCTTGTTCTCTCCCACTCATGCTTTCCAAATTGACAGATCATTTTTTATCTATTTTTCACATATTTCCCCCAGTTTGGGGATCTATGGAATAAACTGAACATAGAGTCAAAAGATGGGATTATCTGAGTAATTTCTTTAGACGATGTGCTTGCCTTTTAAGTTCTGAAAGCTACAAATGTTTTCCAAACATTTCCAATGCCTTTGCAAAAATGCAAGAATCCTTTGGGTCCCTCTTATCCTTATTTCTGCTATGAATTAATTTTCTAAATGCTTGGGAAATAGCGAGGAAATACTCACGACAGTAGACATGGTGCACCCCGTAGCGCCACACAAAGCTGCTGGAAACACAAAACACAGAAACTGAAAAGCCAGTTCATCATCCCTAGGCTTGCTCTGCTCCCATTTTCTTGTTTTTTTGGGTTTTTTTTTTTTTTTACCAAGCAGCTCTCACCAGGTCTGTAGCACTTGCTGAGCCGCTCTTTAATTCCATAACATCTTTTACTAAGGAGTCCCCAAGAGCCACGAGAAGCACCCACCAGCACTACAAAGTGACGATATGCCACGAGGACAGTGCAGATGACCAGTTTACACCTTCCATTATATGAGACCCAAATCCAAGTCTGCGGTTTTGAAATATAATATGATATGATAGACTTTTCCACTGACTGCTTTGTTATAAAATTGAAATTCCCAGGAAAAATAAAATAAAAACAAAGATCCCTAGAAATATTCGTTTGTTTTTTTTTTTTTTATAAAGCAAGAACAGCCAGTTACAAACAATAAATTAAAATTATAGCAAGAATGATGCTATAAAATATTGTAAATATCCTAATGCAAAATCATCAATGCAATTAACCTCTGAAGAACAAATATTCTTAGGGCCTATTCATTAAAGTATGCTAAGAGGCCAACGTGCGTAAAAACCGGGGTTTACGTGCCCTGAAAAAGGGGTGGGCCGAGGGGCCAGGCCGGGGCAGCGGCCATTAGCCACTGTCCCAGGAAAACATGCGCTGGCAGCCGGCCGGCACGTGGACACTACTTCTGCTCCCGAGGAGCAGTAAGTAGTGAAATAAAAAGATTTGGGACAGGTAGGTAGGGGTTAGGGGTCGGGGTGGAGAGGGGAAAGGGAAAGAAGGTTAGGCAGGGGGGTAGGGAAGTTCTCTCCTTAATTGGAGCGGATTAGGAGAAAACTGGGGGAGGCCCTGATTGCATCGCCGCGCTGATTGTTAAATATTCTTTGCTCCTGAACAACTTTCATAGATTCTAGGAAATTGCTTTTGTCTTCTTCTTCCCAAAATGAGGCTCCTAGGTAATTAGATCACATTTTTGGGTTTTTTTCTGGATTTTTCTATATTTTTCCTGGTGATCCCCTCAGTTTCTCTCCTCCCCCCACCCCCGAAATTCTAATTTATGGTCTAAATTGAAATGATGGTTTTTCTTCTATGATTGTATTTCTCTGTAATATGTTTTTTCTTTCATGTTTTCTGTGCAAAATTTCATTGCTTTGTAATTATTATAAATGATCAATAAATATAAAAGTAAAAAAAAAACCAGAAAGGCCATATGGTCATTTCCTGCCATCACCTTTCTGCGTTTCTATAAGTGTCCTGCATTTATAAAAGAGGTAAATATGCAGGTCCTTCCAATCCATGCCATGGAATGCCCTTGAAATGCCCTCTTTCTCTGGGTCCGTATGCAGCTACTCCCGCCTTTCTGAATATTTGCTGTGCACAGGGGTCACTGACGCACATATTTATGGATTTTTACATGCCCAACACCCATGCAAGTCTATAAAAATTGCCCCCTTAGAGACTTATCCATTTTATTTCTGAAGATCTTTAGTAATTTATTACCTCCAGAATCGGACTCTTTATTGATATTCTAAATGCCATAAACAGTGGAACGATGGAGCTACATGATTGAGGCTTGGTTTTTTTTTTAATTCCATTACTAATTTAGAACAATGTTAAAAGGGCTCTTTTACTCACCGTTTACCTCTGGGAAAGTGAACAAGCAATGGTAAGAAACTGTCCTGAGAAGATGGGAGCCAAGCAAGCCGCAAAGAACGTGTAGAGATGCCCAGGACAAAGATCCAAGTTATGGATTTACAGAAAGAAAGACGGACGTTAAATGAGACTTCTTTAGAGGGGGGAAAAAAACTCCGCAGAGTCACCGGGTTCGGATTAGAATGTCACAAGGCATTACTCATTCAGGCTGTTTAATTAAGTCAGCAAAAACAACAAAACCCCCAGCCAGGAGAACCCATTAAAAATGACAAAAGACAGAAGAGAAGATGCTGGCGGTGGAGGGAGGACCTCATGGTTTGTGTGCAGGGGTCTCTGTCACATAGAATAAATGGAGGGGCTTTATAGCTGTCAGGATTCCAGACCTTAACAGTGTGCATGGTTGCATTGCTCAGTCCCGCCACTTGGCTAATGGCGTCCTATCAATTTGACTTGATAGGCAGATAACAATTATTTTATCCTTCTAACTGCCTGGATCACTAATGTTTCTCTCCCATTTTGTGTCTCTTGATGAATCAGTAGCGCAGTAGGTGTCAGCAGATAAGGACGAGCTGTCCAAGCGCTCTGCCCAGTTGTCCTGTCTATTTTGTTTTTGCTTTCAGCCATCCAAGCCTGACTGCCTGCAAGGATCAGCTCCTTTTCCAGCTTAGTTCTCTCATCTCCCATTTTTGGTCCCCTGTCATTCCGGGTGAAGACTTAGAATTAACTTGCCGTACCTAAGCCAATATCTTAGCTCCCCACATCTCTTATCTACCCTCTCCTTAATTCTCACAGAAAGGTCCTGTGCACAATTCAAAAGAATTTAAAGCATAATACAGTAAAAACAACAAAACAAAACCCACCCTAAAAATATAGCAATGTGGCAACCTGTCAATAGTCAAAACAGTAATTAAATAAGTGTATCTGCCTGATTAAAAAGAAAAGAAAGGTAGGTAATTCAAAGTATGTTTGTATGATTAAAATTTAAAGAAAAAAAAAAAAGGTAATTCTAAGTATGTCTTTCTTTCCTTCCTATCCACCTCAACTTCCACCCATCCCTAAGCAGATTCTTTGATTTATAGACTCATGTCCCATTTAAGAGGACAAGAGACATTTTCACAACAAAAATCAACTAAGATTTATCTAAAACAAGGGAGTCACCCTTCCTTTATTAATTATTGTCCCCTTGCAGACTTTTGCCAAATTAACATTAACATCATTTACATTTATTTGGTATTTAGTTTACAAATCAATATCTAAATTAACTAAGAATACTACAGTATTAAGATGCACAAACAGCAGTCCAGCAATGAGATGGGAGCCTTCCAGTCTTTTGTACCGAATGCCACATGTATGATTATTTACCAGTTGGTGAGCCTAGCATGTGTACACCTAGTGCAAAACGCTGCTGGCTCTCAGAGAATGAGTCCAATCTCTGGAAGTGGCAGACCTGGAGGAGCTGAGGAAGACAGAGAGGAGACCTTCAGGGACATAGTAGCCAAGTCCCAACTCCAGTCTGGCAGCTCCTGTACTGTCTTGGAGGGGCAAGGTTACCTGGTCAGAGAACATTTCCTTGGTGTAGCAGGAAGTGATCCTGTACCTAGTTACATCAGGCATGGACACTGTTTAAAAATACCATCTTAGAAGTCCAAACCAGATATATTCCATGTATTAGAAAAGATGAAAGGAAGGCCAAACAACTGCTGGCATGGTTAAAAGGTGAAGTGATATAGGCTATTTTAGCTGAAAAAAGTCTTTAAAAAATTGGAAAATGATCCAACTGAATAAAATAAGAAAAAGCATAAGCTTTGGCACATTAGATGTAAAACATTGATAAAACAAGCAAAAAGAGAATTTGAAAAGAAGCTGGCCGTAGAGGCAAAATCTCATAATAAAAACTTTTAAAAATATATCTGAAGCAGAAAGCCTGTGAGAGAGTCCATTGGACTGTTAGATGATCAAGAGGTTAAATGGGCACTTAGGGAAGACAAAGCCATAGTGGAAACACTAAATGAATTCTTTGTTTCTATGTTTACTGAGGAGGATGTTGGAGAGAAATGGTATTTACTGGTGATGATTCAGAAGAACTGAAACAAATCATGGGGAACTTTGATGATGTAATAGAGCAGACTGACAAACTAAAGAGTAGTAAATCACCTGAACCAGATGGTTTACACCCCAAAGTTCTGAATGAACTCAAAAGTGAAATTGAAGATCTATTACTAATAATTTGTAACTTATCATTAAAATCATCTATCGTACCTGAAGATTGGAGGGTGGCCAATGTAACCCTGATCTTTAAAGAGGGCTGCAGGAGTGATATGGGAAACTATAGACTGGTGAGCCTGATTTCAATGATAGGTTAAATCATAGAAACTATTTTAAAGATTAAAATCACAGAACATATATAAACGCATGATCACCCAGCATGAATTTATACAAAAGAAATCTTGCCTCAGCAATATGCTACAATTTTTTGAAGGGGTTAATAAACACGTGGATAATGGTGATCCAATGGATATAGTGTATTTGGATTTTCAGAAGACATTTTCCAAAGCCTCCCCCCTTGAGAAACTCCCGAGAAAAGTAAAAAGTAATGGAATGGACTGCAATGTCTTATTGTGGATTGCAAACTGGTTAAAAGACAGGAAATAAATAGTAGGACAATGGTCAGTTTTCACAGTGAACAAAGGTAAACAGTGGAGTGCCTCAGGGATCTGTACTTGAACCAGTGCTTTTTAATATATTTATAAATGATCTGGAAAACAATGAAGAGTGAGGTGATTAGATTTGCAGATGATACAAAATTATTCCGAGTAATGAAATCACAAGTGGATTGTGAGAAATTGCATGAAGACCTTGTGAGACTGGGCATCCAATGGCAGATGAAATTTAATGTGGACAAGTGCAAAGTGATGCACATAAGGAAAAGTAACCCACACTGTAGTTACACAATGTGATTATTACCACCCAGAAAAAGGATATAGGCATCATCATGGACAATACTTTGAAATCCTTGGCTCAGTGTGTGGGTGGCTGTCAAAAAAGCAAACAATGTTAAGAATTATTAGAAAAAGTGTGGAGACTAAAACAGCAAATATCATAATGCTTCTGTATTACTCCATGGTGAAACCATATCTGGTGTACTGTGTACAATTCTGAGAAAAGATATAGCTGAACTGGAAACAGTACAGAGAAGGGTAATCAAAATGATAAAGGGGATGGAATGGCTCCCCTATGAGAAAAGGCTAAAGAGGTTAAGGCTGTTCAGCTTGGAAAAGAGAGATACGATAGAGGTCTATAAAATCATTAGTGGAATAGAACAGGTATATGTGAATTGTTATTTACTCTTTCAAAAAAATACAAAATTCAGAGAAAATTCTTTTTCATTCAATTCACAATTAAGTTCTGGAATTCATTGCCAGAGGATGTGGTAAAGGCAGCTAGTTTTAAAAAAGGTTTGAACAAGTTCTTGGAGAAGTCCATAAATTGCTATTAACCAGATAGACTTGGGGAAAAGCCACTACTTATCCCTGGGAATTAGCAATATGGGATCTATCTACTCTTTGGGATCCTGCCAAGTACTTGTGACCTGGCTTGGCCACTGCTGGAAAAAGGATACTGGGATTGGTGGACTCTGTCTGACCCAGTATGGCAGGTCTTATGTTCTTATGCTCTGAGGATAGGCATGTGGTCCAGGAGCAAAGAACATCCTGAATTGTGGGTTACTTAATGGTCAATACAGAAAGGAGTAGAACTATACTGTAGTTATGTAAAAAAGAACCTAACATTAAATATTGGATTGTTATACTGTTGGCTGAATTTGGTATTTGTAGAATGCTGGCTACAGTGTAATGAGAGAAATGCAATCTAGAGATTAGAGGTGGCTGGGAATCTATGATGAGAAAGTTGGTGATGGACCTTGAAGATCTGTAGCTTCACGTAGCTTCATGAGACCTGAACATTTCACCTGGTTGCAGACTGCGTCCAGGAATTCCAGTGAAGCCTGTTTTTTTCTTATTCGTCCTTTTTCATGCTTGCAGTCGACACATTACAATATAACATGATACTCATTCTTCATCACAGTGGTGAAACATTAGATGAAGAGGAACAAGGTATAGTTAGCCTCTTGCTTGCAGCCTAGAGGCAGGAAGGTTTCCTGAAATGAGTATGAGTGAGGCATGCTCGGGTGCCGGGTGTTTATTGAAGAGAGTAGGTTTTGCATTAGAAAGGGCTCATAGCAACAGCCATCCATCTTGGAGCTGTTCAAGTAAGGAAAAGTAGAACAGATCGTTGTGGAAGAGCTAAAAAAAAATAAATAATAGTAATCAAGAACGAGCAGATCAACGTTTTTATGTCTGCATAGCGATTCGTTTAATTCCAAAAGAGACAAGGAACGGAAAACATGAAATGGCAATAAGTGGCGAGTCCTTTGCAGGCTAAGGCTTTCATCGCCTTTTCAGACTGCGGTTCAACCTGGACACTTAAGCCACATGGAAGACAAAGAATCAATCCACTGATAGGAAGGATGGCTTTTCCCTAATTCTTAGCCCCGTTTTTATTACAGGGGAAGGAGGAGGCCCCCGCTGGCGCTAATAGGGCTTGTGCTCGGTGAGCAGCTCGCCTAGGTTTTGTAACGGAGGTTGGATTTAAGGGTCTGAATTCTCCACACTCCTGCAGTTCAAAGATTACGATAATCTGGAAGGACACCGGACTCTGAAAAGAGGGACTGCAAAAAGCTGAGAAAGAGAGAGAAAAAGGGAGAAGGGATGAAAGGCAGGGTAGAAAGAGAAAAAAGAAAACAAGAGGCAAATGAGAAAAGAGGACAAACAAGAAGGGGAAATTATTCATGAATAATCCACTACAGGGACAATGTACTATTAAACCATTGGTGTAGGGGGGTCACCAGAACCAGCATTTTTTGGGTCTTCAGTGATCCATTCCTGTACAATTAATTTTTTCTATTAAGAGGACAGCATGAATCTGATCACTTACTCTGTGTCTCGTGTGCATTGCTTCCATGCTCAGGACCAGATTAAGTTTCAGATAAAAGTAGGGGCACGTAAAGTTAAATGAAGCCTTACCCATAGGCATAGAATAGCAAAAATATAATCCTTTTTTGAATAAAGCCCATTCTGCTCAAGGTTATAGTTTCCTACTTATTCTAAAAGGGCAGAGCATCCATACCTAGAAAAGCTGATGTGGAAACAAAGGTGACCAGAACCTGAACTGCGGGAATTGTGAGTTTGACCCCAGACTCTGATCCTCATTGTAGGCCTGGGAAGTTAAATCTTGCGTTCTTTGGGAAGGAGAGCTGCCTCGACCTTGCTCCTCTCTGAGGAAAACTGTTGAAGATTCAAACATAAGAAGTTACTGCAAATGTTTGCTTAGGTCAGGGGAGGAAGCAATCCAAGAAAAGGCACCAGTCCCTGAAAGAGCATTTCCTCCACCGCAGACCTCCTTATGAATCCAGACTGCAGGAGTTCATGGGCGTGCCCTCATTCCATATTTGAGCACTAGGAGGGTAAATTGGGCTTGAAGACAAATGCTAAGGAGGTGATGTGACTGGGATGCCAGATGGGAAAGAAATGGAGACACACGCTGAAATGAATTAAGGAAAGGAACTGGATCATAATCAAGGTTCCAGAAAGCGATGTTATGAGGATGCTTCTTCACAAGACTGGGTCTCAGATCTGAACATTTTTTCATTTGGAAAAGCTCTTGTAACAAAATCGATATGTTTGTTAGAAACTGCGACCTGCGGGTCCTCCCTCCCAATCATTCAACTCCCCGGCTCCCAGCCTCCGCCTCTGGATGGAGTGCCACCATCACGCGCCCTCAGCAGAGCTCCGCCAACTGCACCCTCAGGCATGGGCGAGCTCAAGAATGCACATAACATATGCACTTTGGCAGGAACTCTCAGGATCACATAGAGATGACATCACCCACCTGCCGCATTTAAGCCCACTCTGCCTGGTGCCCCTTGCTTCGGCAACAGGACCTCTGAGTGCTCCCTTTCTCAGTGCGTGTTGCTATTCTCTGTGCGTTGTTATCTTGACCCTTGTCTGCCTGTGCTCCGTTCCTGGCTGTCCTAGTGTGTCCTGGTTTGTCTCGCCCTGGGGTCTGTCTTGGTCCTGGTCCTATTCTGTTCCTGTCTTTATACCGATTCCCCTCTGTCCCTCCTTGGACTTTGGTTTGTTCTCAGCCTGGCTCTTGACTCTCCTGACTGCCTCCTGGACCTGACCCTCTGCTTCGGACCTGACCTTCGCTGTCTGCCACCTGCCTCGACTCTTGCTTGGACTTGGATGCTAATCCTTTTGATGACCCCAGGGACCCTCCTAAGAACTGCTGGCTGTCAGAACCCAAGGGCTCAACCTGGAGGGGAGACGGTTGCTATAGGAGTGTGGCCGCCTGTGGTTATTGTGGCCCCATCGCCGCACAAGGGTCCACTTGCCTAACAATGTTGGTCAACTAAACAATATGTCATGATCTATTTTGCTTTCTTTAAATAGGGGAGCACCATGGCTATACATTACTTTTAGTGCCTGTGAACACTAGATCTATATAAGCACTATGGAGGGCCATAGAACAAATGATTGCTTGCAAATCTCTGAACAGGGTGCTTTCTTCTCCATCAAAAGCATGCACAAGATAAGTCTCTCAAATATTTCTACTGCTTATCATTTCTAAACCACTACTAGAAGAATGCAGCACTGTATAGATGCACATAACAGACATGGAGCATACAGTCTAGTCAAGACAGACAAGCATGGCAAATAAGAGTCTATGGTAAATGTATTTATTTCAGAGAAGTGGTTAAGATTTCAAAGAAGTCTCAAAAAAGTAGGAATTACCCTAGATCAACTGTTATCCATGCACTTGCAAATAAAAAATGTAGTGCAACTATCCTTTGCTAAGCTTAAATTACTCCGCCATTTAAAACCAATCTTGTACCCATGTGATTTTCGGACTGCGCTTCAGTGTCTATTATTCTAACATTTGGATTACTGCAATTCTCTTTATGTTGGGTTACCCTCAATTGCAATTGGACCACGCCAACTGATCCATAATTCAGGAGCCAGGTGCTAACAGGTACTCCATTATGAGAACACATAACCCCAGTGCTGTCATCAGGGCCAGCGGAAGCACTGGGCGAGCTAGGCCTGGGCTTAGGGTGCCAACCATTAGGGGGCAAGAGCCATGTGGGGCCACGCACGGCTGTGGCAAAGAGGAGAAGAGATTCGAATCCTCACATACATTAAGGATGACCAACCAGGGCCTCCTGGATATTCCTTCATTTAAAATGGTGCATCTCGACAAGCCCAGGGAATGGTCTCTCTCAGTGGCTGGCCTCTTACTATGGAACGCTCTACTGCTCTCTCTCCGCAACATTCCAGAGCCAAAAACGATTTTTACAAAATTAGTTGCACCTCTTTAAATTAGCATTTGATGCTTACATGACAAAGGCTCAATTTTATGAGGACCTGATTAGCCCTCCCCAATAGATGTTTTGATTGTTACATTTTCCTGTAATGTATTTTTGCTTTATCACTGAAAAATGTGCAATGTAAGTTGGTTTATTTTGTTGATATAATGTTTGTTTTATTATTTATGTTTCTTTGAACTATGGAGTAGTGGGCTATAAATATTTTAAATAAATGAATAAGTGATATTGTAGAGGAAGAAATGACATGTTTTAGCAGTGTTTTGGATATGTGTAGATGACAGACAGACGTCACTGAAGACCCCAAGGTTATGGGCTGAAGTAACTAGGTGGATGAGAATATCACCCACAGAGACAGAAGAAGAGAGAAGAGGAGAAGCAGATTTGGGGGAAAGACAAGGTCTGTCTTGATTAAGTTAAGATTAAGGTGGCAGTGGGAGATCCAGGTGGCAGTATGCCAAATGTCCGGCCTTAAGGACAGACAATATCCATTGCCTTAAAGGCCCTTGTCTCCTAAAAACAGGACTGCTGTTTTCCCCTATTAAATAGCAGCCTTGTAATGCAGAACTTTCCCGTGCTGATGGTTGCTGTCATAGAATCGGAATGGTGGACTCTTCACAAATGGGATGTGTCTGGCTTCATGGCCTTACAACATCCATTGCTTTAAAAGCCTTCATTTCCTGAGCACGGGGCTGCCATTGTCCTCTGTTAAATAGCACCCTTGTAACACAGAGCTTTCCGCTGCTAATGCTTGCTCCCTGTGTCATAGATTTGGAATGGTGGACGCGTCACAAATGGGGAATAATAACTCCATTGTTCTGCATTGCTTGCCAGTACAATTATGAATAGCAAACAAACACTTGTATCTCACCTCTGGTACTTAGACTTAACTGGGGCAACTTTTCAGACTTCAGAAATAAGAACTACAATGGATGCCATGGTCTAATCTCTTTTATAATTACCGAGGCTGATTTTCCTTATTTTAATTGGCTTTTAATAATTTCTCAGGGGTTTCTTTTCTTATGTTCAATTGTTTGACATACGGAAACATACTGAGGTGCTAAGTAGACTGACACATAACAACAAGGCCAACAAAGAATTCGCACAAGGTCAAGCCTCCACGCAATTGCAGTTAGGATGAATACCAACAAAAAAGAGATGCATGTAGAGTAATGCACAGCTGCTTTATCAGATGTTGTGTTCACTAATTCATTGTTAGTAACGTACGCCATTTTGACAGGAAAAGAAATTAACAATGATGCCGGCCTTGGTCTGCCAGTGCCATTGCTTAAGCATTTCACCAGCAAGGCTGGAGGGATCGGGGATCGCTCCTGCCCAAGAAGGAACTTAACTACAGTAAAATGGTTCAGGAGGAACTCGGGAGGCTTTTTTCTTTCTCTGATGGAGCCTAACCTTTTTTTGGTTTTGTTCTGTTTTTCCTTCTTTTTGTTTAAATTCTGATAACTGCTGGAACCAGAGCCCTGAGAAGATTGGAGGTCTCTTGAGGAAAAAGGGAAGGGATGTCCAGGCGGTTAGATGGAGCGGGAACTTTACTGCCCCCAGTGATGCTGCCCTTGACAGAAGGCAGGGGTGGGGGGTAGCCTGCATAGAGCAGCAGTCATTATCCTGGGCAATTTGCTGGGCAGACTGGAGGGACCATTTTGATCTTTAGCTGCCATCATTAACTATGCTATTCTGTTACTATGAACTCTCATCCAGGAAACCTCATAAGTGCCTTCCAATGCTCATCCCGCTTTCTCTGCTCACCATCCCAGTCATCTGTGGCTGAGACAGCTGGATTCAGTCTCCACAGGCTCTGTCACATTTTACTGGACCAACCAAAGAACTTTCCAAAGCTGCTGACGTAAATCTCATAGATATCTTTTCAGGTGCAATTGTCTTGCCATAGACCTGAAATGGCTCCCAGTCATTCTCCTCTTCCAATGACATCGTTTTGTGCATTGCATTTTATGTAGCACGTTTACTATTTATTTTATGTTTACTGTTGTTGTAAATCAGTCTTTATGAATGGGTGCTATATAAGGAGAAATTAAGACTTACCTGATAATTTCCTTTCCGTTACTTCTGCTCCAGGAGATGGAGGCAGGTTTGGTTTGTGATGACGTCACCTGTTCATGCATGGAACCAGAATCAGCTGCTGTACTACTGTCAAAGCTAAATTTAAATTATAGCAATTAGCAAACAACACAAAAATGTAAGAAAGGAAATCTAAAAGTTTGACCTAATCTCAACAAAAAAACTCACAGAAATGTAATATCGATACAGTCTTTGAGATAAATTATCAACTTACACTATGAGAAGCACTTTAACTAAGAAATCTAGTCTTAAAAATCCTTGGAGGAATGAAAAATCTCCTCAAACCATTTCCCTCTTTTCTTAATCTTTTTCTTTTCTTTTTAAAATGTATAACATTTAGTCAATCAGATCTCATTCTCATAGAGGTCAGGGTGTAGGTTTTGTGCTGGCTCAAAGGTCCCATGCAGACTTCTACTAATGCTGGTGCCTGAAGAGTTCTGGCCTTTGAGGTACTTGTGAGCCCATCTAAAGGTTCTGCGACCCCATGTGGGGTCCTGGCTCCTAGTTTGGGAAGCCCTGTTATAGGCTCATTAATGGCCTATTCCCAGCTCCTTGATCAACTTTTACAAGCTCAGGATGAAGTCTAAAATATTTGGCCAACTCTCGCAAATAATTACTCACCACAGCCCCCTTTCCAGCTCTAAATGGGTGAATTAAGTCTTGATATCAGTTCTGAATCTGGGGATTAGAGATTGCAAGGCAACAGGACCAGGTACAAGCAGTTATTGTTTCCTGCTATCAGTAGTATTCTGACTTATTCCAAAGGGTGCCATGAAATAAACAAATCGTTTCAGTACTCATTGGCCATTTCTTTCTTTGGATGATAGTAAATTGACTTTAGAAGTATCAGGGAGCACTCATCCAGCCAGAGAAATGCATCTGTTGTATTTGTAATGTATCAGGATGGCTCCTGAGGATGATCAAGGCACCCCTTTTTGATGCTCGCCAAAGTTCGCTGTACTGGCATAATCATGGCAAAGGACCATGCGGGGGTTTCCCCTGCCAGACATTAAGGACAAATCAGGTGAGCCTCCTTTTTAACCTCTCTTCAGTTGTGGTTGTAGCACGTATTACCGAAATCACTTATAAACAATCATTCTCGGAAAGGCAGCTTCGGCTTACCTTAGATTAGTGAGCAGCGTTGATGCAATGAATTGCTGAATCATAAAAGATTTACTGGAAGGCGAACAAGTCAGAGAAGTCCAAGTGCAGCCTTCAGTTTTAAAGGGAGCCGCACCTTTATTCTATTTTCTTCTCCTCACGCCTGATCCCCAAACTTGTCAAATATCAAGGAGTAAATATGTACAACACCCCCCCCCCCCCCCCCCCGTACACAGCGCCTAGTTCCAGTCATAAAATAGGTTTGGGCAGTGCAAATGTCTAAGGGCATTCCAGTTCAGAGCTCAGGATGGGTAATGGTAATTATCTATGCCTAATTAGAAGGAGGAAGAAAAGATCCTGCTCTGTAATTTGGCAAGTTTAAAAGTAAAAAAAAAAAACAAACAAAAAACCTCTTGTTGAAACTGTATTGCCAGAAACCTGTGCATTTCTTTACCTGTCTGATCTCCCTTGTACAGCTGAACATGCTTTTGCCAAGGTGCCTTTCTTTAAATGAAATAAAACTCAGAAAGTAATGATAAAATGAAAAAAAAAAAAATGATAGAGGAAGAACCTTCTCCTCCCTTTCCCCTGAGAATAACATGTAATATAATCAAGCATTTCATATACCAAAAGCAATAAATCAGTCTGCACATAACTCATTAACTGCCAGGAGTGGGATGGGAACCCGTTCAGAAGAGCAGCTTATAAGCAAACGATGACATTTTGTTGGAACCTACACTATCTACAGGGCCCAATTTTCCCAAGACCTTTGTCAAGGATGCAGTGCGGATGAAATCACTTTGACAATGTGATCTACTATGAAAGACCTCTAGGGCTTGCACAGAATTTACCCTTGGGGCGTCTTTTCCAAAAGTTAGGCTTTGATATCTAACTGCAGAATATGCATACATGCTATAGTCATTCCAGTTCCTTCTCTAATACTTGGTCCTGAAGCCAACAATAACAGGACAACACATTGCATAGACACCTCAGCAGCCTGCTAAGATGAATTTTGGCCCTTTTATTTGACAAAAGATTTGTTGTTGTTGTACAAGAACCTTTGTGATGTAAAATAATTTATCATAAATGTTTTAAGTATTAAAAGGTTTTATATATTGAGGACATGGACTATGAATAAATGTAAACCATTGATATATGGATGCAAATTTGTAATTATGTATCCATAAATCTAGAGTTCAAAGACCTGCCTTTAGTCGTAGACCCCTTTTTTAGCTCTATGTCTCTGGGTGGGCTTGAAATTCCAGGATTACACTAGTGAAGTATCAGCTTATAGGACCCTATGCACATGAAGATGCCCACGATCTGAAGCTGAGTCTCACCTGGAGTACCGTGTTCTGTACTGGAGACCTTATCTCAAAAAGGATAAAGACAGGATGGAGGAGGTCCAGAGAAAGTAAACCAAAATGGTGAGGGTCTCCATCAAATGACTTATGAGGAGAGGTTGAAGGACTTAAATATGTACACCCTGGAGGAGAAGATATGATACAGACCTTCAGATACTTGAAAGGTTTTCATGACGCACAATTGTCAAACCTTTCCGTTGGAAATGAAACTCCTGGGCGGACAACGCAGAAGTAAAAAAATATTTCTTCATGGTGAGGGTGGTGAACACCTGGAATGCCCTTCTGGAGGAGGTGGTGAAGACAAAAACTGTGAAAGATTTCAAAGGGGCATGGGATAAACACTGTGGATCCCTAAAGACTAGAGATTGGAAATAAAGAAAAGCCTGCATGGGGGTAACTGAGGGTAACTTGCTGGTGTGGCAGTTACTACCCTTAACGAATAAGCCTTGATACTGTTAATGCAACTCCATCATTGCTCTCTGCTTCAACGGCAGTGGGGAAAGGGGACTTGGATTCAGACAGCAACCGAGGGCCCTGTCTTTTACGGTTTGGGGAACAAATAAACATGGGGATAACCTGCTGATGCGGCTTTTACTACCCTTAATCACTAAACTTGATACTTTTCCTGCAGCTCCAACATTGCTCTCTGCTTTCACGGCAATGGTTAAGGGAAATTGGATTCAAACAGCATCCGAGAGCCCTGACTTTTACGGTCTGGGAAACTGATAAGCAGGAGGGTAACCTGCACAGTGCGGCAGATACTGGCATAAGCTTGCTGGGCAGACTGGGTGGACCATGTGGTCCTTTTCTGCCATCATTTCTATGTTTCGTATGTGCACATTTTTAGACTATTTCATATCATGCGTGCATATACGCACATATGTTCCAAAATGGCCACGTCCCTGGGCATGGGCCGGTGAACCTGCTCACATGTGCGCTTGCGCGCCTGTTTAAAAGTTACGTTCGTATGGAAGAAGTCCAAAAATAAATGAATGGAACCATCTTTTAATTTATTCAAGAAACTTCACAGTATAATGTATATAATGTAAATAAGGTAATCCTTACAGTTCTACTCTCTTATTCTTATCTCTCCTCCAAGTTTAAGACCCTTGTTGTAATGTAACTTTTGATCTCCTTGCACTTGTTTTATGTTCTGCTCTTTGTTCTCACCCCTTGTTACATGTAAACCGGCATGATGTGGTTTCTAACCATGAATGCCGGTATAGAAAAAACGCAAATAAATAAATAAATAAATAAATAAATCTTCCTTCCCATCCTGCCTTTTAAGTAGTCGAAACACGACGGAAAAAGGGTTTGTTTGAAGAAGCTGTAATTGGTATTTATGATCAACAACAACTAGAAGCTCCAATGAGCACTGGAAAAATTGAAGTAAAGCTTAGGAAAAAAAAGTAAAAATGCCCCAGCCCATTATTCTGTAAGGAGAACGTATGTAGATACTATATATATCTATATCTATATCTCTATATATATATATATTTATTTTTTTGTCAACATCGCTGTCTACAAGAGATAAATACGATTCAAGTGTCACAGAATGATCTTCCTGCTTTGAACTACTGCTATAATTGTAATCACACAAGGAGCTCAGCAGGGGTCCCTGGGATGAGGGAGAAACATCTCAAACAATCAGAGGAAAGAGTTCTCACTCTCTTCATTTCTCTGCACTGGAATTACAGGAGGGGGTTTTTCTCGAACCCTCTCTCCTTTACCTCATTACTGTTATTCCTTGCATAAGCTTTGCCAACAGCAGTGGTGCCAGCATCCAAGTATCATCACTAGGAAAAATAAGAAAAGGAAGAGCCTAAGGTTTTCCTTCCTCTACATCAGGCTCTCGATGCTCCTGAGTCTCACGCAACAGGTGCACGTTCTGCTGGGAATAGGGCTCCTTCATTTTCAGTTTTTATTTCATTTTTCCTGGGAATTTCAATGTCATAACAAAAAAATCAGTGGAAAAATGACTTTGTTATAACAAACTGGTAGAGAAATAAGTGGAAAAGTCATTTTTTCACTGACTTTTTTGTTATGACATTGAAATTCCCAGGAAAAGTAAATAAAAATGGAAAACGAAGGTCCCTGGCTAAGAATTATGAGAGAAACCCCCCTCCCCCCAGGGCTTCTTGAGAGAATGATTTCCCTGAAGCAGGTGTAGTACTGGTGCTGCCTTGACTACGCTGGCTCTGGGGACTCTTTTGCTTTTACCTTTACCACTATAGGCAGCAGGACCTTGTCGTTGTTTTCTTCTTTTTTTTTGCCTTTCTCGTTCTTGTTCACAGGAGAAGGCACGGGTTTGCTATCCATGCCAGTTTGTGATGCTTTTTATCATGGCGGCGGTGGGCTTAGGAATGGAAAGGTGCCCGAGTGTTTGTGCGCTACATGCACTGTGGTGGTCGTTTTCTAGTCTTGATCGTACACTTACAGTAAAGCCCCTGTCTTTATTTTGGTTAGTTCTTTAGATTTAGGTCACGCCTTTTTATTGGTCGCGTACACTTACAATAAAGCCCCCGTCTTTATTTTGGTTAGGTAGTTCTTTAGATTTAGGTCACGCCTTTTTATTGGTCGCGTACACTTACAGTAAAGCCCCTGTCTTTATTTTGGTTAGTTCTTTAGATTTAGGTCACGCCTTTTTATTGGTCACGTACACTTACAATAAAGCCCCCGTCTTTATTTTGGTTAGGTAGTTCTTTAGATTTAGGTCACGCCTTTTTATTGGTCGCGTACACTTACAGTAAAGCCCCTGTCTTTATTTTAGTTAGTTCTTTAGATTTAGGTCACGCCTTTTTATTGGTCGCGTACACTTACAGTAAAGCCCCTGTCTTTATTTTAGTTAGTTCTTTAGATTTAGGTCACGCCTTTTTATTGGTCGCGTACACTTACAGTAAAGCCCCTGTCTTTATTTTATTTAGTTCTTTAGATTTAGGTCACGCCTATTTATTGGTCGCTCAAGGCAAAGTTACATTCAGGTGCAGAAGATATTTCCCTGTCCCCAGAGGGCTTACAATCCAAAGGTTTTCTCCTATTCTATGTTTATGGGAAAGAAAAATGCTTACTGAGTTTGTACCTGAGGGAACAGAGTGTGAAGTGCCCTGCCCGAGGTCACAAGGAGCAGCGGTGGGATATGAATGCTGGCTACTAACCAAGAGGCTACTCATCCTGTCTAACATAATGCAAAAGGAAAATATCTGCAGCTGGGATACTGAACTTATGGGCATATTGCTGGCATGGTTTACCCACTATTAGAACACTAAACTGATTATAGTAGACGTCTCTTACCTTGATAATAAATGTACATAACAGCAATATTTTCTGATGACAAAACCTTTCCTACCGTTATGCTGCTGGCACTGTCTGTCTGAATGATTTTTACTACTCTTTCCCTAGCATCAGTCCTGCTCCTCTGTTTAAATGAAGTACCACCAATTTGCAAAAAGAAACTAAAAGCAGAAATCAGATTCAAAGTCATAGTAAATGAGCTTTGATAGGAGTGAGCAGCACCACTAACCGCAAAGAGGCCAATGTTCAGTGCCACTTGGCCGGGTAAGTTCAGACTTATTTGGCTACGTGGCATCCTTTCAATATTAGGCAAGTTTCAGTGGCCACCAATTAATTGGATTAACTATTTATCTGGGGCAGGGGCTTTCCAGGGTGGAGCTACTTGTCCGTTATCTTAACCCGATGAGTAACGATATTCAGTCTTATCCAGGTAAGTTAGCTGGATGTCGGACCTGCTATTCAGCAGCTGTAAAGTTAGCTGGATCATTGTATCTGCCTATTAGCCAAGTATATTCAGCAGCAGAGCGGTGCTGCTGAATGTCCCAGCCGGATAGGCTTCTCCGGCTAACATGCTCAGCTGAATACTGACCCCAAAACCTCCAGTCTGGGCACTTATGTTCTATTTATTTATTTCATTTGTGATTTTTGTTTCATTTCCTTTATTTGAAATAAATAAATAAATAAATGCAAACCCCCCCCCCCCCCCCCCCCAGCACCTCTGGACATCTGTTTTTTTCTGTACGCGTGCCCTGATCTCTTTTCCCTCGCACCATCTGGTTTTCAGTGTATTCTTGTTTGGGTCCGAGGTCTTTGCTCTTTTTCTTTGGAGTGTTTTATGATTATTTGGCCTCTCACTGGCGAGACAGGAATGAATGGAATCCCCCCTGGTGCAAAGGACTTGGACCCTGTGCCAGCAGATCCGTGGTTCTTGGTGAGCAGCATAAATACCGTATTTTCAAGTCACGGGTTCCCCCCCCAAAAAAATATTGTATGTATGACTTATACAACGGTGTGACTGATCTGCTGCATTTCTCTCTCTCTCTCTTTCCAATTCGTCCGCCACAGGCTGTGCACATGCACACGTATGCCCCGCCACAGCGCGCCTCGTACGCATGATCCACTAGCATGCCATCAGCCGCTATCACTGCGTTAGTCAGACGGGGGATGGAGAGGTGAGTCTTATCCACCAGTGTGGCTTATCTATGGATTTTGCCGGCAAAAGTCCTGTTTAGGCAGGGGTGCGATCTATACACTTTTGCAACTTATACATTGGAAAATACGGTACCTATTTTGTTTTTTTTTTTTCCAGTCCGCTGTTGAATGGGCTCGAAACAATGTATCTGTCTGTCTAATCCCTTTCAGGCCCATGCAATATCGGTGCGTGAAAAATGGGCGCTCATAATCGAGCACTCGCTTTCCTATCGCGCGCCCATCCACCTCTCCCGGGCGCGCAATGCAGTAGGGTAATGAGCCGCCATGTTAAAAAGGAGGCGCTAAGGGAAACTGTGCATCCCTAGTGCCTCCTTGGCATCGGGTGCCCAAGAGAAGTGGCTGCGTGCAGATTAGGAAAACGGACGCTCAATTCTTCGAGTGTTACAGCCATGGATTAGGAAAATGGACGCTCGAAAATTGAGCGTCCATATGCCTAACCTGACCGCCGTCAAGACTTTTTTTTTGTCACGTTGCTGCTGTCTGTGGTTCCTCAGGCTTAATATTGTGATGCTATTAAGTCGGAGGAGCCACAGAAAAGCAGTATTTTCTGCTTTTCTATTCAGGTTTTGGGGCAGGTTAAGTCTTAATGCCAGCTCCGGAGCTGGCATTAATTTTTGAGGGTTAAAATGTGCATGTTGGGTGCACGGTTATTTTTTTTACATGGGGGTACTAGCTAATAGCCTCAACAACGCAGCATTTATGTGTGATGAGCGCATCAAGAACGCGCTAGTTTGGATGGATGTTTTGGGTGCACTGACCCCCTTTATTGCATTAGGGGTTATGGATGCGTGTGTCCGAAATGTGCGTCCAACCGCGGGTTAACCTGTGCACTAGCCATCGGCCTGTTTGAATGCAGAAAGCATGACAAGGACTAAAATCTGATTTTGAGGCCACAGTGACCTCTGCAGGCTGTTACCGGGCTCCCATAGTCAATACAGCAGGGAAGGCATAAGATCAGTTTGCTGTTTTATTGTTTTGTATAGTAAATTTTGAAAACCGTTTCCCCATTTAGCACTCAGATGCATTCAGGCCCTGTATGCTAAGCATAGACAAAACGAGAGAAAATCTTCCCCTTAGTGGTTTTACCTAACAGGGCCAGGGGAGACTAAACGATGCCTTCTTTTGATTTACATTCTGAAAACTTTCCATGCACGGCTCCTAGGCTTTTCCCCATGCCGTTCCGTCCAGATCTTCTCTTCCATAACTCGATTGGTGAACGGTCCTCACCCGCAGTGTTGATCCCTCTTCCCCGAGCCTGTGGCTGCAGCTGCGGTGAGCAGGAGTACAAGCCATGGCTTCTCTCAGCCTCTCGAGTGCAGTCAGTGTTTATGGCAGAGACCAACATTTTTCTAGAGAATGAACTGAAGTTGGGTCTTGGGGGACTGAAAATGCATTGAGTTGTTTTCCCATGCAACCTTCTCTCCTTTCACCATATTTTCCACAGGAAAATTGTTTCCTGGAGATTTTCTCTCTGGCAAGCCAACCCCACTAAGGACATTTAGGAAAACTCCCCCAGACTTGGACGTTTCTCTCTCCATGGAAAATGTGCTATAAATTCTGACAACCAGGACGCCTCCAGACCTACAGCATGTTTTGTCTATATTTTGTTGCAAGTTGTTCATAGCGATTTGTGAGTCCACCTAAAAAAAAAAAGGGGGGAAACACAATGGGGAACGATTTCAGTTTTCTTTTTACTGACTTCAGGTTTGCAGTGCTTGGTGCCTGGGGGCTGTTTGAATAGTAGGAACAATTTTATCAGCTCTCTCATCACGCCAGCCTTCCCCAGATCTTGTTCCCTCCTCCTCCTTAGCTTGGCCATTCTCAGGAGTAAAAATCCAAATATTTGTACCTAGTTTGAATTTCCTTACTTGACATTGGGTTAAAAGGATTTTTCCTTGAAAAGCAAGGACTGCATTCAAGGGACTCTCAGAGGAGAGTTTATTACAGATTATGGTTACATCAAAAAAACAATCTTTGCACGAAATTTCCAGTACAGAACTGAAGATTATATAGCATGGGAAGAGCAAAGCGAAAAAACAATGGATAGGTCATTTATATTTTAAAAAAAAGAAAAAAAAAAAGGACCCAGCAAAGACTAAAAAATTAAAATTATTTTACTCAAATCTCAGGGTGGTTGGGAGAGGCTTTCACACACTCTCTGCTCCTCTGACGTGTCATGGGTACATCTGCCACCTGGGCCTCCCTCTGGTTTGACTGTAGGCCTTCACTGAGCTGTAGACTCATGGTGCCTTGGCTATTAACTGATCTTTAGACTTTAGCGACTGACTTTATGTTCACAGTGCCTTCATTACTGGGTCCCACACTGTGCCTGACCTACCAGTGATGCGTAAAATGGAATCGAGGCAAAGGGTTGATAGGATGCTGCTCATTGCCCAGCAGGAACCCGAGCAGCGTGTATTGCCAACAGTGGGAGTGTCTTTACTCTGATCTATGTGACCTGCACTTTGTGACTTTTCCAGTTAATGCTCCAGAAAATTAAACTGACACTCTACTCTACTGCAAGGATTTCTGCTGTGATTTTGCAGGAGCTACTAGGAAGATCACACAGAAGGAGCACCAATGTTCCTCTTAAGTTGCATTGCTGCTGATAAACATCCCAAGTTGATGCATCGGGGTAGGGCACAATGGTGCCAAGTTGGCCTCACACATCAAGACAATCTTTGCACAGGTTACAGCTCCTCCTAGGAGGAGCCTTGGGGCAGATTCATCAATTAGGAGAAGAACAATCTTCAATATTTACAATAGGATGATAACTCCGTGGACGATGAGCGACTCTCCAGTGTTACACTAAGTGACATTATGAAACTTGCAAGATGAGAAAGCAGGGTGAGTCAAAGTCCAGTGAAAAATATTAGCTTCGATACAATTTTCTTTGCAAGGCAGAATGAAAACTCGGTCATGCTTTTGATCAAAGTGTGGGCTGTAGGGTGGCTGAGCACTGTATGTTCTGGTAACGGCATGCTTTCTTCACCTGCACTATCCTAGCAGGAATTGTCATCTCTTCAGGGCAAGCGCTAAAAGATCAGGCTGTATCTTATCACCGCAGAGGCAAGTTGTGTTTATCAGGTCAGGTCATCACACCAGGTACATTATGTGATCCAATGGAGGCAAATGGGCAAAGTTTAATAAGTGCCAGACGTTCTACATTTAGGAAGTAATTTCTTATCATCACGCTTACGTTACATTAGCCGCCGTTAGCCGGCAAATGTGCGCATAAGTCCGCTTTGAAAATTATCCCACCAGATCTACTCGTGAATATTTACACCTGCACAGACCCTTCGGGGGGAAAGTTACGCACCCGTTTTGAATTTTCAAATATACATACATAAGTTACATACATACATACATCGCACCCCTGTTTTTTATGTAAACCGACATGATGTGAATTTTTTCATGAATGCCGGTATAAAAAAAACCTTAAATAAATAAATAAGTGCAAACCCCCTCCTTCACGAAAGCTTCTAATGGGTCCTGGGAGAGTTACACACGGAAACGTACCTGTATATTGGGCAGACAATTTTTAAAAAGTCACTCTGTGGGAAAAATGTTGGTTTACCCAGCAAAAATGCTTTTGAAAAATGATCCTCTTTGCATGTGATTATGACTTTTAGACTAAATTATAAAATTCCATTTGTTTTCAGCCACAAATCAGCTCTGAGCCTGAGCAGCAGAGCCTTGCTAGAAACGTCACTGCAGCAGTTTAAAAAAATAAATAAAACAGCAGTTTCTCAGGACTCACACTCCACAACAGATGCAAGACATTCTTACTGGAAGATTACATTTTCAATTCTATGTATATTTTTTAAAATTCTCTTTAAAAAAAAAAAAAAAAAAAAAAAAAAAGCAAAGCAAGAGTTCCTTTGCCATTGAGCTTTTTTGCCACAGTTACTGTCTTTGATGTCTGTTAGCTTTGGGTTACACACTGCCCGCTGACAGAGGGGGGGGGGGAGATCTTGGGGGCATTATTTTAGATATTCTCAGTGCCGGCCTCAGTCCATCATCCTGAGATACAAGAGCTCTAAAATCATTGCCTACAGGCGCATCCTATGAATTCCCTTTGGCACAATGCAAGGAAAAGGCCGGCAGGAAATCTAAGGGACGGAGGTTAACTTGCTTTAAGGAATGCGTGGAGCAGAGCCAGTGAGAGCCCCTTAGCTTGTAAACAGCCCTGAAAATGCCAGGTTTTAAAGAAGTCCAGGCCCCGAGCGATTCCCACCGAGTCTGAGGAACAGGTAAACCAAGGGTCGCGAACATTTGACCGAAATGTATTTACACAGTCAGCATCAACTTTAACTCGGTTCAAATCTGACTGTGCAATTTTTTCTTAATTAGCATATAATCGGCTTGATTTCAATCTACGTAAATATTTCCGTATTTGCATGCAGCAGAAATGTTCAAGTACTACAAACGTAAGTGGGGTCCTGTGGCTGTAATCGAGTAAAGAAAGTCAGGCAGCGACTAATTTGGATTTATCTCCACTGGGCAATTATCTGACTTGGATTTATCCGGCTTGTCTTGGTTTGACTTTGATTGTTCTCCCACCATCACTTGCAATGTCCAACCCTACTTTAAACCCATTATAAGCACTTAGTCAAACGGATGGTGCTTTGAAGAGGGCCTGATGCTATTAATTTCTACCATTTCATACATGTTTTCTAAACAACTAACAAAAATCAAACGCTCTTTCGCAGGAGAGCTCTTCCTTTAAACCTTATTGGGTGAGGCCCTCTGTGAGCACTTCTGCATAGAAAAAACTTGTTCAGGCTTGAGGTTTTCTTGTACCTTAGTGTGGAAGATACGGCAACAATGCAGCTCTTGAGAATGGTGAGGTTTGAGAAAACCTGGGCTGCTTTCCTATTGTGGCGAGCTCGCTGGGGAGTACATTACATTATCAGTCCTCAAAGGGGGTGACTTGCCTTACACATGTGCCCTAAATCCTGGGGGATCCATAATGGATATGGGGGGGGGGGGGGGGGGGGGGGGGGGGGGGGGTGTTGGGGTTAAAACAGAAAACAAACTGTTGTTGGGTTTAACCTATTGTGGTTTGATATGGGGGCACGAGATGTTAAGTTGGTTATGTTTTGCTACCACTCTCTGTACTTGCTATTTTTGCTAATAAACAGTAAATTCAAAACAAAAATAAAAAAAAAAAAATGGTGAAGGGTCTGGAATTGTCATTGAGAGGATCGCTGGCAAAGGGTCCTCTGATTATTCTTTGCAGCTCTGAAAAATGTGCATGCGTTTCATACTTTTAATGTATTTATATTTTTTATTTATTTTTATTTTATTTATTGTTTTTGTTATACCGAGTTTCATGATAGGCATGATAGGCATCACATTATATCTGTTTCTAATTGTTTTTTGTATACTATCATGTAAACCGTACAGCTAGAATTTTGTATTCTGTGCCACGGTATATAAAAGTTGCATAAATAAAATAAATAAATACTATCACACAAGGAGAGAATCTGTGTCTTTCCAGCAGAGGTACAAAGGGGACAGTAGGAGCAGTGCAAGACCTGTGGCTTAAAATTAGTCCGAAGCTTTCTGCTCTGGCAAGGGGAAGATGAGAGGGAATGGAAGGAATCCCCAGGAGGTGGCACAGAGCGGGTTAAAGAGAGGTTGAGCTGGAGGAAGCTTTCCCTGGTGACTACTTTCTCTCCCCCTTTCCCCTCTCATATCTGCATGTTTTGTGACTCTGCTCAACAGAGGAACTGAAAGCATTAGTTTAGCTATTCCTAGTCTCAGTCCATCATCCTGAGATTCAAGAGTTCTAAAACCATCCCCAGTAGCTACCTACAGGCACATCCTATGAATTCCAGAAGGAAAAGCCCTAGTAAAGTTAAGAGATCACACCCAGAAACCCTGACTTAGGAAGGAGTACGCACAAATAAGCCCATTTAGAGATAATAACCTGAGGGAGGACCAGATCGGCTGTTTTATTGCTTCACTTGATGGTATACATCAGTCCACAGGCAATAAAGCTTTAACAGTCAGTCAAGCCTTAAACAATCCAAGTCGCTTAATTCCATTTTATTGTGTGGTTTTAAAACTGCCGAGTCCTTAAAAAGAAGAAGAGGCCTAGTGGATAAAGCAATAGACTGGTAACCAGGAGACCTCAGTTTGAGTCCTGCTTCTGCCACCGCTGCTTGCTGAGATCATGTGCAAGTAAGTTTATTTCCTGTTGCCTCAGCTGCTCCTGTGGATTGTTAGCTTTTGAGAGCAGGAATCCACTTGTGCCATAAATAATTTGTTGTATGTCTGGTTTAAGGTACCACCACATTTGAGAGATCCGCATTTGGCTTAAACCTTGATCTGGTTAACACGCATGAGGCACAAAGGCATTTTGAGGCATTGAATTATCCATAAGAAAGCCCTCCTTGTGGAAGGAATAGAAAGAGATTACTATTCACCTTCGAATCTTCAGAGAACTTGAGCGAGCAAAGCATCAGGAAAAAAAAAACCCACCCCAAACCAGGCGATATAAGTATATCTCAAAACTGAGGGGGAATCCTTGTATCCAGCAAAAGATCTAGGGGAAGTCTCACAAACGTTTCTAACTACTTTCTGTTCTTGTGGACTTTCAGTTTGGTGTATAAGAATGCGGCCTGGGTCAATTAAAAATAGCTCAGCTGGCCATATTTCAACAAGGCTACATTGATGGCTGCTATTGAAATAGGATGGTTTAAGTCTAATAGGAAAAAATTACAGACAGCCCCCTTCAACAGTCCTGAAACAAACCCTGTCTTTCAGGGAAGCATACAGAGAGGTTTTCGGGTCCTCTAGGTGAGCTTCGAAAGGAAATCCCAAATAACTGTGTGGAATTCGGTGACTTTAGACTGCTGGAAGTGCATCAGAGGGGATATTCATGGAAACAGACCTCCAATGAATAAGAGTGAGTGGACTCCCTTCATAAAACCCAGCTCTGATAAACGACCACAGGGAACGTGTGACCGGCGCTCATTTTCCATTCAGCAATGTAGATTTATTCAATTGCTTTTGGCTCATTTGTTCGATTGGAATCAGCCTCTATTGGGCTACAGAACTATGAGTCCACTGTCATTGTATGCAACTATTTTAAAACCCAACACTTAGCCCAATCAGGGTGGTGACAGTCCCTCTCCAGGGGCCGCAGAGAGCAGCTCCCACCAGAATCCAGTATGCGATTCAGCGATGGCTTAGAACCCCTCCCCCACAGGGTTTGTCAACCCTGCTTTTGCAGCCGTCCCAACCCAACTGAACAGAAACTGGGCCTGGGATTCAAACCCAGATCTTTCACAGGTCAGTCCTGATTTACACAACTTTTTAAAATCTGTAATTTAAAAATCCAGCATGCTTGGTGTAACAGTAGTAAAAACTACCCACTTACAGCATGAAAATCTCGAATTGCCAAAATATTGAAATCTTGCTATAAAAAAAATAAGGGACTTATTTTATGTCTTATATAAAGTGACCATCATATAGCACTTCAGGCTGCTTATGGCTTTTTCTAAATAAGCCCTGAGTAGCGCTAGGGCTTCAGAATCATCGTCACTTTATAGCTGGATTCATAGATTCTTTGACTTAAAGCTATCAGTGCACTTATCTGGATGAAGTCCACTATATAGTCGAGCCTCTTATAATCTGTTATCCGCAGGGGCAGATTGGCCTATTGGGGGATCGGGCATCCCCCGGTGGGTTGGTCGCTCTAGTCACGTGGTCTGCTGAGCGCGGCTGTGACAGAGCCACGCTCGGCAGACCACGTGGTATCTCTGGGGCCGGCCAGCAAATTCCCGGGCCGGTCCGTCATCGGGAATCCACCCCTGGTTATCAGACACAGCAATGTTTCGGAGTAAACGCTCCTTCTTCAGGGAATCGAATCATTAGAATGTCGGCATCTTGATACGTGGCCTGTTGTGGACTAATCTGTAACCTATGCAACAATATTAAGAATGCCCTTTTGAAGCCATTACTTCATATTTCTTTGGACGGTATAAACGATAGGAATGACACTTAGTCTATGTAGTGCAGTCAGCGAACTACTGGGTATGAACATCTTTCATGCTGCAAATATAAACCATTCAGAATGTAACCAGAGGACACTGTCAAATCTTCCGGTAGTCAAATATAAATAAAAGATCCTTACTTACTTAAGACGCGGTGCTGTGAGCTACCTGCTGTCAGAAAATGGCAACCCCGTTACTGACAAACGGCCGCTCAGAGGCCGCCATTTTTAAAGGGGGTTCCACCGGCAAAAATGACATATATGGTTGACGCCATACTTTTTACAATTTGTCAGCAGGAGAGACTCAAGCGTTAAAAATTTTAGCTAACAATAGGGACATTATAATTAAGCTGACCGCACTACACAGACTAAGTAAGTGTCATTCTTATTGTTTATACCGTCCAAACAATTATGAAGTAATGGCTTCAAAAGGGCATTCTTAATATTGTGGCATATGTTACAGATTAGTCCACAACGTCCACATATCAAGACGTTCGATTCCCTGAAGGAGCAGCGTTTACTCTGAAATATTGCAGTGTCGGATAACGGATTATAAGAGGCTCGACTATATAGTGGACTTCATCCAGATAATTGCACTGATAACTTTAAGACAAAGAATCTATGAATCCAGCTATAAAGTGACCGATGATTATAAAGCCCTAGTGCTACTCAGGGCTTATTTAGAAAAAGCCATAAGCAGCCTGAAGTGCTATATGATGGTCACTTTATATAAGACATAAAATAAGTCCCTTTTTTATAGCAAGATTTCAATATTTTGGCAATTCGGTGTAACAGTAGGCAGGTTTCTCTTATAATATTTTGTATGATAATTGCATATTTTGTAAACCGTTATGATGGCTCTACCGAATAACGGTATATAAAACTCTACAAATAAATAAATAAATAAATAAAATAATAAGGTTCATAGCTGATGGGATGGCTCTGAGACAGTTTTCACAAAGGCATCTGAAATCAGATTCAGAGTAGTTTTCAATGCAGCCTAAGATAAATCAGAATAGTTCGTTTTTCAAATTGAAACTGGTTTCACGATCAGAAGATGGCACTAGTCCCTTATCTGCTTCTACCCTAAGCTCCATCTGGTTCTAGATTAGTTAAACTTTGTTTTTTCTTCTGTGGAACCTCTCCTTGTTTGCAGTATAGTACAACAGAAAGGGAAGGACTTACCTTGTGGAGCTCCCAGCCACTCATACAGCCTCTATTGCTCAGTTTGGGGTACGAGCACGGGAATCTCAGATGCCTCCATGCATTGGTGGTGGAAACGGAGTGCCTCTTCCCCTCTACCATCGTTAGAGTGGCATCATCTTGAACCCTGAGGAAAAAGTGCTATCACTAGTTCCAGTATGTGCGCCGAGTGCCAAGACAACAAGAGCTCCAACCAGTATAGGAGAAGCATCAGCTTGGAGGGGATACCTTGGTGCGATTCTGCTGTTTGAGGCGCCAGACCTGTTGGTGACATGCATGAGTGAATTGAGCTTGAAGTCACCTGCTGTGGGCAGATTGTGTGTGTGTGTGTGTGGGGCCTCAAGTTTGTAGAGTCTGGGCTGAGATCTGGTGCCGTGAGTGTTTTGGTTTTTTTTGTAACTCCCCAGGGATTATTTCTCCTACTTACTTTTGTCATAGTAGCAACAGACCATGGTCAATGGCCATGCACCAAGCTCCGTCCTTCTTAAATGCAGTCCCTAGGTGTCACTAATGTTTGATGACAATGACTCTCTCTCTCCAAGGGGCTGAGAATATTGCTTCCACAGTATCCCCAGTCCTGGCTGACCTGAGGAATGGAAGGCTGAGCCAGGATGGCCCCCAGAATTTGCACCTTTTTCTTCAAAAACTCTAAGATTCAGATCCAGGAACAACATATTGGAAAGTTTGCGTTCTAGATGAAAAAGTGACCTGTGCTGGTCAAGGATATGGCTATCCATAGTAAGATAGTACACGAGCCATATTACAAAACCAGGTCAGACATCTAAATCTGAGATTTCTGAACTTCCTATAATCCCCCAATATTTCACCTTGGGAGATCTGAAGCTTTTTCTGGAGAACCTGAATATTCCAACAGACGCTGAAGCCCCTCCCCCCTATTATTAGGACTTATTATCTGCTGCTGAAAAAATCTGTTGGAGCCCAGATGGAGTCTGTGGAGGGGGAGTTGTCTATGAGAATCTAAACCTCATGCAGATTCCAGAAAGACTGCATAGAAGAGCAATCATCAGGGGCCTCTCTGCTGGCTTCATCCAGTCAGGAACCAGAGCGGGACTGGACAGTAAAATAATTCTTCTGTTAATGAGATAAGTTGCCCATAGGCCACATAATATGGCTTTTCCCAGATTTTTGTAAGGCAGTATTAAACAGGAACCTTGTTACTGCTCTCGGTGCATAATTGTTTCTGCAACATCCCTTTAAGTGCCTAATAAAATAGCAGCAGCAATTAACCAAAGGACTACAAGAAGTGAAGGGAGTATCTGAGTTTGAAGTAGAAGCATCTTCAAATAATTCTTGAATGGGTCAATTCAAGCACCCCCCCAAAAATAGCAGGCAGGATACAAAAGGTCTGGCTGGGTACTAAGGAACATAGCTATCTCTGTCAGTGGAAGATGCACAGAATGCCGAATTGGCAGTTAAAAAACACCATAGCAGTTTTGCAAGAAGGATAAAAATCAGGCCCCTGATACCGAAATGAACTGCAGTGGCAACTTCTTCTAAAGAAGATTCCCTGATGCAGAGATATAATTACCTCGAAACGCAGTGCTGTGTTGGTGTCGGAAGTACCGTTTTTGATTTAGAGCATTATAAGGTTTTTATGTGTGAACAAATATTAAACAAAAAATGAACTTTGTGGACCAATGATTATAATTCTGCACTAATATCTATGCAAATACTTTTTGGTATAAATGAATATATGCAGCCTGTATGAAGGTCCTTTTGCCTTACTCAGTAACGCTGCTAACATTTAAGGAGTTATTTTAACTATATTTCTATAAAACAAACCTAACATATTAATATACAGGCTGAGACAGAAAAACCCATGGGAGATCAGGCGAGCACCCGCTTGCCTGATGTCCGCCCAGGCAATTCTCCTGGGCGTGTGATTCAGTAAGAAAAATATGCTAATGAGGGCCCATGGTAAAAGGAGGCACTAGAGACACTAGCGCATCCCTAGCTCCTCCTTGACAGAAGCAGCAGCTGTCAGCGGATTTGACAGCCGACGCTCAATTTTACCGGCACAGGTTTGGAAAACGGACACCGGCAAAATTGAGCGTCCGTCTTCCAACCAGCGGGTAGATTTTAATTTTTTTTTTTTTTACTTTTGGGGCTTCCGACTTAATAGCGCTATGATATTAAGTCGGAGGGTGTACAGAAAAGCAGTTTTTTCTGCTTTTCTGTACTGGGCCCAGCCCCTAAGCCCAATGGCACGGCTTAGGTCAGGCTCATTTCTCTGGTAGAGTTCTGCTGATGATGTAATGTTGCAATTTAGTGTGTGTTTGTTCTATCTATCTATTTATTTATCATTTAGAAGTCTAGCGATATACAAAAATCACACACATAATAATATATAAACAAAAACAGCAAAACAAAACTGAAATGGGCAAAGAAACTAAATCTTAAATTGCATCAAATTCAGTTTTCTTTGGCAAATACCTGCTTGAAGCAAACCGTTCTATGCTTTATGGGTTGTAGTTTTTGCCAGTCTGGGTGATTACAGAAGGACATGGTAAAAAAAATGGAAAAGAAATTAGAGGGCTCCAAGTTTTCTAATTCAAACTAATAAAACTTGCTTACTCTTGACATTTAAAAATGCTGTGGAGTGGTTCTGTACATTGTGCCTCTGGGGCAAGGGACCCATCCATATTTCTGAAACTTAATTCTATTATAGTATTTTTTGAAAAGCCAGCGTGGCGGTGCACATAGGTCAACTAGCCATGGAGTCTCAGGAAAGACATGTCGTAACCATTCCAATTTTTTTAACAATGGTTTGGCGACTCCTAATGATCTGCATCTGTCTTCAAGCTGCAGACTGCAGCACAATGTCGTTACATTTCTTCTGCCTTTGTCTGTATTCCCATTGGTCCCTCCTGGCAGTTGTTCCATTGATTATGATTATCTGCACTAATATCATTTAGCATGGATGTATGAATTTTCTTTTTGAAACTATTTATCTGTTGTTTCCTATCCACCTCCTGTTTCCCCCACAGACACTGCATGGGAAAATTTCGTATTTATTTTACGCCAATAAAAGTCAACAAAAAGTTTTATAACACATCACCCTCCCCTCACTGCCACCATTGTAATGTAATCTATGGTTCACGTGTACATCATCCTTTGCCTTGATCTGCTCATTCTGTTTTGACCTGAGAAAATCTGATCAAGAAATAAAAAGATAAAATTGGATTTTTTTTTTTTTTTGTAACTTGTTTTATTTCCATCCATTCAAGTGGACTAACACAGCAACCACACTGCTTGTATTTCAGTTATTGGTGCATTGGTGTTGAGGATCCATTGCAGGCAGCAACGCAGACAGCTGTTCTCCGACATAAAGCAGACATGACGCTGAAGTGGGAATGCTGGTGCACTTATTCACATAACTGGACATGGGCCAGTACCGGCATTCCAAGTTCACGTTAACAATTAACGTGGATGCTATGCAAGTCCCCTTAGAAATGGATGTCATTCCTCCTTTAGCTCATTTTGCACTCCTCTGATGAAATGACTATGAAACTCTGAAAATCTAGTCCCAAATGTAGGGTTAGTCTAGTAAAAAAAAAAGTTTCACCTATAACTCATTTGTTGACCTCTATTTCTAAGTTAAGACTGGAACAATTTGGACAATTCAAGCAATGAACAAATCTGAACCAGTAACTGTTGAAATTGTAATTTAATAAGATCTGAAAGTTTGTGTGTATACATTTTGTATTAAAAATTGTTCAGGTAGCCCATTTTACCAATTCTGATTCAGATCATATTAAAAAAAATACTGAAATTGGCCCATGAGTAGCTAAAGCAGGGCAAAGATTTAATATATTCACTCACAGAATAAAATGCAATTAAAACAATAAGATTGTTATGTGTGTGTTTGTGCTCTCTTTGTGTTTAAGAATTTGCCAGTGAGGCAAATAAGTTAAATAGGAACAACATTAGGAAAGAACTTAATAGTGATAAGGATGACCAACAATGAGAAGCACAGGGTCCTTAACTGATTACAGCATAGATACCTCATCCTAAATAGGCAACTGTGTTTATACATAGTTATACTGTAACTAGGGACACTAAACCTAAGGAAAAGGCTGGCAAGCTTGACATTGTTGGCCAACTTAATAGACTAGGAACTGATTATCCTGGTCAGTGGGTCATGAAGTTGCCTCACACTGAACAAACACAACCTTGGAATCAATCATTTACCCGCCATCAACTCCAGCTGTGTAAATAAAGAAATGTCACAACTTCTAAAATCAAAGCAATTGCATGGTCTGTCCACTTCTACAGTCAAGATTTCTATACAAAATTTCAACTCTAGCTTCCTGAAAGGAGTAATCCATCATCTCATTTTGCATTTTTAGTTTTATTATGGTTGTGAACCACAACCTCCCCCATGAGCCCCCACCTCATTCCTCTAGTCGAACTTTTACACCTCTCTCCATCCCCTCCATAGCAACTTTCACTTCCTTCCCAGTTAAGCCTATCCTAAAGAGTCGGAGTCCCTGATTCCTTGTCTTCCCTATCTAGTTGCGCTAGCGGTCAGTAATTGAGTATGGGACTATGAGCCACCTCACCCCCCATGCATTTTGTTTCTGGAGACCCTATCAATGCATAATTGAATGACTTAAGTATCCAATCACCAAAATATATTGGCAGGGCTAATGAAAAGTGTTAGCTCATAGAGGGCCAGTAAACCTCTGTCTTAACTTACTTTAAGCTGCATTACTTGAAAAGCTGACAAACTGAAATTACGTGACCAGTTAATATGGCATTTTAGGGGTAGGGTGCTCCCCCCAACAGTTAGATATAATCTGTCAGCAGGATGAGGAAAGAGACAAGCAGTATCCATCACCACAATCCTCGAATTCTCTTTTCTTATTGTTATTTTATTTTGCTATTAATAGTACTATCATTTTTTTGTTTCCTTTTTATTTTTTAAACTGTTTTATATGTATTACTTTAGCAATACAAGTATAAATTATCTCAGAGATAAAGTTTCCTGAATCTGGGAACGTGAACATAGCTGATTACTCTGACACAGTGTGCATTAATATTTTTCTGAGCGTGAAACTCGCGCCTCATCGAAATCACTCTTAGAAAGACAAGGCGAGAAGAGAGAAAGAGCTATGAAATGGACATAGGCAGTGGAAGAACGAAAACATAACCCGATGCTGAGCAAATGCTATGTCTGAGTGAAAAAGCTTCCTTACTGCCACTATTCATCACTCTCATCCACCCTTTTCAACATCTACCTCACCCCACTCTGCCAGCTTCTCTCTGAACTCAAACTAAAGTTCTGTCTATATGCAGATGATGTCCAGATGATCATACCTATTCACAACTCTATCTCTGACGCCCTGAGGCACTGGGAAAACTGCCTCACGGCCATCAACTCTCTACTCACCAACCTCCACCTCGCACTCAACACCAACAAAACTGAACTTCTTATTTCCCCCCACTCTCCCCCTTCCCCCCCTAATGACCCCAATCTCAACATCACCACAGCCCAACCCTTCGTAAGGGACCTTGGCGTTCTCCTTGATCAACAACTCAGCATTAAGAAATACGTCAGCTCCATACTTAAAGAAGGTTTCTTCAATTTCAATGTCCTAAAAAAACTTAAACCACTACTATACACCCAAGACTTCCGCACAGTGATCCAAGCCACTATCTCCTCTAAACTGGACTACTGTAACTCACTCTTCCTAGGGCTCCCCTACTCCACAATAAAACCCCTACAAATGTTACAAAATGCGACTGCTAGAATCATCTCAAATACCTGTAAATCTGAACACATCACCCCTATCCTTAAAGACTTACACTGGCTCCCCTATCCCTTCCCGAATTCACTACAAAACCCTGACCATTGTACATAAGTCCATTCACGCTCACAATTCCAACTGGCTAGACATTCCTTTTAAGACTCATCAGTCTTCCCGGCCCACCAGAACTGCCAACAAAGGCACTCTACTAGTACCCTCCCTTAAAACAGCCCACCTCTCCTCCACACGCGACCATGCCCTTTCAATTGCTGGCCCTTCACTCTGGAACTCCCTCCCTCCAAACTTAAACCATGCACCTTCAAATTTAAAAAGAAGTTAAAAACATGGTTATTTAAACAAGCCTATCCGGATTAGCCCTCCCCCTCCCTCCTACGATGCTATACTGTCTCCCATATAAACAATCCTATATTCCTTATATTAAGGAGCTCTATGTTCGCCTGTTGTTAAGCTTTTATGTTCACCTGTTAAGCTTTTATGTTCTCGCCCTTCTAGATATATCTGCTGCATCTGACACGGTCAATCACAACACCCTCCTCACCGAAATCGGTAGCACCAGCACAGCTCTACTATGGTTCCAATCATACCTGAGCAATAGGACCTATAGTGTAAAAATTGGACGATGTGAATCTAAGCCAAGAAGCCTCACACAAGGAGTACCCCAAGGATCCTCACTCTCTTCAACTCTTTTTAATATTTATCTTATACCTCTCTGTCGACTACTGTCGAAACTGGGGTTTCAACACTTCATCTACGCAGATGATGTGCAGATCCTCATTCCCATAAACAATTCTCTGCCTAATGCCCTGAATACCTGGAACGCTGCCCTCGCAGAAATAAAAAATCTACTCACTGACAACTTTTTGGCCATTAACACCAACAAAACAGAGCTACTCATCATCTCACCTCCAAACAACTCCACAATGAATACAACACTCCTATCCCAAGGCTGCCCATTCACTGTACAACATGTCCACAGCCTTGGCATCATCATCGACAACCATTTTACGTTAAAAAATTAATCACTGCCACTGTTAAAAATTGATTTTTCAAGCTCCATACTCTAAAACGAATCAAACCACTCCTACACCCATACGACTTCCGCACAATCCTACAAGCTACAATCCTATCAAAGCTTGACTACTGCAACTCATTACTGTTAGGCTTACCAAAAAATATGTTACAGCCATTACAAATGCTACAAAATGTAGCTGCCCGCATACTCACCAACACACACCGCCACGATCACATCACTCCCGTACTTCAGTCCCTACACTGGCTACTCGTTGCTTCCAGGATTATATACAAATCCATTATGCTAATACACAAGGCCATACATAACCAAAACATGCAGTGGTTCTCCGAATACTTGTATTTCAATAAGACAAACTGACCAACAAGAACAGCACCAGGCCAAACTGTGGATACCCTCTCCTAAACTTACCAAACATGTATCTACAAAGGAATGCTCACTCATCATAGCAGGAACCACAATATGGAACAGTATGCCCACTGACCTGCGCCAGGAACCTTGCCACAGAAAATTTAAACAAACCTAAAAACCTGGCTGTTCGAAAAAGCATACACATGACCGACTGGGCTCTTCACCGGCTGCATACATCACTGTTAACCTCCCCCCTGACTCCCCTGTCCCTTCTTATCCGGCACTTGTTCCCTAGAAAAATCTCTTCTGTATCATATATCAAATTTAGTTCCACAATCAAACTTTTCTGTAATCCTTGTTACGTGTACATCAATGATATTTATTTTAAAAAATGGTTTTAGTTTCTAATTGACTGTAAAGCCTGTTGCATGTATTGTGCTGTTTAATATTTTATTGTAAAGCCTGTTGCTGCATTGTTTACTGTAAATCAAGATGATGTTCTGAACGTACCGTGGTATATAAAAATCTCTAAATAAAAAAAATAAAATAAATGTTCGCCTGTTATTAAGCTTTTATGTTCGCCTGTTGTTAAGCTACATTTCTACGCTGCTCTTGTGTTATCCCCTCCCAGTTCTCTCTCCCTGTTATTATGTACTTTCAAACCTGTTGTTCAAATGTGAACCGGTATGATGTCCCTACTAATACCGGTATATAAAAGCCTCTAAATAAATAAATAAATAAATAAATTCTGAGTGAGATCAGCCAGCAGGAGCCAGAGACTGTATGGGACTTCTTAGCATGCGGTGAAACACACACCACACTGAAGCTGCTCTGAACTATAGTGCTATTTTGAAGACACAGTACGACTCCTTATTTCCCATGCTCTCCTATCTGATAAGGCAGAGTACCAGAAACACCCAGTTCTTGATGAAAGTTCTGGTATACAGAGGCAGATCTGGCAGTCAGCAGCATAGACATAGTACTGAAAGTCATGGGAGGAAATCAGAGTAGCAAGGCGACGCCTGTAGAGACTGATAATGGGATAGTGGTGGGAGAAGATCCAGCACAGGATACACTAAAAGCGAAATGAGAGAAGAGTAAAACCATAAAAGGAGTATTGAAATCCATGTTAGGGCAGAGTGTCAAGGAGTAGATGGTAATCACTATCAAAAGCAATGGACAGGTCAAGAAGGATTGAGCAGATAGTGATATTGGTCATGAGGAGATTGCTACAGAGTTTGGCAAGAGCTGTCTCCATGGAATGTAGAGGACAGAAGCTAGACTGGAGTGGATCAAGCATGGTTTGAGATATAAGAAAATCAAGGCAGCGGAGGTAAATGGTATACTCAACTAATTTGGATGCAAAAGAGAGAAAAGTGATAGGATGATGGCAGGGCAGGTAATGTTGAGTGAATTTGTTTGAGTAGTGTGACCACAGAATGTTTGAAGGTGGCAAGAACAGTTTCAGTGGACAGTGATAGGTTGAAGATGTGACAGATATAGGGGATGACTGAAGGGGAGATAGAACTGAGAAGCTAGGTGGGAATGGGAATGAGAACAAGTAGTGAGTTTGAAGAAGGTGCGATAATGAACAGTTCCCTCCTCTGTGATTTCAAAGAAAGGTTGTAGCTAAGGATATTTCTCAGCTTTTAACTATCTAAGCTGATCACCTGAATTCCTTTCCTTTTGTGAAGAATTGTTAAAGATAGTTGGAAAATAAGCAGTCTTGCAAAGAAGGATAAAGAGAGTTTTCTCAATAACAACAACAGATAAAAATAATTTCACTATGAGAGAGATAATCAATAAGTATTTTTAATGTGTGTGTGGATGGATGTGTGAATGTTTTTTTTATCTAATTGTTTTTTGGAAATATGTATTCCTTTGTATATTCAATATGTAAATTATTGTGAAAAGATCTTTATTAAAATATTTTTTGTAACTGAAATAAAATTTACAATATTAAATTATATGTCACTATATGATAAATTTTGATTGGTGGTGTGATATATTGTTAAAATTGCCAGGATTGTGTATCTTATGATGAAGACACAGCATAGGTTAAGGCAGAAGCATTTGCGAGACGGATATAATAAGCCTGCTTAGCAAGTTCAATAGCAGACTGAAAGGGAGTAAGCATTGAATCTTAAATATAGGAAGACTTCATGGTAACAATTTTAACCATAGATGCCTTTAGAGTGGGTTCACGAATATAAAAATGAATTTTGGAAGTGAGCCAAGGTTGGGGGTTTCAGTCACTTTATGTGCTACTTGCTAACTTCATGGAATACCCCCTAGTCCTTCTATTATCCGAACATGTAAATAACCGAGTCACATCTACTCGTTCAAGACCTCTCATGATCTTAAAGACCTCTATTATATCCCACCTCAGCAGGAATGAGAAATAAAGATGTCATGAACATAGACAAGCTTGTGGGAAATTGAGCAAACATTCCCTAGGGAACATGAGAAAGGGAGAAGAGGAAAGGGTAGCGATTGATGTGCACAGACATCATTTCTAGCAAAATAATGGATTGATCTTGACAAGATCAGGTGGGCATAAGGGACCAAGCATAATGCAGAATTTTCATTATTCCATTCATGACTATTTCATTATTTTATTCATATTTGTTTAATTTATATTCCACTTTTTCAGGCACTTCAAAGATTACTTTCAGGTAATGTAGGTATGAGCCTTACTCTTGGAACTCTGGGAAATTGGGGAAAATATTTCAATAGAAAATGAAGGCCTGCTTATTGACAAATATTTGGCTAAGGATGTGTTTTGTGATATTTTGCTTTATTTGATCTATTTTAATGTTATTATGTATAAGGATGTGTTTTTGTTTTGTATGCTGCTGTGACATTTTGCTTTATCCAATGCTATTTTAATATTATTATGCATGTATTTTTGTAATCCGTTTAGAATGTATGAATGTGAGAGATATAAATTTATTTAAAACTGCTTATTTTCCAACTATCTTTAACAATTCTTCACAAAAAGGAAAGGAATTCAGGTGATCAGCTTAGATAGTTAAAAGCTGAGAAATATCCTTAGCTACAACAGTGTAGGTAAGAGCAACCAAGGAGACTGGATGGACCAAATTATCCTTATCTGCTACCATATATGTTACTATGCTAGAACGTATTTTCCACTGAATGGAGTTTCACAGCTTTGCTTAGGTAAGAAATGTCTATTTGAGCAGTATTTAATATCTATTTATTTATTTCTTTAAATTCTTTTAATATACCAATGCTCAAGACCAGGTCTTATCGTACTGGTTTACAGCAAAACCAGGGGAAACCATAATTAGAAGAAAGAAAATTACAATGAACAGGGAGTACAATTCAGGACAATTGAAAGAAAATAATTAGTTTAACATAAGGCTTCTAATAGAAATGCGAACAGGCAACTATAACAATTGATTAGCATGGAAAGCTAATTATCGGCTAAATTAACTAAGTGGTTCGATCTTAATGGTTCCTTTAGATAGGTGGTAGAGGAGGCAACAAACCGGGGAGACGACAAGGGCTAGAGATGGGGCAGTGGCAGGCAGAGGTTATAGGTTCGAGGTGAGGAGGGAAGGAGTTAGACGGGGAGGGAAGGTTATGGAGGGGGGTAAAAGTCATTGCTAATTGGAGAGTGTCTCATCAGGGGAAGGCTTGAGAAAACAGCCAAGTTTTCAGTTTCTTTCTGAAAGCGAGAAGACATCTAATATTTCTAATATCTAATATTTCGTTCTGATAATTCTCTGCTTCTTTCTGATTGTTGTGGGCATTCAGTGGCTCGTGCACCTACAAAATTATTATGGTAAAGTCCCCTCACTATCTTTAATGCAGTATTTCTATAATGTCGCCGTTAGAGATTATTGCATTTGATATCCATTTGGAAAGCTTTGGTGCCATCTAGTGGTCACAAAAAAAAAAAAAATGGAAAGTACTCACCTGCCTGCAGTTTCTTTGCAAACATTAAAAATGGACCCTGCACTAACAAGTTGAGAAATATATTCTCCTAGGGCTGTGATGGTGAACTCCAGTCCGAGTGCCACAAACAGGCCAAGTTTTCAGGATAACCACAATGAATATACACAAGCTAGATTTGCATACAATGGAGGCAGTGCATGCAAATCTCTCTCATGCATATTCATTATGGATATCCTGAAAACCTGGCCAGTTTGTGGTACTCAAGAACTGGAATTTGCCATCACTAGTCTAGGGTAACACAAGATGACATACTTTGTAATCTTCTTGTGTTTTAGGCTCTGGTTCCCCCTGCATTTTCAGTAGATCAGAGCTCTCTTCTCCAGATAAATGTAGGCGTATTGGCACCCAGTAAGAACTCCTACCAAATTTAATCCAACCTGTCCTCACAGGGTGCCCCTAATACAGTGATGGCAAACTCCAGTCCTTGAGTGCCATAAACAGGCCAGGTTTTCAGGATATCTACAATGAATATGCATAAGACAGATTTGCATGCACTGCCTCCATTATATGCAAATCTATCTCATGCATATTCATTGTGGATATCCTGAAAACCTGACCTGTTTGTGGCACTCGATGACTGGAGTTCACCATCACTGCCCTAATACATGCATACAAGAGAAATGCAGTGACAGCAATATATATTTTTCAGTAAAGTAAATATGCCTAAAAAGTGTTTTTGAAAAATTATACAGTTGAAACCTATTTGGTAGGGAGGTGACAGAGGGAAAACAATCTTATTGTAAGGTAAAGATTAAGGCAAAGAAAACCCAGGTTTGGTTCCTAGACCTGGATCCTGTTCCTCGAACTGCTAAGAAAGCCAGGAGGGAACACTCATCACACTTGGGAGTCTCAGCCACTGCGCCAGTTATAGAACATCTACTGCCTAGCTTAAGGGCACACTTGTACTAGACTCCAGACAGATCCAAGGTCTGCATCTCTCAGCCAGGAGGCTGAGTGGGGAGAAAGGGATAAGGCAATGGAAAAATGCAACAAGTAGGCAGGCTACAGCCCTAATGTGCATGCAAATCTCCCTCATGCATATTCATTGTGGATCCTGAAAACCTGACTGGCTGGGGGTCCTCCAGGACAGGTTTCGGAACCACTGGCCTAACAGCTAGCTAGTTAAAATCCTTTCTGATGGAAAGGACACAAAAATAATAGTTTATCAACAATTTTCAAAAACTAAGATGTCAGGATCCAAAGACCTATGGGTATCTCCTTTATTACTGATTCTTTTGTAATACACAATCTTCACTCCCTTAGAGAGGTGATAAGTATGGGACTGTAGGTATATATTTACACAAATGTCCATATTTTAATGGTACAAATATACAGGGTGTAATTTAGGTTCCTAACCTCCATATTTTATTGTCATAGGCATATTCATAAAGAAATGTCTGTCAGTCAGCCAGGTTTCTAATATGCAAAAGATAGTAGGCTATACGCCTTCTAGCAAGTCGTTAATCACAAGGATTTTTTTTTTTTTTAGATAAACATTCAATAGTAACAGTGTGAACATTAAGGAGAGGAGGAGATTGTTGGGAAGACCAAGTTTGTTGTCCTTCTTTGTTTCATGTTTGTGGTTCTCCTTAGGTCTATGTATGCCTCGGCCTTGAATGGGTTTAATGAAGTACAACTGGTCCATGGTTGTAAGGGTCATTTCTCTAATTAAAGAAGTAGCTGCCAAAGTAATCTAGTAATGTATTTCAGGCTCACGCAAAGGCATGTACGAAGGGGCGCACAAAGGAGAACGCTCTCATGGTGCAAGTGCATTCCTCATCGCCACAGCACTCTTCAGGTTGTGGTGGGCGGGCAGTCTCTGCCTCCTCTGCGCCGACGTCGCTCTTCAGGTGGTGGTGGGCGGGCAGTCTCTGCCTCCTCTGCGCCGGCATCGCTCTTCAGGTTGTGGTGGGCGGGCAGTCTCTGCCTCCTCTGCGCCGACGTCGCTCTTCAGGTGGTGGTGGGCGGGCAGTCTCTGCCTCCTCTGCGCCGACGTCGCTCTTCAGGTGGTGGTGGGCGGGCAGTCTCTGCCTCCTCTGCGCCGACGTCGCTCTTCAGGTGGTGGTGGGCGGGCAGTCTCTGCCTCCTCTGCGCCGACGTCGCTCTTCAGGTGGTGGTGGGCGGGCAGTCTCTGCCTCCTCTGCGCCGGCATCGCTCTTCAGGTTGTGGTGGGCGGGCAGTCTCTGCCTCCTCTGCGCCGACGTCGCTCTTCAGGTTGTGGTGGGCGGGCAGTCTCTGCCTCCTTTGCGCCGGCGTCGCTCTTCAGGTTGTGGTGGGCGGGCAGTCTCTGCCTCCTCTGCGCCGGCGTCGCTCTTCAGGTTGTGGTGGGCGGGCAGTCTCTGCCTCCTCTGCGCCGGCGTCGCTCTTCAGGTGGTGGTGGGCGGGCAGTCTCTGCCTCCTCTGCGCCGACGTCGCTCTTCAGGTGGTGGTGGGGCGGGCAGTCTCTGCCTCCTCTGCGCCGGCTTCCCTCTCCAGCTCGGAGGAAGGGGGGTGGGGGGAAGGTCCTGGTGCCTCTGGGGGAGCGGTGGAGGGAGGGCAGGTAGGCCTCACCTCGTCGGCTTCACTCTTCAGGTGGTGGTGGGCAGGTGATGGGCGATCCCTGCCTCCTCAGCACTGGCGTCCCTCTCTCCAGCTTCCTGCCTCTGGTTCAGAGGGTGGGGGGATGCCCTGCGCAGTTGCTGCCACCACTGTAGATCCCGGTACCTCTGGGAGCAGTGAATAGGTAGGCCTCAACTCATTGGCATTGCCACGGTGCTCTTCAGGTGTTGGTGGGCGGGCAGTTTCTGTCTCCTTAGCGCTGGCTTCCCATCTCTGGCTCAGAGGGTGGGAAGGAGGCCCTGCACCACTGCAGATCCTGGTACCTCTGGGAGTAGTGGAGGGGGGGACAGGTAGGCCTCACCTCATCGGAATCGCTGCAGTGCTCTTCAGGTGTTGGTGGGCAGGCGGTCTCCACCTCCTCAGTGCTGGCTTCCCACCTCTGGCTCGGGGGGGGGGGGGGGGGCTCTCATTGTTGACATCATCACAAACAGGCAGTAATAAAATGGCTGCTTATCCTGCCACAATGGGAGTACTGACCAAGCCCTGTTCCATGTGCACTATAGCACTGCCTTCTACCCTATTGGTCAAGGTTTGATTTGGGTTACCCACCCAATTTCACATTTGGCAATGTGTAAATTCTATGCAGATCACACGCACTTGCCTACTTTCAAGCTAGGCAGAATGCATCAGCAGCCACACTGAGCTGCCATGACTTGCTTGTCATGCAGTTCTGAGAAATTACTACTTACCTGATAATTTCCTTTTCTTTAGTATAGTCAGATGAATCCAGAACCAGTGGGGGTTATACACCTCTACCAGCAGATGGAGATGGAGCAAAACTTACATCACAGTATACATATTCCTGCAGTGACATCAGCCTACCAGTATTCTCTTCAAAAGCCAACTGTGGACAGACTAGCAAAAACTTGATTAATAACAGATAACCATTTCAGTTCTCAACCAACAGGAAACACTGAGCTCAGACAAAGAATGCCTCAACACTAGTCTAGGGACTAGACTAAACACTTACCAGTAAACCCTGGAACACGTAGCCACACAGGACGACCACAGCACAATCATTCGGCAGCAAGGGTGGGAAACTGGATTCATCTGATTATACTAAAGAAAAGGAAATTATCAGGTAAGTAGTAATTTTGCATTTCTTAGTGTCTAGTCAGATGAATCCAGAACCAGTGGGATGTACATAAGTACATAAGAACATGCCATACTGGGTCATACCAAGGGTCCATCAAGCCCAGCATCCTGTTTCCAACAGTGGCCAATCCAGGCCATAAGAACATGGCAAGTACCCAAAAACTAAGTCTATTCCATGTTACCGTTGCTAGTAATAGTGGTGGTTATTATCTAAGTCAACTTAATTAATAGCAGGTAATGGACTTCTCCTCCAAGAACTTATCCAATCCTTTTTTAAACACAGCTATACTAACTGCACTAACCACATCTTCTGGCAACAAATTCCAGAGTTTAATTGTGCGTTGAGTGAAAAAGAACTTTCTCCGATTAGTTTTAAATGTGCCACATACTAACTTCATGGAGTGCCCCCTAGTCTTTCTATTATCCGAAAGAGTAAAAAACCGATTCACATCTACCCGTTCTAGACCTCTCATGATTTTAAACACCTCTATCATATCCCCCCTCAGCCATCTCTTCTCCAAGCTGAAAAGTCCTAACCTCTTTAGTCTTTCCTCATAGGGGAGCTGTTCCATTCTTTTTATCATTTGGTACCCAAGCTACTTCCGAATAGGGTGGGAGGCTGCCCGCGTGCCAGTCAAAACCACATGTGCAAAGGCTGTGTCCTCTTGGGCCTGCACATCCAGACAATAATACCTGGAAAAAGTATATAAGGAGAACCATGTTGCAGCTTGGCAGATGTCGACGAGAGTCAATCTAATTTCCACCCATGACACTGCCTGAGCCCTAGTGGAATGAACCCTAACCTGACTAGGCAATGGCTGTTTAGCATCCATATATGCAGCTGTAACCACCTCCTTAATCCAGCCAGGCATTATAGCCTGCGAAGCCGATTCGCTCTGTTTACTACCACCGTGGAGGACAAACAGGTGATCTGTCTTCTGGAAATATTTAGAAATCTCCAGATAACTTACAATATGTCTCTTGACATCCAAGGGTCACCACAGGTGATATTCCTCCGCATCTCTTTCCCTATCCCGGGACGGCAGGGAAATGGACTGATTCAAGTGAAAATCTGAAACCACTTTTGGCAAAAAGGAAGGAACATACGCAGCTGAATTCTTTGCGCAGAAAACATCGCCACAGGAAACACTGTTTTCAAGGTCAGTAACCACACTAAAAGGTTACGCATTGGTCTAAACATAGGGCCTGCTAAGAAATGCAAAACAGGATTAAGACTCCATAAGGGAACCTATAACCTCAATGGAGGACGAAAACATTTCACTCCTGTCAAGAAATGGGGCACATCTGGAAGAGCTGACAAGGGACCACTATTCATCTGACCCCTGAAACAGGAAAGAGCCCCTACCTGCACCTTTAAGGAATTAATGGCCAACCTGCAAAAACTGCAAAATTAGCAGGATCTTAACTGAATGAGGAAGAACACCTCGATCTTCACACCAAGCCCCCACACCTCGCTTGTAGCAAGGTGGAAATCACTGCAGTAGAATATCTGCACTTCAGCAAGCAAGCACTCAAAGGCCATTCCGTATGACAAAAGTGAGTCTGATCTTCGTGAAGAACAGGTCCCTGTTACAACAGATTCCTGTGTGCCGGAAGGCAGAGTCGAATAGGCGCCTTCGCAGATCCATACACCAAGGTCTCCTGGGCCAATCTGGTGCCACCAGAAGCACCATCATTCTGACCCTCGACACTCCAAAAACTGCCCAACTTGCGCCACAGGGGAAAAAGCATATAGCAGTTTGACCTCCGGCCATTCTTGCATGAGAGCATTGATACCCAAGACTTCGGATTCTCCAGCGACTGAAGAATCGAGGAACCTTCACACTGCAAGAAGTTGCCAGCAGGTCTAGGAACGGAAGGCACCAGCAATCCACTATCAGCTAAAATGCCTCGACTGACAATACCCATTCTCCTGGGTCCAGACTCTCCCTGCTGAGAAAGTCTGCTCTCACATTGTCTTTTCCTGCAATGTGCGAGGCCAAGATTTCCTGAAGATGCACTTCTGCCAATGCCATAAGTTGGTCTATCTCCTGCAATACTTGCTGGCTCTTGGTTCCTCCCTGCCGATTGATGTAAGCCACTGTCGTTGATTGTCCGACATTTCTTTACCGCTTTGACCTTGCTACCTGCCGCTGAACTACAAGCAAGCCAACTGGACCACTCGGGCTTCCAGCCAATTGATGTTCCAGAGAGACACTTCTGAACTCCAGCATCCTTGAGCTCCCTAACCCTGTAGGCTCACATTCGTCATGAGTACTAACCAGTCCGGTGATTTTAGGGAGACCTAAAGAGCAGACCTCCAGTGTGTCAAGTGGAGCCGAATCGAATCGTCCTGAGACTGTGGGCTCCAACAAGACAGCATGGAGTGCTGAAGAGGACGCATATACGAACTTGCCCACAGCACCACTTTCAGGATTGCTGCTATCAAACAGAGTACCTGCAGATAGGACTACACTGTCGGGCGTATTGTGCTCATCAAGAGACACCTGCACAGTTAACTTCTGAATACAGCTTTCGGCAAGAAAACACTGTACCATCTGGATCCCTATCAAGAAGACCTGCTGCCGATCTAGGAGTACTTCAGCACTTAACCATAGTCCCAGGTGAGTAACAGGTCACCACATGTGATTCTGGCCTAGCAAGATTTGTTGGAGCTGAGGACTGCACCTGAAGAAAGGATTGCAATTCTTGAAAAAAAATTCCACCTAAAATTGCTGCACCAAGCTGGGAAGAATTAGGCTTAGTAAAACTAGGGGGGGGAGTAATTCCCCATGAGTCTTCAAACAGTGCCAGACTGAGATGCCCGAATATGACACACAACAAATAGGGCAAGGTGCTTAGTCTTCTTTGCTACAAGCGCCATTCACAACACTGTGCCAAAATAAGCGCCTCTGATGGGGATGCTCAGGGAATGCGCATAAAAAGAAGCGCATTTGTGCATATGAGCATAATAAAAGATGTGTGCGTGCACAACTTGGGTGCCTTCGTAGGCGCTCCTAAGGTCTTAACTAGGCGCTGAACATAGGTGCCCAGCTAGGCACACAACAGGCTGCACAAGACACGATCCAACAGAACTGAAAAAGGCAGTATACAGCGCACAAAAAGCATGTGAAGGCGCCGCTGCAGCCTACCACGCAGCGAACCAGCCAAGCCTCAGAGCGGGGCCTAGCTGCAAGGGCTGTTCAACACACTAGGCTGCCCCTGCTACCCTGATCACCACCAGATGTGGGAACCGCCGCCGGATCATTTGCCGAGCACAGAGACCAGAAGGGGGAAAGAAGGAATCCCTAATCAACTCCTTCGCTTCTCAATTTTAAAAACTTTACCTGAGTTCAGTCCATTCCAGCTGAGATCAAGCAACGTGTCTGGCTGCAGGGGGAGAGGGTAAATACTGTCACCACTGCACTCGGCTTCCAGCTTGACTTTCAGATTTTTTTTTTTAACAGCTAAGTCCACGCCAGCACAAAGGCCAGCTACCGGACCAAGGAACTCATCTGAGGGACCTTAGAAATTACCTCAGAAATTCTCAACTGGGGGAGGGACCATTTGGTATCACTACAGGAAAGCCAGGGCAAATTAAATGTCCTTGTTTTTTTCTCCTTCTAAAACTTGAAGCAATCCCCAGTAGGGAGATGCACGTCCACCATCTGCTGGAGACGGAGAATACTGGTAGGCTGTCACTGCAGGAGTATATATATATATTGTGATGTAAGTCTCTGCTGGTTCTGGATTCATCTGACTAGATGCTAAGAAACTTCTTTTTCCACAGACATACTTGGAAGCAAGCAGGAGGGAGGAAGAGACCTGGATGATCACTTCTTATTCCGAATCCAAATCCAACACAGCACCATAGGAGACCAAGAAGCAGTCTGGGGAAGAAGTGTACTACAAGCCTTTATAAAAAATTTAAAAAAAAAGTTTTTTATTAAAAAATAAAATTTACTGCCTACCCATTGCTCTCCAAGAATAGAGGGAGTGCGTCCAAGTCAGTAATTCCTGCTGCAAAACCCATGAAGGGAACAAAGTCACCGGGGACCACCTGGTGCTTGACCATTGGTGTTGGAACTCAGTCCCCCAAATTAATCTATTCCCAAGGGAGATTCAATCTCAACAGGACCAATACCCAGAGCACCCATAAGACTGTTTAACCTCCACCAGGAACCTGGGCTTATAGCCTTCCCAGGGGCAGCCTACTCTTGGTGTTTGCATAAGTTTGCAGGTCTGCACTATCTGTTGAAGATAGAGAAATGTTAACCCACTCATCAGGTTTGGTGTGGCATGGATGGTAAGGAAATGCAAATTTATCTCATGCATGTTCTTTGTAAATATCCTGAAAACCTGCCTTTGGTGGTGATAGCACAGGTTTGGGAGCTACAGTAGAGAACTTTTCCATGTGTAAAGTGCTATACCTCCTTTAAAGAAGAAATTAACCCTTTAATTGTGTTCTATATAATGTTTTTAGATTAGTTCCAGCTATTCTGCTGCCAGTTGCCTTTTAACCTCCACTGGGGCTATGAGCAAGCAACTTTAGGTGCGCTGGTCCGACAAATGCCCAGCAGGGGATTAATATTTGGAAGGAAGAAAACTATGAATCTGCAAACCTGGGTAAATTAAGACATTTTCTCCTGCAAAAGATATGTAGTACCATAGGCATAAGAGGACATGTTAACCTAGATCACCTTCATGTGCCTACACAGTACCTGACTGTAATCCACTTTGAAGTGTCTGAAAGGCAGAATATAAATCAAATAAATAAAAAAATGTTATCAAGCTGTTAGTGCTGCTTTAGCTAAATGGAAAGCATCAATACATTTCACATCTGTTCTTTGATGACAACTTAGAAACGGGGAAAATTTCTACCCTAATGAATACAGTGAAAAATTGTTATAGAGTTCCCTACAGAGGCTAGAGGGTAAGACATAAGAGGTCAAACAGCCACTCTAGCACTAAACTTCATCTTGTGCCTCACAATTTGAATTTATACAGAGCTAATTTCAAATTTTTTTGCAATATTAATATATTATTGAAGTTACTATTCTATTATTTTATAAGCAAACTAAAAAATTTGGCAATGTTTAAATTAGTTTATTGTTTTACAAAAGAACCATAGAAAAATTAAATTTCTTTAGCAGTTTAGACATTAGCTTCATGATATATACAGGCCCCTTTCTCCTCCTCCTTGCATTACGATCCAACAAACAATTTACACAATCATTGAAGGGAAATAAGTACACACAAAAACAGGACATACAATTTGACATTTAAAAATTTCACTGAAATGCAGACACCTCTGCTATGCATCTTTCAATTTGTATGCTTTAACAAAATGAAATGTTTTGGAATGGCAAGAATCAATCACAAGTATCATAAAGAAATGATAGGCTGAGTCTAGTTAGGTAAAACCTTTGACTTCAGAGTGTGGCTGCAGTGGTGATACTTCAGACTGTGAAATCTGCCCCATCTGGTGTTAGCTATTGTCTTACCGATGCTGGATGTGTGACTTAAGGGCCTAACACAAAGGCAGTCAATGATGATGTCTACCATTGGTAAGGACGACTTACTCTCAGTTCTCATAGGTTGCTGATATGAGGATTTTAGAACCACCTATGCATATGAAAATTACTTGTTTACAGGCAAAATAATGTAACTTAGAACCACTAAATGCTGCACTCTCTCAAGCTGAAATTTCAGATAGCCTGAAAACATAACTAGCATATGCCCCTCTTCCCAGGATTGCCAAATTTAGAATTTGAAAACTACTGAATTGTGTTTACAGCCATGTGGTTATCTGAAAGGCAAGCAAACTAGAACAAGAAGATTGATCCATACAACTGAGCTAAGGCTAGCATTCTGTTACTAGTCCAAACAATTCTCAGTCATTGTAGTGTAGTACACAGAACTCTAAAGCTATTTCATTTCCCTAAAAAGACTTACAAAGGCACAAGGCTAAAATCAATGGTTTGCTATTACTGATGTTCAAAGCCCCCATTTTACAAGCACTGACAGCATATCTAATTATATTAGCCAATAAGGCTCACGACAAACATACTAGTGTTATCAAGCTAACTGCTGTTATCCTAGTGGCATGCCAACACAATATAGTCTCTCCATAGGAGTTCCCAAGCTGAAGAGCACCAATAAAATCAAGAGATGAGACACACACATAAAGTGCACCTTTTCTCAAACTTTTCATAAAGGTTTAGCTCAACCTTTTTTTTTATTTATTTTTTTTTTTACATAAAAGGATTTCCTGTATGCCAATGATACAGCCTTTGAATTTCTTGCTACTGTACAGCAACAATAAATAAGTTTATCTCACTAACTCCAGCCTGAACAGTACCAAAAGGTCTAAAAATGAGGCAATGTTGTCTTAAATGGCAGCATATACTTTTTATCCAAACATACAGTAATTAAAAAAGTAACCAGTCGTAGAGAGAAACTCAGATGGCATCTGTCCAGCAGTAGCTCAGAAGAGAGCTTTCATCAACACCCGACTATTTTTTCTTTTCTTTTAAAACTGTTAAAAGGAAGGGTTTGCTTAAGACTTACCCCACTGAGACTTCGATGCCAGTTTGTGGCCCTTCACCACCACTACAGAAGCATTACCACTGGAGAGTTGCCTGGACCCAGTGTGAAGGCACTCCTCCTATACCTGGACACCTTACTGAGCCCAAATTTGAGAATGCCACCACCTCTCTTGGATGGCTTCCTTGAACCTTGTGCTCTGCCTTTGCCTGGCGTGGTTAGAGGAACAGACAGCAAGGGAAGGTGAATCACGGAGCAGGCGGCTTGACGGTGTGAGTGCTGAAGCAGGATCCTCCCACACAGATGAAATATGGGGCACAGTTGGCTTCTGCAACTTCCCCAGGAGCTGCAGCGATTGCTGACGAGTCAGCTTTGAACGTTTCGCAGGTTGTAGACCCAAAAGCAGCGAAGGTCCTGGCCAGGTAAATTTGCTAGTCCCTGGGCCTGTCTGCTTGGAGGAACTTTGGTGTATGATGATTAGAAGGGAGGGGGTCCTGGCTGGCTGGCTGGCTGTCTCTCTCAGTTGTGCCAATTTACAATAGATGCAAAAACAAGGTTCCAGGCATAAGATGTGTGTGAGACAAGGTGTTTCATCTAATTTAACTGTCAAGAACAGAATTCCAGAGTGCAGTTGTCCAATTATGTCTTAATGATAACTTAGTTTTGCATGGCAAACTTGAGATTTTGGAGAATGGATCCAGACATAAAAAACTAATTTCTTATTTTTCCTCATCTCAAAATGATCCCTTCCGATAGAAATCAGACATTTTTTGGATATTATTAAAAATTTCTCCTGAAGTATCTCCAATATCTAGAGTTTACTACATTGTCTAAAAGTATAATTAATCCAAAAGAAGGGAATATAGACTTGTTAATTTCTTCAGATAATTTGGACATTTCTGCATTATGGGAGAATTCTCATGAAGAGACAAATCAGTACAGCCCTTTTGGCACCTTTAGTTTTGTACAGGGTTCTTATTCTGCATCTTTTTAATACTTTCTTTGGCCAAAAAATGAATGCTTTCCCATACATTTCTAAGCCTACTCATGCTGAAAGGAGATTTTGAGTTAGAGTCACAGGTTATTTTAGCAGGGCCTGAATAAATATTTCCTTACATATCCCTTTAAACATATAGTTAAATATCAAGGGAGTAAGTTTATCTTTTTCGATCCAGAACTAAGGATAAATCTAGCAACCCTTCTACGGCTCCTAGCACAGAGAGTACTCTTGACCCTACTTCTATTATACAGTGATCCTGTATACGGTTTTGTGTTCTGATGCTTCTCTTTGTATTCTGTGGATATCTAATTGTGCATTATTTATTTCCTGGTTTTTCTCTATTGGATTCCCCCTCCCTCCTTTTGTAGGCTTGGTTGTTATATCATGGTATCTGATTTATTCTTCAGATTTGTTTCCTTTTCTTTTTCTCATTCTAACATATTCAGATGTTGTGAAAATTGTTCAATACATCAGTATTTTCTTTCATTATAATCTGTGGAAGTAAATCAAACCATGGAATATCAGGTTATGTAGCTCAGCTTCCAACCCAACTACTACTGAACTGGGCCTTTGTGGCATTAGTAGAACTACATGGAAATTCTGGGTAGAAGCAAAGAACCACATTTTTGCCTGAGTTTAGAGCATGAAGTGGCATAGCCTCTGAACTCCAAGATCAGCTGAGCAGTTTTTTCCTGGAGTATGTTCTAATGATGGACCGCCGGGGAAGGTCGCTGCTAAATGGAGACTCTCCTTGGCCTGCAGTGTTGGGAATGTTGAACGTCTTCTCTGTTGGAGTACCAAAGTCTAACTCGTTATCTGCAAGAATTTTGAAATGCTAATTAATGAATATTTGGAAAGATCTTTGAAAACAGACTGTGAAACATAATAATGATACACGGACATGTCAACTTGGCACAGGATAACTGCAACTTAATTTTCTTAATGTTTTGTCAATAAAAATAAACATTTAATGGGTTTATGGAAAAAAAAAAGAGCTAATTTCCCTGAAGATTAGTTAAAGCAAGTTTGCTTAACATGCATGGTGTTTTCCATAAACCTCAAGATGAATTAGCCATTATAAATGGGTCACGTCATCCAGCAGCACTAAACGGAGCTCTCTCAACTTGTAGAGCTTTTCTACTGAGCATGTGTGGAAATTCCCACTCGGGCATTGCCTCATAAGCCCCCTCAGTTGATTTAAGAGCTAATTTAGTTAGGTAGTCGACTCTCCAGGGACGTCGGCTGATATTTAGTATGGCTAATTCATCTTGCTATTTATGGAAAACACATTTTATGTTAAGCAAACTTGCTTTTTTCCATCAATAAGCAGGGCTGAATTAGCCATTGCATATGGAGAGTCCCACAGCAGAGTGTTTACTGAATAAACAACCCAGACCCCACCATGGAGAGTTGACTAATGGGTGAACAAGCTATATAAACTGCTTGTCTGAATTTATTATCATGCTTCGAGAGATTGTCCCGACAGTAATGGGATGCAAAGGTCTTTACAGACAACCATGTTGCAGCTTCAAGTGGAATGGCTTGTAGATGAATCACTGATGCAGTCATGGTTCTAACTTGATGAGCCTTAATATTATCTGTAATTTGAAGGCTTGTTAGCCTAGGGCAGTGAATGATGCAGTCCACTAGCCAGTTAGACAGTGTACATTTGACTACTGCTATGCCCAGTCTATTAGGATTGTAAGAGACGAATAGCTGCAAAGCCTGACAATGAGGCATTTTCACAGTAATACCAACTGCTATACTTAAATCAGCTTGTATAAAGACTTAAATACTGTATTTTTCTCAGTCAGATCTGAGGGTCCCGAGTAATGTTTTGCTGTCATCACTCAACGGTATATCCCAGCTGAAATGGCTCTCTCAGCTGGTTTTAACTCTCTCTCTCTAAGGGACCCTCCGCAGAGGCTTATGCCCATCAGTTCCAGTTGTTGATAACTATGGAACACTGATGATGCAGCTACCTGCTATTCGGTTCAAAATAGTCAGAAATGAAAATGTTCTCAAAATAAAAGGAGTTGTAATGACAAATAAGATTAACAGTTAAAACTCCTGCTCTGCCACAAAATTAAAGTTTAACAATCGATTTTGCTGTGGATTTAAGCAAAAGTTAAACAGGCAGGCTGCTGGATACTTCCAAGTGACTCAGAGGATACTGGGTTCGATGGACCACTAGTTTGAGCCAGTATGCCATTTATATTAAATTCTAAGGTTAGGACAGCAAATTTGCTTCTTGACGTAAGAGCATTATCATTTTCTTAACCAAGACGACACAAGGTTTTAGATAAAAGGTAATACCTGTCACTCCCTTTCTGGAAGTAGGTGTTTTCCCCTGGTAGAGTAGAGGAGACTGGGTAAGTGCCAACAGACCACTAGCTGATAAAGAACCTCTCATGGTCTTGTTTGGAGTTAAACCTAGAAATATTAAAAATAGGATATAACATTCAAATGGCATTTCCATTGAAAACTAAATGCCTTACATTCATTTTACAAAACAAAAAGCAAGCGAGTTCTGGCCTCTTCTACAGAAGATTTTAATTTTGGCTCCTTCCCTCCTACAGCAAATGTGAAAAAAAAAATCTGCTAAGCAATAGCATGTTGGGAGGTCTCAGTACTCTTGCACAATGAACAGAGAAATTGTCTTACCTGTTAATTTCCTTTCCTTTACTTCTGCTTCACCAGTCCCAAACCTATGGGAAATACCAAAGCCCATCTAAGGGTGGGTGGATGACAATCCTACTTTCAAAACAGAAGAGCCAAAAATGGCATCTTGTTTAGCGAGATGATCCAACCTATAATGTTTAGCAAACATCCCCAAAGTACTCCATGTTGCTGCTTTACGTATCTCCAATGGACTTACTAAACATCTTTCAGCCCACAATGAAGCTTGTGCTCATACTGAATGAGCCTTAATCATATTAGGTATCATTTTATCCTTCAGCAAGTAAGCTGAAGAAATAACATTATTTAACCATCTAACAACCGAAGTCTTTGAAGCTGCCTCTCCCCTACGTGGACCACAAAAAAGAACCACCTCTCGAGACTTCCGAAAAACCTTTGTCTTCTCAAGATAAAGTTTTAAACATCTTCTAACATCCAAATATTTTAAAGAATCTAGACCTTCCTTACATTCCATCTTATTAAAAGAAGGTAAAACAATATGCTGATTTAAATGAAAGGAAGATACCTTAGGTTAAAAAAAAAAAAAAAAAAGGGACAGGTCTCAGAATAACCAAATTATTTGTAAAGCACAAAAATGGAGCTTGAACAGACAAGGACTATAATTCCGAAATTCACCTTGCAGAAGTAATAGCAACTAAAAAGACTGTTAAGAGTTAAGTCCTTGATTGAAGATTCTCCCAAAGGCTCAAAGGGTGATTTAGTTAATGCTTAACTAAACCCACTGTGGAAAAAACAGGTCTTACAGGTGCATGTAAATGCTTCATTCCACTTAAAAAATGACATATCCCTATGGGAAAAATTAAGCTACCGTTAATTTTCCCCCAAAAACATGAAATGGCAGCTATTTGAACCTTCAAAGAAGATAATGATAAACCTTTGTCCACCTTGTAAAAAGGAGAGAACATAGGAAAAATGGTTCTTACCTGCTAATTTTCATTCCTGTAGTACCACGGATCAGTCCAGACTGTGGGTTGAGCCTCCTGTCCAGCAGATGGAGACAGACCAAAACTGCAAGGGTATCCTATATCAGGACAAAGCCTACCCTACACCCCTTCAGTATAAAGTACTTTCAAAGCAGATATGACTTCCCAAGGATCAAGCAAGCAACAAGGAAAAAAACTGGGAAATCTAACAATTGAAAGAATTCTGAATGAACAAACGCTCTTACTTAAAATATTGTATTTTCATCTGTAAGATGCTTCCGGTGCCTTGAGTAATAGAAAAAAGTCAGATAATTGAAAAACCTGTAGAGAAAAAGAACCTTCTAATGGACGTAACAGATCTAGTACGGGAGGGTGTCTGGACTGATCCGTGGTACTTCAGGAACGAAAATTAGCAGGTAAGAACCAATTTTCCTTTCCTTGTACGTACCCGGATCAGTCCAGACCATGGGATGTACCAAAGCTTCCCTAAACAGGGGGGGGGGGGGGGGGGGGATAGAGATAGTCCCGCTTGAAGACCCTGCTGCCCGAAGGAGCCAAGAACTGGAGCCTGCACATCAAGGCGGTAATGACGAGCAAAAGTATGCAGGGACTTCCAAGTAGCTGCCCTACATATTTCCTGCGGAGAGACCGATTGACTCTCCGCCCAAGAAGGACCTGAGACTGTAAGGAATGAGCTTTTAAGCCTTCTGTTACGCTTGGGCTCCGGTCAGGAGTCGAGAACACCACCCAGCAGGGTGGCTCCAGGTGGAGAGAGACAGGAATGGCTAGAAACAGTGTCTGGTTCCAGGCTGGGTCAGGGCAGGCAGCAAGTAGCAGTGTCTGGGTCCAGGCTGGGTCAGGGTAGGCAGCAAGTAGCAGTGTCTCGGTTCAGGCTGGGTCAGGGCAGGCGGCAAGTAGCAGTGTCTGGGTTCAGGCTGGGTCAGGGCAGGCGGCAAGTAGCAGTGTCTGGGTTCAGGCTGGGTCAGGGCAAGGCAGGTCAGAAGGCCCGTAGGCCACACACACACAGAAGGCCCGTAGGCCACACACAGTAAGCAAGGCAAGGCAGAGAAGGCCCGTAGGCCACACACACACAGAAGGCCCGTAGGCCACACACCGTAAGCAGGGCAAGGCAGGTCAGAAGGCCCGTTGGCCACACACACACACACAGAAGGCCCGTTGGCCACACACACACACACACACACAGAAGGCCCATAGGCCACACACCGAAAGCAGAGCAGGCAGGTCAGAAGGCCCGTAGGCCACACATACACACGGAAGGCCCGTAGGCCACACACCGTAGTCAGCGCAAGGCAGGTCAGAAGGCCCGTAGGCCACACACACACACACAGAAGGCCCGTAGGCCACACACCGTAAGCAGAGCAGGCAGGTCAGAAGGCCCGTAGGCCACACATACACAGAAGGCCCATAGGCCACACACCGTAAGCAGAGCAGGCAGGTCAGAAGGCCCGTAGGCCAGGTAAGAAAAGCGAGGAAGAAGGCCCGAAGGCCGCGCAAGGCAAGGCAAGGAAAGGCCCGAAGGCTGCGCAAGGCTAGAGCAGGGAGCCCAGGTGAGCTCGATGCCGAAGCACCGAGGGAACTGTCAGGCAGGGTTATAAGGGCCAACCCAGAACATAGAGTGGACAGGGGAGATGGCCTGTCAGGAGAGCCAGCACTAGAGGGACCCCTGGTGGTGAGGCGGTTGCACTGCAGCCAAAACTGTAACACCTTCCAGTACTGGTCGACCCTTACAGATGTAAACCGACGCAATGGCCTCCTTTAGCCAACGCGCGATAGTGGCCTTGGAAGCTTTATTACCTTTATTTGGACCACTCCATAGAACAAACAAGTGATCAGAGACCCGGAACTCATTTGTAACCTGAAGGTAATGCAGCAAAACCCGTTTCACATCTTTTTTAAATATATCCAAAGCAAGAAACCTGTGAGGGAATCAGTTGGACCATTAGATGACCGAGGAGTTAAAGGGGCTCTTAGGGAAGAAAGACTAAATGAATTCTTTGCTTCCGTGTTTACTAATGAGGATGTTTGGGAGATACCAGTTCCGGAGATGGTTTTCAGGGGTGATGAGTCAGACGAACTGAACGAAATCACTGTGAACCTGGAAGATGTAATAGGCCAGATTGACAAACTAAAGAGTAGAAAATCACCTGGACCGGATGGTATGCATCCCAGGGTACTGAAGGAACTAAAAAAATGAAATTTCTGATCTATTAGTTAAAATTTGTAACCTATCATTAAAATCATCCATTGTACCTGAAGACTGGAGGGTGGCCAATGTAACCCCAATATTTAAAAAAGGCTCCAGGGGCGATCCGGGTAACTATAGACCAGTGAGCCTGAATTCAGTGCCGGGAAAAATAGTGGAAACTATTCTCAAGATCAAAATCTTAGAGCATATAGAAAGACATGATTTAATGGAACACAGTCAACATGGATTTACCCAAGGGAAGTCTTGCCTAACAAATTTGCTTCATTTTTTTGAAGGGGTTAATAAACATGTGGTTAAAGGTGAACCGGTAGATGTTGTGTATTTGAATTTTCAGAAGGCGTTTGACAAAGTCCCTCATGAGAGACTTCTACGAAAACTAAAAAGTCATGGGATAGGAGGCGATGTCATTTCGTGGATTACAAACTGGTTAAAAGACAGGAAACAGAGTAGGATTAAATGGTCAGTTTTCTCAGTGGAAAAGGGTAAACAGTGGAGTGCCTCAGGGATCTGTACTTGGACCGGTGCTTTTCAATATATATATAAGTGATCTGGAAAGGAATACGACGAGTGAGGTTATCAAATTTGCGGATGATACAAAATTATTCAGAGTAGTTAAATCACAAGCAGACTGTGATACATTACAGGAGGACCTTGCAAGACTGGAAGATTGGGCATCCAAATGGCAGATGAAATTTAATGTGGACAAGTGCAAGGTGTTGCATATAGGGAAAAATAAGCCTTGCTGTAGTTACACGATGTTAGGCTCCATATTAGAAGCTACCACCCAGGAAGAAGATCTAGGCATCATAGTGGATAATACTTTAAAATTGTCGGCTCAATCTGCTGCAGCAGTCAAAAAAGCAAACAGAATGTTAGAAATTATTAGGACGGGAATGGTTAAAACGGAAAATGTCATAATGCCTCTATATCGCTCCATGGTGAGACCACACCTTGAATACTATGTACAATTCTGGTCGCCGCATCTCAAAAAAGATATGGTTGCGATGGAGAAGGTACTGAGAAGGGCAACCAAAATGATAAAGGGGATGGAACAGCTCCCCTATGAGGAAAGGCTGCAGAGGTTAGGGCTGTTCAGCTTGGAGAAGAGACGGCTGAGGGGGGGATATGATAGAGGTCTTTAAGATCATGAGATGTCTTGAACGAGTAGATGTGACTCGGTTATTTACATTTTCGAATAATAGAAGGACTAGGGGGCATTCCATGAAGTTAACAAGTAGCACATTTAAGACTAATCGGAGAAAATTATTTTTCACTCAACGTACAATAAAGCTCTGGAATTTGTTGCCAGAGGATGTGGTTAGTGCAGTTAGTGTAGCTGGGTTCAAAAAAGGTTTGGATAAGTTCTTGGAGGAGAAGTCCACTAACGGCTATTAATCAAGTTGACTTAGGGAATAGCCACTGCTATTAATTGCATCAGTAGCATGGGATCTTCTTAGTGTTTGGATAATTGCCAGGTTCTTGTGGCCTGGTTTGGCCTCTGTTGGAAACAGGATGCTGGGCTTGATGGACCCTTGGTCTGACCCAGCATGGCAATTTCTTACGTTCTAATGTCAAAGCAGAATGGAACAAAATCAAACTACACAACTAACTATTCTTCCATCTATCATAAGGTTCAGTCAAACCCTCAACTGGGAACAGAACCCGCTGAACCAATAGAACAAAACGATAATGTAGTACAAATATCCAGAAGCGATACACGAGCAGACTCTCCGTTACTTTAGCGTACACAGTAGTGGGCGGGGCTCTGGACTGATCCGTGGTACTACAGGAACGAACATTATCAGGTAAGAACTAATTTTCCTTTCCCTGTACATCCCAGACACCTGGGATGTACCAGAGCTAACTTACCTAGGGTGGGACCTGGAGAGGCCCGCTCGGAGCACTCCTTCCCCAAATCCCCCGGAATCCAAAGCCTGAACGTCCAATCTGTAATGTCTTGCAAAAGTATGCAAAGATTTCCAAGTAGCTGTCCTGCAAATTTCCTGAGGCGAAACTTGATAACGTTCCGCCCATGACGCTGCCTGGGACCATGTAGAATGGGCACGAAGTCCCACCAGTACCTTCTTACCATGCAGTAAGTTCACGGAACCGATAGCGTCCTTCAGCCAATGAGCTATCGTAGTTTTTGAGGCCATACTACCTCTTTTTGGACCACTCCACAACACAAAGATGATCTGACATACAGAAAGGATTTGTAACCTCTAGATACCGTAGCAGAGCCCTGCGTACATCTAGTTTTCTCAAATCCTTTGCGTCTTTCTCAGTGGTGGATCCGTTTGATCCACCACTGAGAAAGACGTGAGCTCGATCGACTGATTCAAATGAAACGACGACACCACCTTCAGGAGAAAAGAGGGAACCGTCTGCAAGGACACCCCTTAATCCCTGATCCCAATTGAATGACAGCAACATCTTATAAGAGACTTCACAAGATAATGTAAATAGTTAATCCTAACTGCTCGGTTATCTTACTCTAATTCTCTACCCAGTTATATGAACCTTGTTGTAATGTAATTTTACAAACTCTTTGCACTTGTTAATGTTCCATTTCTGTTTCCACACCCCCTGTTACATGTAAACCGGCATGATGTGATTTTTAATCACGAATGCCGGTATAGAAAAACTCTAAATAAATAAATAAATAAATAAAGAAAGGTTCCCTGTACGATGCCTGTAATTCCGACACTCGACGAGCCGAAGAAATAGCTACCAAGAACACCACTTTCAGTGTTAGATCCTTCAGGCTTTATAGGTTCAAAAGGTGGAGCACACAGATGAGAGAACCAAATTGAGGTTCCAGGAAGGACATGGGTGGTGAAGTGGAGAACATAAGTGCTTTGCCCCGCAAAGGAAATGAGCCACATCCGGATGCAACGCCAAAGCTACTCCCTGGATCTTCCCGCTAAGACAACCGAGCACCTCAACCTGTACCCGGAGGGAACTACAGGAGAGACCCTTAGAAAGCCCATCTTGAAGGAAACCTAAAATGTCAGATATCGATGCACACATAGTGTCCCTCGCACGATCCCTACACCAAGTCTCAAAAACTTTCCAGACTCTTGACATAAGCTAGAGAAGTAGACTGTTTTCGAGACTGCAACAAAGTAGTCATCACAGCATCAGAATAACCTTTATCCTTTAACCGCTGCCTCTCAAAAGTCATGCCGCTAGACAGAAGTGATCTGCCTCTTCCAGTCAGGACCTTGATGGAGAAGGGCTGTGAACTCCCGAAAACACAGAGGCTCCATAACGGAGAGATTGATTAGATCCGTAAACCACGGGCGCCTCGGCCACTCTGGAGCCACTAGAATTACTTCCGCCAGATGGAGCTCTATGCGCCGGAACACCTTGCCTATCAGAGGCCAGGGAGGAAACAGTACAGCAAAATGTGCATTGGCCAGGGAAGAACCAGGGTGTCGCCACCCTCGGCGCCCATCTCCCTGCGACGACTGTAGAATCGCGAGGCCTTGGCATTCTTGAACGTGGCCATCAGATCCATACAAGGCGTGCCCCCCACTGGTCGCAGATGAGCTGAAACGCCTCCTCGGACAACTCCCATTCCCCTGGATCGAGATGACGACGACTGAGGAAGTCGGCCTGCACATTATCCACGCCAGCAACGTGAGATGCCACTATGTTTACCTAATGTCGTTCCACCCAATTCATTAACTGCTGCGCCTCCAGTGCCACTGGACGGCTCTTGGTTCCCCCTTGGCGATTGATATTTATTTATTTATTTTAAAACTCTTCTATACCGTCGTTAAGTTAATTCACCATCACAACGGTTTACAGAAAGGTACAATAAGAAAAAAACCCAAACTATAATTGGTATAGATTACGAATTATTCATGTGCCAACATATTACGGTAACATATGATATAGGCTACCATGGTCGCATTGTCTGACAAGATTCGTACAGACTTTCCCTGACTGAGTGGGAGGAAGGCTCGCAAGACTAGGGCCACTGCTCTGGTCTCCAATCGGTTGATTGACCACTAGGCTTCCTCCCTGGACCACTGCCCCTGCACCGACTTTTCCGGACAAACTGCTCCCCAACCGGAGAGACTGGCATCCGTGGTGACTACTGTCCAATCGGGAATTATCAGGGAAATTCCACACTCCAGATGTGCCGAGACAAGCCACCAGGCTAGACTGACTCTCGCGGAGTCCGCCTATTACCTCAAAACCGAGATTGAGCCGATCGCTGTCCCTGGTTCTGCAACAGGTCCTGCTCCTGTGGGGGTGAGTGAGCCGGGCTCCCTGGTATCACTCCGATGTTGCTGACCAACTAATGCAGGGTCCTCAACCCTTAATAGAGCAGTCTCGACCAGGAGGGATGGTCCCTTCAGGACCTAGTAACCCCCCGGGAGACACACAGAACCTCTGACGGTAAGGGACTAGAGTTTCCTGTCTATTCTTTTTTTTTTTTTTTTTAAGTGATTAAGAAAAGAATTAAAGGAACAGAATCCCCTAAACATATAACTTGAATCCTGACTACAATCCTGACATTACCAACTGCTTGTAATCAGGCAATCAGAAGAGACTGTGGGTTTTGCACCTCCGCCATCTGCTGGAGACAGAGAAAGACTGAGGCTGGCACCTTGGTATATATGGCAGGGTTGTTTTGAAAAAAACTTCTCTGTCTCCATCTGCTGGTGGGGAGGCAAAACCCAGGTGTCTATACTGATCCGGGTACGTACATGGAAGAACCAATTTTCCCTTATTAAAACCTTTGTGATATTTGACTATCATACCAAAATCTACCTCCCCCCCAAGGTACACATTCTTAAGTTTTATCTCAAAAGGCTTACAGTGTAGCCACTGCATTAATTTGATAGCCTTCTTATAGACTCTCTCTGTTATGTAAGAAATATAATAGAGCTACTACATACCTTCATTAATGAAAACATCATCATCACCCAGAGAAATATGCTGTGTGGAACTTTTGTTTGAAGATGACATGCTCTTGCTGATGGAAAAAGATTCAGGTTTCTTCTCTCCTGCTGTACTTTGCTCTATACAAGATCTTTTGGCAAGGTTCAGGTCTTCATTTTTCCTTGTGCAGACTTTTTTATACTCCGGGTGCATTATTTTTTCAGGGGAGCTGTAATTGTATCTTCGTTTCCTTGATTTCAGGCCAAATATCCCATGAGAAGTGCTCTCTTCAGCTCTTACTTCCCACTCAGTGTTGGGGGACTGATCCTGAAGCCTGCAAACACCTTCTAGCTCAAATTCCCCAAATACCATGTTTTTGTTGCTATGGTGTTCTGAAACTGATTCCCCCTCTTCAACTATAGGCACATTATCCCTGAACTCATCGTTCTTTTCACTTTTCCCAACAGAATGGCTAGGGATGGCAGCTGCAGCTCTTTTTCTCCTTGGCCAGTTTTTAATGGCGTCTGCAGTTACCTTTTCTTTGGGTTTTGGTGATGGTGTCCAGGGAATACCAACATCTGGATGAGATGGGGAATTGGTAGTTGAGACACACCTGGTCGGTGTATAAGACTGACAGATGTAAGTCTGCAATCCACTTTTTCCTGGAGTACTATGAGAAGACCGAAAACAGGATGGAGAAACACAAGTTGATTCTACTTTGCCTGCATGTCTACTACACCACATTCCATTAGGATCACTAAAGGGACTTTCATCACCCTTATGTTTATGAAGCACTTTTGGAGTTGGGCTTTTCTTTTTTGACACTACATCCAATGCTGTGTTAGAGTCTGTTCTCTTAATGCGAAGTTTGGGCAGGCCTGAAGCTTGCATTTCTAGTTCAACTTCATAGGTTGGTGTAACAGCAGGGACTAATTTACGTTGACTTTTAGGGGTAGAAAACTTTGTGGTAAAATTGGTAGTCCCTAGACGTGCTGCAGCCTGTCTTTGCCTCCTATCCGGGGTACACCGAAGTTCATAAGTGGGAGAACACAGATCTTTTGGCACCTCTACAGACCGTGGTGTTACAGACAAAGAGTTGACAGTTTTTGTGATAGAGGGTTTCCGAGTAATGAGGAGTTTCATTTTCAACCCAGATTCTTCTGCTGATAGAACTCTGGCTTCTGAAATATCAATGCTTTCTTCTTCTGTCTGAGATTCTGAAGTGCCTGAGTTAGTTAAGGATGATGAATCCAACCTTTCATGTACAAGGATAACATCAGAGGATGCTTGAGAATGTTTAGTTGTAGGTTGAAAAGATAAAGTTTCTTCCAAATCTGCTACGTTTTTTCTAGGTGATAAGCCCTCCGCTACAAATGATAAATCGTCAGACAATTTTGATGTATGAAAAATGAAGTTATCAGAAAGGCTAATGTTTTTATTAAGATCATGTTGCTTTCTATCCTTGAAAGCTTGCAATTGTTGAAAAGAAATTACGTTTTCTTCAATTTTTGTTTGACTTGTTGAATTTTCCAGTATTTTTCTTGGAGAGAGGAGAATTTTTAAGGATTTTTGAGATGAAACAGTGACAATATTTTCAGTTTTTGATGATTTTTTGGGAGTCCCACAGAATGCATAAATTGGCTCTCTGCTTTGAACTCTGGAAAGAGAATCTATAAGTACTTTTCTGGATGGAGATTTTAAAGTGTTGGAATTTTCAAGGGGAAGAATGTTATTAATCTTTGAAGGTGTCAAACAATCAGAAGCATCCTTTGGACTTCTAGGTGTGCTAGGGAAATTTACATTGGGTATCACTCCTGGCACATGAGAAGCCACCATACAACTTTTATCTGGGGTTCTTTGAATCTTCAAGATTAGTTTTTCTGCTTGTAAACACTTGTCTTGGGTAACCAAGGTTGAAGAGAGTGGATGTTTCTGAGGGGTCCTTACAGAATGACTACTTTCAGTTTGAAGTTCTTGTATTTTAGATGGTGTACATGGAGTACTAGGTCTTGATCTGACAGGAATAGCTACTGCATTGAGCACTCTTTGAGGTGTTCCAGAAGAACTGAGAACATGAAATGTTTCAGCTCCTTCTCGCTTTTCTGGAGATTGTAGTTCAGAAGCTCGATTTAAAAGCAAGGAAATACGTTCCTTTGAAAATGTGTCCTTCCCAGGAGTTCGTTGAGCTAAACATTCATTTCTTGTTCCACTAAATTTGAATGACTGATCCATAGCTTTAGAAGCAGAGAAATATTTTCCCAAACTCTTGGCTGCTGTCTTTCTGACGGGTGGACTTAAAGGAGTTTTTTCAAAAGTGTTTTGAGTGCTTTGAGGAATGCGTGCTAACCGAGAGGATTTCCGTAACATTCTGTTTTCTTTGGGACTCTGAAGTTTCCGGGTAGCTCTACTAGGAGATTTTCCAGGACTCTGTAAAGATGATTACAAAATGTCAGGGTGAAAATGTTCTGTAAAGCTACAAACATTTTAAATTCAATCTCTGTAAGGCCTAACTACTAGGTTGTACTACTTTTGGCAAGTGTTAAACATTGCATGTGCAATTCAAAGGGTGAGGCACAGAGAAGCACCATTTTGGATAAGGATGCGTTAGCAGGAGGGGGTCAAGTTGTTCTCCTCCTAGTGGCCCACTATATGGAGGAAGAGGCCTGCAATGGCAAGACCAATTTTTATTTTCTTAAAGATTTTCATATTTCACATTCCCTTGTACTTACCAGCATTTTCAACTCCTGCTGATTATTGCTGGATGTTATCAATTTTCTATGGTCACTGGGTTACTGCAGGAATATCAGTGCAACCACAGTGTGCATCTAATTATCTTGGGACATGTCACAAAAGCTGTTTACTGTGTGTGTTAAAGTTGGCAAATTAGCAGGGCTAACATTCTGATTTTAATGCAGCTTTGTGCACAGGGCCCTATATTTCTTTTGTATCAGGTTCTTTTCACATTAGTTCTTTGATTTGTTACCATTTACTACAAAAGGCTACTGCTATTTTCTAAATATTAATGCAGTTTTTTGCCAGTAATTACTGGGTAGCCAGAAGGAAGAATTTTCTTCATTTATAGTATATTAGTGTAATCAGAACCCAATTTCAGTTACCTTTACAATATAAAAGCAAAGGTTTTAATACCCACATGAATGGCTTCCTTGAAAGATTATCAGCCTTCTGATGGTACGTGTGTGTTTAGAGCTGATGGTTCACGGATAGCAACCCTTATAGTCATATATTGTTCTCACTTCTTCAGTATCAGCAGCTCAATTTAAAAGCAAGGAAATACTTTCCTTTGAAAATGTGTCCTTCCCAGGAGTTAGTTCAGCTAAAAAATTTCTTGTGCCATTAGATTTGTAAGATGTGCGTGACTACAGGTGTCAATTTTTCAACCATCAGAAAAAGTGATCTTCGCTGTTCACTTCTAACTAAGATAATTAGGCTTTTATCATATCCTTCAAGTAACATTCAGAGTTTAAAAATATATTTGTTAAAAAAAACAACCCAAAAAACAAATGGTTTATAATTCTTGACCTGAAGATCAGGCCTTCTCTGGGAAGAAAAGAAAAACTTGCCACTCACCTCAATAACAAGATGAGAGGACTGGAAGATACTAACAAAAGGGATAATAGATACGTACACCTAACAAACTGTTTAAGAGGCAATACCACTTTTCCCCCTCCAAGGCTACAGAAAGTTACTTTATATATGCCACAATACTGAACAGAGAATGCATTACATGTATCTATTATCCTTTTATTAGTATCTTCCAGTCCACTCATCCTGTTATTGTCTTGGGTGGCAAGTTTTTGGGGAAAAAAGTGGTACTGCCTCAAACAATTTGTCAGGCGTACAGGTTATTTATTTACATTTTTATATTCTGCTTTTCGCACTTTTTTCAGCACTTCAAAGTGGATTACATTCAGGTACTGTAGGTATTTCCCTATCCCCAGAGGTTAATAATGCAATCTTAGTATTTTCAAAGATCAAAACAATTTAAGCTGTGGAACTGCGCAGTTAAAATAACATAATTGTTGCAAGACTAAGACACTGTCATACACAGAGCTCAGAAAGCCAGAGACTCACCCTTACAATAAAAACAATATACCCTTCCTCACACTGACCTGATAAACAATAGGCTTCAGGCAAACTAAAGGATTTTTTCTTAATTGTTTTATGCTAGGTGAACTGCTCATTCCAAGGACTGCTCCAAACAGAAGGCTTTTGGGGGACTTGATAGCTTGGACGTCAGCAGGAAACGTATTATCTATAAAAAATAAAATAAAAACATGATGCCAATTCAACAGCAGACAGTAATTGGGTATGGAGAGATATTTAGATCAAGGGACCCCAAACATGGTCCTTGAGGGCTGCTACCCAAGTTGAGATTTCAGGATTCTCACAATGAATATACATGAGATCTATTTGCATGCATTGCCTCCACTATGTGCAAATAGATCTCAGGCATATTCACTGGTAAAATCCCAAAAAGCTAACAAGAGTTGCTGCCTGCAAGGATAGAGTTTGGGGGTCCTCTGGTTTAGCCAGATGCCCAATTTTTATTTTACTGGTGACCTGACCTGCATACCTGGGTTTCCAGCCCAGTCAGAATCTATCCTCAAACCCTACTAACCTTATGTTCATTTCATTTCTTTTTTTTTTTTTTCATTTTATTAAAATGTATTAATCACTTATCACATACAGGTCTAGGCGATTTACAATAAAAAAACACACACAATATAGCGTAACAAACAACAAACACCCTTAGTTTCATAGAGGTGTTTCAGAGGCTGGTTTTACATATAATGTTATTTGGACATCTGAGGGCCAGCCCAATGGGGCAGTGACATAACTGCACTGCCACATGGGAGATCTTGGTTTGTTTCCTGGACCATTCTTCTGTTTATTGTACCCAGCCATTGCAGAACAACATTTTTAGCCATTTTGCCCTCTGATAATTGGTGATGCAGAGAAGGAGGTATAATTTAATTAGACCTTAGCAATCTCAAATGAAGATCCATGGCATCTCAGCTTTTGAATCTGCCACTAGTCCCTTCCCCAATCATAAATAATAATTAGCAGGGTTTGAGGATAGATAAGGCTACAGACATGTACGACAACTGATATTTCCACTAGTCAATTCATTCTGATATGACTGCACGTACTAGCAATCAGAAAATTTACTTTCAAGATCCAGAGTCAAACTGTTGAAAGTCTTGGATTATGGAGGTAATAGCTAGTGAGTGTTAGTTCTCAGTTTACAAACAATAAAATATTTCTTTATAATAGGCCAAAGAGAAACCTATTATATGACCTAAAAGCTGTGCCTACCTTTTTGCTCAGAGCTCTTCTGTTGCAGCGATGCCGAATGTACTCTTCCCAGATTTTGGGACTTTGGCTGAGAGCAGGAATAGAAGGAACTTGAATGCCTTCTGCTAAGAGACTGCTGTTTGATTCGAGGGCTTCTTCTTAATTCCATGTCTGAAAAGCAAATTCGGACCTCAGCTCACTGCAGGTTTTAAAGGCATCTTTCATTTTAGTCTTGGTGGCCTGAAAATCAGTCTTTTTTTTAAAGCTCCTTTGTTTCTGTAAATTATTATAGGGAGTGCAGTACTATTTAAATATTACCAACGTACACAGTGCTGGGCATTCATGTGAAATTTTAGACAAAAGAAAATTAGTTTCTTACCTGTAGTACCACGGATCAGTCCAGACTCCTGGGTTTTGCCCCCCTCTAGCAGATGGAGACAGAGAAGTTTTCAAAACAAAACTCCGCCTTATATAGGATGGTGCCACCTACAGTCCGGCAGTATTACTCAATGTCAAAGCAGAATGGCTCTCAAAAAACAAAGAATATTGGCAGGCTGGTGTCAGCACGGATGCATATAGTGACATCAATGAACCTATTGATCTCAGTCTCCATCTGTTGGTTGGTGTGCATAACCCACTTGTCTGGGCTGGTCTGACTGGATAAAGAGGAATTTGAATTTCTGCCAGTATTTTAAGATATAAACCCAAAAACCATCCTTATTCTGTACTCTGGATTGAACTGATATTTTTATGCTAAGTGTTTACTCTAAAGTTATTCCTATTGCTGGATATACCCCAAGCACAGCAGCCAGTCACATCAAATTGTACTGCAGCTTTATGGAATTATTTGTGATGAACAATAAAGCCTGAATAAAGGGCAGGAACAAATAATGCTACATTTTTACTGAAACTGGCTTGGTCCTGTTCCTCCAGTGTTCCAACTACGATGTCAAATTGGCAACCACCACTTTTCAACTGTTTGTAAGCCATTGCATTTTATACTCACCTCCTGCTATTTTCTCTGGAGATTCTTCTACAAAGCCGAAGTCTGATGCAGAATCTAAGCATCTAAAGAAAACAGTGCACACAGTTATTTGAAGAAGCTCCATTATGAGTAGTACAAGCTAGATCATGGCTTCCCAAACTGTGGGTCAGGATCACAAAACCTTCAGCTGGGATCACAAACCTTTCAGCTGGGGTCACAAGTGCCTCAAATGGCAGCACTTTTCTGGTGCCAGTAGCATTGGAAGAGGTGAGGGGTGTGAAGGGATCAGCAGGGGAGAAATGTGAGAGAAGGACTGGAAGGGAGGAGATAATGCTGAGAGGTGAGAGAGGGGATGGAAATGAGAATGGTGGGTGGAATGAATGGGAAAGGACAGAGGTCTTGGGGGAGAGATTGAATCAGCTGGGCAGATGTGAAAAGTGCTGGATGGGCTGAGGAGATGAGAGGCGTGGAGGTTGAGAGAGGGGTCTAACTTAGTGGAAGGAGTTAGGAGAGGAGGTCCTCTGAAAGAATTGAAGGTTAAAAGAGGGCTTCAGCTGGCATGTGGGAAGGGTAAGGAGGAGTGATTATTGGAGGCAGACCACACCTCCAGCTAAATTTTTCTGGTCATCCTCTAGGGGTCATGTGAATTTTTAAATGCTAAATGGGATCCCACTGGGTAAAAGTTTGGGAACCCTGAGCTAGATTGTTCAAAATATCAGTTTGCCCATTCACTGGGTTTATGGATCTTTTTCCTTGGTCTCCTTTTCCTACATACTCACTTTACTGAAATAAAAAGATATAGTTAAGGTCACACCTCTATTTTGAAAATGGAAAAATTAATTCTTACCTGATAATTTCCTTTCCTTGAGTCCAGCCAGACCAGTCCAGATGCATGAGTTTTGCTCCCTAGCCAGCATATGGAGTCAGAACAGGTATGATGTCACCCTTATAGGGTACTGTGCTGCACTCAGCCTGCCAGTATTCTACGTGACAGCCTCCCCAGCCTTTGAATCAAAGGGCTTCCAGGGAACAACAATTTTACATAAGTAACAGACAAGATCAGAACCTTCAGAAAATTCAAAAGAAAAATCAAGTTTCTTACCTGAGAGGACCCAAACTGTGCGCCCAGCTAATTTTGTTGAGAATGCCCTGCTTATTTTATCAAAAGCCACAAATACTGAAAGAAGAGAAAATCCTTGGCAGATATGGACAGCCTTGGACAGGTCTGGCTGGACTCAAGGCAAGGAAATTATCAGGTAAGAATGAATTTCTCCTTCTTCTTCATCCAGCCAGACCAATCCAGATGCATGGGATGTACCCAAGCTATTCCTCAACTGGGTGGAAGACTGCCAACCCTGCTTTCAAGACTCCCAAGCCAAAAGCAGGCTCTTCCCTGGCTTGGACATCAAGACAATAATAATGCTTCAAAAAGAATGCAATGAAGATATTCCAGGGCAAGATGGCGGCATGACTCCACCACGGATCAGCTGTCTACTGTTTCCTTCAAGGAAAGGAAAATTAGTTCTTACCTGCTAATTTTCGTTCCTGAAGTACCACGGATCAATCTAGACAAATGGGTTTATGCATCCCTAACAGCAGATGGAGGCAGACAACAAAACCTTTGAGGCACTGCTTTATAACGGAGTGTCACCTGTACCCCCTCAGTATTAACCTGTACCCAAGCCAAGATATCTACCTTAACAAACCTCAATAAACCAGGGGCAAACAGATACTTAAAAGGTTGAAGCCCCCTGGAAAAACTAGGCCCCTCTTAACATGACAGAAAGCACATCTGAAACTATGTACACTTCTCATTATTCTGAATATATCCCATATCAGCTTAACAACATCCAGAAGCAAAGAAGTCTTCCGAAAAATGGGGACAGGTCTCTGGACTGATCTATGGTACTTCAGGAACGAAAATTAGCAGCGAGAACCAATTTTCTTTTCCTGTTCATACCCTGGATCAATCCAGACACGTGGGATGTACACAAGCCCCTCTATTCTGGAAGGGAACTCAGAAGACCCGCACGCAACACACTTTCCCCAAAAGATGCTTCCTCCGGTGCCCGCAATCCAAGCAGTAATGTTTAGTAAAAGTGTGAAACGAAGACCACATCACCACATGACAAATCTCCTGTGGAGAAAGCAGTTCACACTGTGCCCACGAGGTTGCCTGCAACCTAGTGGAATGTGCTCTCAACCCCTCCGGCACCGACTGGCCCTTACAGAAGTAAGCCTAAGTTATTGTCTCTTTCAGTCATTATCCCCCGTGCCCTGTCTTCCAACACCCGCGGGATTCTCCCCCTCAGGGACCGTCCGCTGTGGTGACAAACTTGGCGGGAGAACCTCCTCTCTGCTCACAGCCTGCGCTGCCATGGCTCTGACCGGGGACAAAATGGTGCCTGCAGCCGAGGCCGCAGGTCCCAGGTCCCAGGGGAGCTAAAATGGCACCCGTTCCCGTGTTTCCTGGGAACGGTTCAGTAAGCACTGGAGACAGATCCCCAAAAGCACTAGTGACAGTTTGGACCCGGAGGACAACCCTGCTCGGGGTCACAGAGGCTCCCTCTCCCCCAGAAACACAAGAGTAACACAAAGTTTCCCAAGACAATCACGTCTGACCTAAAAATTCCTAATAGGTCCTAACACAGACTGTAAGTTTGCACCTTCTCCACCTGCTGGAGACAGAAGAAGACTGCCAGACTGTAGGTGGCACCCTCCTAGATAAGGCGGAGTTTGTTGGTAAACTTCTTGTCTCCATCTGCTAGAGGGGGGGCAAAACCCAGGAGTCTGGACTAATCCGGGTACGTACACGGAAGCAGGGCCTAGCCAAAAGCTGCTCAACCCGCCAAGCCCATGCAGCCTCCACTCCACTAATTTCCCCAGAGAGGCGAGAAGGAAAAGGGGGTAAGAGATGCAGAGGAAAAACACCAAGGGAAGGAGGACTCTGTAAAGGGGGAAGAAAAAAAAAAAAAAAAAGAGGGGGCCCAAAATCTCTCTACTTTTTTTTTTTTTTTTTACCTGAGCTCAGCCCTCCCTGGCTGAGAGCATGATTGGGTCACTGGCTAATGAGGAGGAGAGAGGGCACAAAAGCCTTCACCACCGAGCACTCCCTCGTCCTCTTTTCCGCTTTTTTTGTCTATGCCTGGTCAGACTTCCAGACTAAAAGCACTCAACTTGAGGGAGTGACCAAACAGGTGTCACCTCAGAAGCTCAAGTGGTGCATTTGAATCTTCTCCTAGTCTATTATCTATACATTTTTTTTTTTTTTTTACCACAAGAATCCCCACAAGGGAAATGCTCGTCCACCATCTGCTGGAGAATCCTGGCAGGCAGGCTGATGTCAGGGACGGGCTATATGACAGTGACATTAAGTCAGCTTTACTCTGTCTCCATCTGCTGATAGGCATGCATTACCCACCGGTGTGGACTGGCCTGCCTGAGTGCAGAGGAACAGGATATTGCCTCTGGAAAATCAGGTATTGAAAGATAACTGTCTTACATGTGCAAAATCTCATCACTTGCTTAAATTAAGCTTCCATTAAAATAAATTTTTAATCTAAAGTATTAGACAAAATAAAAAGGAGATACTTACCGGCCCTTAATCTGTTTCTGAAGCAGTCTTTTAGAGACTTGCTTGTGGAGTGGTGTCTCAGTGACCTTCTTGGTTAGCAATTTATGATGATTTAAAGCTGAATAATTATACAAACACATTTAAAATAATACATTAAGGCTATTAAAATATGAGTAAATAAAAGAGCTCTTGTTGCAAACTGTAATGTTCAGATTGCTGGAGCAGTTAAACATCCACAACTCTACAGGTCTGCAAAGAGCAATCTACATTACTAAGCAGCTACTGTATCACGTTACTGTTTAACAAAAGGTGGGTGCGGTTAGGCAATAAATCAGCCACCTGCACTGCCAACTATACAGAATGCATGAGGGATTTCAAGACAAAATTAGGTATTTCTTGAAGCAAATAGCTGGTAAACACAGGGGATTAACAAATGGTCCTTTATGGCCTCGTGCCACATAAAAATTAAGTAGGGTCTTCAGAGACAGATTTTAAGGTAATGAGATTCAAAACGCACAGAAAAGTTAACATTCAAAACAGTATTACTTCAGGCCATTATTAAACAGTCCTCCTAAAAGTTTATAAATTCAGAAATGTAACATACTGCAAGAGCATGTACATATTTCAATATCTAGTAGTAGTCTGTAAGAACTAGTCTGTGTCTTGATTTTTGGCCAATACAATCTGTACATGCTTTTATTTTCTATGCACACATAGGGAAGAAACAGCTCTTCAGTTCTTTTTTCCTTCATAGACAGAGGACCAAATGTGAAGAAAATATTAGCTGTTGCGAGGAGTACAATCAGAAGACAAGCCAGTAATTCCTAAAAACAAATGTCTGCCATTCTGATGAAGCCTGTTAAAAACATGTAATTTGGTTGAGATGTTCTAATCTGAATAGTCACCAGAGAACGGTTAAGAATTGTGTACTCATTCTATGCATACTACCTTTAGTGCTCTCATGAGATCTGCTACGTTTTTCTTTCAGGCCCTCTACAGCTGACACAGACTGGCTTCTTGGCATCTTTGCTGATCTTTTCGAAGGAGAGCAAATCTCCTGAATAAAGAGGTTCCTTCTCACTTTTGTTACTTCTGAAAACATAATAAAAGCGTAATTTATATTTATGATACTACTCCCTTTCAACCCATATCTTTCTAGCTGAAGTGGATGCAGAAATTACATTCTTTCAAATTATATTACCTTCAAGAAATAACCCTCTGAAGAATGCTTTTTATACTGATCCACTGACTTATGACCAACTTGGCCCTGCCAGACTTACAGAAGGCCTGCCAATTTTTTCATTAATAACTAACTTCCCCATATGCAGTCATAAAATCAGTTTAATTCTAGAAATGAGAATTAAACCAAAGGCTATTCCCCTAAAAAAAAAGACATGCATAGCTGAAACTGAGCGTATTTAAAACCATCCTGGGGGCTAAGTCCACGCCGGGAGCTGGCTACCGGACCGAGGCTTGCCTCCGAGGGATCTCGGAAGTCACCTCAGCAATTCTCGACTGGGGAAGGGACCCTTAGGTATCACCACAGGAGAGCGGGGCTCATCTTCTTGAGATAAATTTTCTCTCTTCTTTGTTTTAAAATTGCTAACACTCTTCTAGAGTGTGGAAGTGTCCCTAACTGCTTTAGGAGACTGAGAAATACTGAAGAGCTAAGCTTCCTGCACGGGTATATGTAGGCTAACGTCAGCTTTGAAATCTGACTCAGTCTCCCATCTGCTATCAGGAGTACACTATATCCATTGGTCCTAAGTCCATCTGGCTACAAGCTAGGAAAATGAGAATTAAACCAAAGGCTATTCCCCAAAAAGGACATGCATAGCTGAAACTGAGTGTATTTAAAACCAATGCAGAAATGCTGCTTCCATATCATATGTAAACAAAATCATTATGATTAAGACCAACTCTGACCCCCATGAAAACATTTACAGTACCTAATATACATACACATGTATAGGGAGGGCAAGGTGGTAAGAATAGCTAACTATACCTATAACTACATGGCTATCTTCCTGCTGTATGCACTACATTCTTGCAGAATTTGGGATGCACATGAAATCTTTATATGGTGTGTTGCTCACAGAAAATAGATAGCTAGCAAAGAATATCACTTGGCATAAGCAGCATAGATTTTACAGTAGTGTACAGTGGCAATACTGCATGCATAAAGTTTTACACATGCAAATTAACGAGATTACTACACCATACCTTGGCCTGCCGCCTCCTTTAGCGGAAGTGAGAGAGGCAGCTGCTGAAGTTTTTCAACAACAGTAGTAAGATAAGAGTGAGAGTTTTCCTGCAGGGTGAACAAATGCTTTGAGTAACTTACGTGCCTTCAACAATATTTATATATATATATATATTAAAAAACAAAACAAAACTAATAAAGAACATTTTACTGCTTTAAACTCTCAAATATTTTAATCTAGCAGGATTTTTCAATTGCCTAGGATGAAATCTTTCTTTAATTAGCTAAAATAGCATTTTTCATCAATGCAGAACTAATTGAGCATAACTAATCCTGATAGTGAATATTAAGTTCTTGCGGCAAGTAGCTGATTAAACTGATGACTGTAACATTGCATAATATCAATGAATTAGAGCTGGTAAACAGCTTGACATGTTGAATAATGCCAGCACCGGAAAAATGCTTACTTTACTGGGACGTCTCTTCGGCACTTTGGGCAATTCAATTTGACGTAAATTCTGTGATGACTCAGTTATGCTTCTGTGCCTAGCCAGGGCACTGGCTCTGAGGAAAGTTTGGTGTAAGTTATGACAAAAGAGAAGGAAAAAAAAACCAACTTCTTCCAGAGTTACAGTCACACATAACAGCTTGATGGCAAAAATTCTTAAACAGTATAACCCACCACCAGCTCTAAAGTCATTGCTAGTTTAAGATTAACAATTCAATAACTTTACAAAGTTGGAAATATCAGTCAGGGCACAGCAGTTGTGGTGTAAAAAAAAAAATGTGTATGTTGAAACTCTTATGACTAGGGCCTCTACTTTCACAGCTTGAAACCTTATCTATGGATGAAAAACATATAACTGAACAACAGTACCTTCTCTTCTTGGCTGATCTAGTGCGTAACTCTTCCAGCTGATCTGCCTCAGTATGCACAGATGTTGCACTGGGAGCCCTGGATAACAGAGGCTGTGAAAATGGAGATTTTTCCTCATGGGTAATTGAGTCATTGCTGAAAAATTCTGCAGGAAGAGCGGAAGCCAATGTCTTTGGAATCTGTATCCCCAGACTGAAGTATAGGTCTCCAAGGATCTTAGGTATGGAAGCTGTATACCTATGAAATACAATTTATTCTAAATAGCAGAAATGTGTATTGTCATCTCAGCAGTAAACATACTATGTTGAAAAGAAGTGACAATTAATGAAGACCAAGTTTGACCTCATGAAAATTTCTCCATTTAAAGCACAATACATACAATGTTACTTTAAACTTTGTTTACAAAGAAACCACAGTAATTTATTTATTTTATTTTAAAAAGTCTTCTTAATTGCTTCCTCTATTCTTAAACAGAGTTGTCCAAAGCAGGGTGAAAAAAAGTGAAATTTAAACATCTGTTAATTTCCTTTCATCCTGCCAGAACAGTCCAGACAAATAGGATATGTCCTTCCTGTCAGCAGGTGGAGACAGAAAAAAAAAGTTCAAAGATGACTTCACTCTGGTGCTGCCTTCAGCTTTTCGGTATCCTATGTCAAAGCTAAGAAAACCAAAGACACTTCTCCCAAGCAGCCCCAGATCCCCAGAGTGCTGAGAAAACTCGTCGCTTCCTGCATCCTTCTCCCAGCACCTGCCATCCCATGACAGCCCAACACGGCTCAGCTATTGACTCTCCGTTTTTTTTAAAGAAACAGCCCAAAAACAGCCACAAAAATAGCAAAAGGGATACTTCCCTGTGCTCCTGGCTAAGGCTTCAGGCAGATGGAGGGAACCAAGACCCCTGGCTTTCAGTCTCCTGGATGTGGTGGGCTAAAGCAGCTCAGGGATCTCCAACTGCCCACTTGCCCAACTCGACCTGAGGGATGGCCCACAAAGATGCCTAACACCTCAGGGAGCACGTGAAGATCTTTTTCCTCTTCTCTTACCTCCTTTTTATTTTTTTTTTCAGACTGCAGGTTTGCACCTCTACCATTTATTGGAGACAAAGAAATACTGAGGAACTGCAGGTGGCACTTTCGGTTATGCAGCAGTGTCTTAAAAGTTGTTCTCTGCCTCCATCTGCTTGTAGAGATGCAAAACCCACTTGTCGGGACTGATCTAGGATATGAACAAGAACCTTAGATACTTTTGTATTTAGGAGTAAATTTTTGGACTTAAACTCTAAAAATTTAAAATTTGGTTATGTAAATATGTGAAGAACATTTGAAGATTTTGATGATGTTAAAAAGATTGTGGTTTTTTAAATGCGGACCCATGTTGGGGTACCTTAGGGAAGATGAAGAAAATTATTCCTTACCTGCTAATTTTCATTCCTGTAGTACCATGGATCAGTCCAGTCTTTCTGACTCCATCTGCTGGACGGGGGACATAATCCACTGTCTGGACTGATCCGGGTATGTACAGGGAACTGCTGATAAGACTAACAAGGTAAGTACTTTTATGTGCTTCAAAAAATGAAAAAAAATATTATGAATGGACTGTACATTAAGACCATATGATTATTTATAAGGCAATTGAAGGTATTTTCAGATGGGAGTGCCTATTATGATGGCCTAAGATTTTGTCTCCATTTATTTAATGAACAAAGATCTAGGACTGATTAAGATTCATTTCTCTTAGTAAGAATATAATTCTAGACAGCAAAGGATAAGATCAAGGGATTCCCCAAAAGTTGGAGGACCAAGAAAAAGTAAAAGCAACCTTGGTATTATTTTCAAACAAAAATGAAAAGTGTTAAAAGCACCAACTGCCAGCATTTTTAACCTTTTGCTTGGTAATAAGGGCTGGTCCTCCAGTTTTTCCAAATGCCTGAATCCTCTCCCCTCCTTTGCCGTCTGGGATTCTCATTGCTAGTTCAAATAGAAACAAGGATTTGCCTCCTTTTACTTACTGCATTTCACGAGCTGGCTCATTTTGGAGTTTGCAAAGTCTAGAAGTGGGGAGGTGAATGCTGCAGTTTGCTTGCTGTTCTAGAATAATTGTAATTATTGCTTAGAAGTTATAACCTTTTAGTCAATGTGTGCGCAAGTCACAGTTGGAGCACTGGGAGCTAAGCTTTTATTTAATAACTGAAATCAGCCTAATAGTCATTTAAGCTGGAACATACAGAGCATCTCGTGACTGAATGATCCCCATGGCTACTTGAGTGCTTTAAATGCTTCAACTGACTGCAATGAAATGTGCTCAGATGTCTTGGCATCAGGGATAATGGTGTAACCTGGCAGACTTTAGAATGGTACCATTACGTTCTTTGGTTTTCAAAAAAAATTCAAATTCTTACAAAGTTAGGACTTCTTCCAGAAATTTTGTAAGGTATGCAGGATCTTCCATTAGAGACAAAACACGAAGCATGTCTGTTATCTGAAAAGAAAAAAATCCAACATATTGAAGCCTTCACAAAAATTGCTCTCTGTGACTCTGTGAACATGAGTCATTATGGACAATTAATCAACCTCAGGTAGCTGGTCCTTGGTGCGATGAACTTTTCAGCAAAACCTCCACTGCATTCAGTTTTACAATAAAGCCCAATCTCCATCTGATGACATGTTCTAAAAAAAGCACTTCAACTACACCACCTCAATAAGTTAAAACACATATTTTCAAAAGAAGAAAATAACTTGTAAAATTATCTTTTCTGTGATATCAGAGCTGCTTCCAGATGCCTTGCTCTTGATGCCCTCTAACCCCAAGTGGGTCGCAGGAAAAACACAGGCACTGCAAAAAATGTGTCTATCATAGGCTAATGCTTGCATGTAAAAGATTTTCTTCTATTAAGAGTATTTTTAAATACCATTAACCCTTGAAGAGAATTTCAACCCTGAGCTGGGAACACTGAAGTTTTTCTTTAAAAATGATCCATTTATGATCAATATGTTCAATTAGTCTCTTTTTAAAGATTATGTTGTATCTTATTCTATTATTTTGGAGTATGATTAGCTATGTATGTGATTTGTTTATGCAGACAATAGGAAAATTGGTTATCATCTGCTAATTGTCATTCCTGTAGTACCATTTCCTCTGTGCTTCGGGGGGGAAGTGGTTTTATGGTTGCCGTTATGGTTTTTCTAATTTCTGCTTGGGTACAGTATAATACTGGCAGACACTAGGTGGCACCTCAGGGGTATAGGACAGAGTCCGCGAAGTCTTTTTCTGTCTCCATCTGCTGGAGGGGATGCAAAACCCAGCTGTCCTGGACTGATCCAGGTACATACAGGGAACTTGTATTTTTGTTTTGCTGTATTGTAAATCCACCTTGAGCATGTTTTTCAGAGAAAGGAAAATTGGTTCTTACCTGCTAATTTTCGTTCCTGTAGTACCATGGATCAGTCCAGACAGTGGGCTGAGCCTCCTTTCCAGCAGATGGAGACAGAGAAAAACTCAAAAGGTATCCTATATCAGGACAGTGCTCTCCCTGTGTCCCTTCAGTACAATCATTATCAAAGCAGGAAAAAATCGAACTATAATGTTAACCAGAGAAAGATCAAGCAAGTAAAACCTATAACCTCCAAACTGGAACTGGAAATTTGAAACAATGCAAAAACGTGCTCTTACATATAATGGTCAGATACTTCCGGTGCCTTATAGCTCAGATATGTGTTGCTCTGATAAGCTTAGGAGATACTCACAAAATCTGTAAATGAAAGAAACTTCGAGCGGTCGTTTCCAAGAAAAGTCAGAATGCAAGAAAGGCGGGCGTCTGGACTGATCCGTGGTACTACAGGAACGAAAATTAGCAGGTAAGAACCAGTTATCCTTTCCCTGTATGTACCCGGATCAGTCCAGACAATGGGATGTACTAAAGCTTCCCTAAGTAAGGTGGGACCGACATAGTCCCGCTCGAAGCACCTGTCTGCCGAAGGAACAAAAAACTGGTGCCTGTACATCGAGGCAATAATGACGAGCAAAGGTATGAAGAGATTTCCCGATAGCTGCTCTGCATATTTCTTGTGGGGAGACCAACTGGCTCTCCGCCCAAGAAGTAGCCTGTGAACGCAACGAATGGGCCTTTAAGCCCTCCGGAACTGGCCGGCCCCGACAGATATACTCAGACGCAATCGCCTCCTTTAGCCAGCGAGCGATGGTTGCCTTAGAAGCCTCGTTCCCCTTATTGGGTCCGCTCCATAAGACAAAGAGATGATCAGAGACCCGAAACTCATTTGTGACTTCTAAGATTTGCAGTAGCACTCTTTTCACATCAAGGTGCCTTAGGTCTCCGCCAGGTGTGCTCGCAATGTCGTCTGGAGAAAAGGCAGGTAGCTCCACTGACTGATTTAAGTGAAAAGAGGACACGACCTCTTGAGGGAAACACCTGAATCAGAAAAACGAAGAAATGGTTCCCCTACAAGACAAGGCTTGGAGTTCGGACACTCTCCTGGTCGAGCAGATAGAGACCAGAAATACTGTCTTAAGAGTCAGTCTTTGAGTGTGGCCCGCCTGAGGGGTTCGAAAGGTGCCCCGCAAAGAACGAAGTAAAAGATTAAGGCTCCACGATGGACAAGTAGCCCAGACAGGCGGATTCAAATGCTTAGCCCTCTTGAGGAACCCCACGACATCCGGGTGGGCCGCCACCGTGTAACCATCAACCCGCCCTAAGAGGGAACAGAGAGCCGAAACTTGAACCCACAGGGAATTGAAAGACAAACCCTTGGAGAGGCCATTCTGTAGTAAAGATAGGACCTGGGAAACCGGGGCCTTGCGCGCCGGTACTCCTGAGTCAGCACACATTGTCTCAAACACTCTCCATATCCGAACATAAGTGAGAGAGGTTGAAGTCTTACGCGCACGCAACAAGGTGGAAACAACCTCCTCCTTATAACCCTTCTTCCTTAGTTTGCGCCTTTCAAAGGCCAGGCCGCTAGACAAAAGCGATCCGCCTGATCGAAAATATGGGACCCTGCCACAGTAGGTTTGGGAGGTGACCGAGGCGAAGAGGACCAGCCGTTGCGAGGTTCACCAGATCCGTGAACCATGGTCTTCCGGACCATTCTGGTGCTATGAGAATGACTGGCCCATTGTGAAGCTCTATTCTTCTGAGTACTTTTCCCACCAGAGGCCAGGGTGGGAACATGTAGAGGACGATGTCGCGAGGCCAGGGTAGCACCAGGGCATCCACCCCTTCCGAGCAGTGCTCCCGTCTGCGGCTGAAGAATCTGGGAGCCTTTGCATTTTTCAGAGTGGTCATCAGGTCTAAGTGAGGGGCTCCCCACTTGCGCACGACAAGATCCATCACCTCTTTGGACAACTCCCACTCTCCGGGGTCTAGGTGTTGACGACTTAGGAAGTCGGCCTGAATATTCTCCTTCCCCGCCATGTGGGAGGCTGCCAGTAGAGCCAGATGGTGCTCTACTCTGGAGAACTGCTTGCTGACTTCCAGCCGACTCCTGGTGCCACCCTAGCAATTGATGTAAGCTACTGTGGTGGCACTGTTGGAGAGAACTTGCACCGCTTTGCGACGCAGCAAAGGCAGGATTGTCTTGAGCGCCAGGCGAACCACTCGGGCCTCCAGATGATTGATGTGCCATTGAGACTTGTCTGAGGACCATTGCCCTTGGGTAGACTGATTCTGGCATACTGTTCCCCAGCCAGAGAGGCTGGCGTCCGTCGTAACAATGATCCACTGAGGTGTTTCCAGGTGCATCCCTTTCAACAGGTGAACGAGTGAGAGCCACCACTGCATGCTGGCGATGGTAAAGTCGGAGAGCGGTAGAGGTATCTGAAACTCCTCAGAGACCAGCTTCCAGTGGGACAGCAAAGCTTTCTGTAAAGGCCGCATATGTGCGAAGGCCCATGGAACCAAATCTATAGTTGAAGCCATAGAGCCCAGGACCTGGAGACTAACAGATGTACTTGATTCATGAGCTTGAGCGCCCAGGCCTCTGGAAGCAAGGTTTTGCCCACGAGTGTGTTGAAGTGTGCCCCTAAAAATTCCAGTACTTGAGAGGGCTTGAGGTTGCTCTTGGGGAAATTGACTATCCAACCGAGGGAGGGGAGAAACGACAAGACTTAACTGTAATCGCTCAGAGTTTCTCCGATTTTGCCCGAATGAGCCAGTCATCCAGGTAAGAATGGACCAGTATACCCTCTCAGTGGAGGAAGGCCACCACTACCACCATGACCTTGGTAAATGTATGTGGAGTGGTGGTGAGACCGAACGGGAGCGCTCGAAACTGGTAATGCCGTCCCAGGATGTTGAAACGGATATACTTCTGATGTTCCTGGCGGATTGGGATATGAAGGTAGGCCTCCGTCAAATCGAGAGAAGGAATTCGCCTGTGCAAACTGATGCGATGACCGCCCTCAGGGTTTCCATCTGAAATTGGGGGACCTTGAGTGCCTTGTTGACTCTCTTGAGTCCAGGACTGATCGAAAAGAGCCGTCCTTTTTGGGAACCACGAACTAGATGGAATACTGGCCTGACCCCTGTTCCTCCAGGAGAACAGGGACTATGGCTCCAAGCTGTTGAAGCCTGTCGACAGTCTAGCGCACAGCTGGACGCTTCCGAAGTCCACAGGGAGAAATTAAATAGCGGTCCGGAAGATCCCGAGCAAATACTAAAGCGTAGTCTCGTTCGATTGCTTCGAGGACTCACCGATCCAAAGTAATTTTGACCCATTCCTCGTAAAATAGGGACAGACGACCACCTAAATTGCGAACGGAGGAATGGGTTGGCCGCATCTCATTGCGAGGACTTTGGGGTGGATCCTTGGGGGTTACCATCCCAGAATGGCCGTCGTCCACGAAAGGAATGAGACCATGATTGAGATCTAGTGGAGGGATTTCTTTGAGATGCCCCCCCGCGGCTTGCTGTACCTGTGCTGCCCCCTGAAACGAGAGCACAAAGGAAAAAAAGGACTTGGACTGTTTAGGGCGGTCCTCAGGCAGCTTATGAATCTTGTCGCCGCCTAAAGATTTGATAAGCTGCTCCAGGTCCTTCCCAAAAAGTAACTTACCCTTGAATGGGAGAGTGCCCAACTGCTATTTAGAAAAGGAGTCTGCCACCCAATTTCGCAGCCAGAGGAGGCGTCTGGCCGACACCGCTGAAACCATGGCTCTGGCCTGCACCCTAAGGAGATCATAGAGGGCATCAGCCCCACACCCAACTGCGGCCGCCTGTTCTGCCTCTGCAGACGGGAGATCCTGGGTGCTGAGTAGTTTGTTGAACCCACCTGAGACTTGCCCGCTGCATGAGACTGCTACATACTGTCACCCAAACACCGAGCGCTAGAACTTCAAAGATCCTTTTGAGATGTACCTCCAACTTCCGATCCTGAAGGCCCTTCAAAGCCATCGCTCCAACCACCGTGATGGTGGTTCTCTTTGTGACAGCGGAAACAGAAGCATCCACCTTAGGGACCTTGAGCAGTGGTCCGGGAGGGGATAGAGCTTGCCCATTGCTCTGCCCACTCGTAAGCCAGATTCCGGAGCTTCCCATTCCCGGAGAAGTAACTGCATTAGCATAGGATGAAAAGAGAAGGTACGTGGAGAGGCTCTCAGTCCTGCCAGGACAGGGTCCACGTTATTGGAAACCAGGGTACTAGCAGCTTACACTGGAGGGGTATCTATGCCCAACTCGGCTAGAATAAAAAGGGATGAGCGGATCCAGCTCCTCCTGTTGGAACAAGCATAAGACCCGCAGGTCGTCCCCTTCGATCAGTGGATTCTGAGTTACAGGATCTGCATCCGGATCAGGCTCCGGGAGCTGAGGAGGTGGGGTAGGATCCAGCAGGTTTGCACCCCTGGTATGGTCCGAACCCGATTAGTCCCGTGGGAATCTGGGAGCTTGGTCTCTGGCCTGTAGATACCCTAGGCACCTTTGCAGGTGGAGGGCCTATAGGAACCTTCACAGGTGGGAGGTCTTTGGGAGGATCCTCCTGCTGCAGCAAGCTAGCGACATAAGCTCTGTGTAATAAAAGTACAAAATCAGTAGTAAAATCAGAAGGGGCTTTCGCTGGAATTGGAGGAGGGGGGAAATCATCCTGAGGGTCCAGGATCAAATTCGTCCACAGGGCTTAAATCCAGAGGGGATTGGTGAACTACAGAATCCTTTCCCCTGTCCGGCAAAGAAACAGGCTCGATATGTGCAGCAGGCCGGCTCTCCACATGTCGATACAAAATGGCGATCGAGGCATTTGGGGGGGGGGGGGGGGGGGTGTTGAGTAGCCGCCACAGGAACGGCAAAGTCCTTCTGTGCCTGGCTGCTACGAGCGGGAGATAGAAAAAACTGCTCGCCACTCCTTCCCCCATAAGCTGCCGGTCCTTGTCCAGGGTACTGATTAACAAAAAGTAAAAACCTTTCCTTTTTTTTTTCCTTCCCCAGACAGCTTAAAGTGACAGAGGAATTTTACTTCTCTGACAACAAGAGACCAGAGGCATGAAACCTCTCAGGGGTCTCAACGGGGGAGGGCCTGGACCACCAGTAACACCCCAGAGCCAGGCAAGAGGCCACCGGGGAAAGGGTCCTAGGCTGAATAAATCAAGGGGACAGGACCCCCCTAGGCCCAAGCAAGAGCGAGGAGTCAGAACAAAACTGCTCCTGATGACTAACTTTTTTTTTTTTTTACTTTTTAAACACTGGGAATTAAACCAATACATGCTTGATCCTTTATAACTAGAGAAGGAGGAGGAAGAACTTCCGCAAACCAAAAACTGCTACAAAGAAAGGGAACCACAGGTTCTGCTATCTGCATCTGCTGGAGACAGAGAAATACTGAAGGATCACGGGGGGGGGGGGGGGGGGGGGGAGCACTGTCCTGATATAGGATACCTTGAGTTTTTCTCTAGCTCCATCTGCTGGAAAAGAGGCTCAATCCACTGTCTGGTCTGATCCAGGCACGTACAGGGAAAGGTAGCCTATAGAATGTGAGTAAATATATTCTGGACCAGCCCAGGGGCTCAGTAACGGCACTCCATGTTGCCTTGCAAGAGATCCCTGGCTCAATCCCCAAATCGGATCTTCTGTATCTAGGGTCAGTGGAGTTAGAGATGCTGTGCAAACAGCTTTCACAGCCCCTGAGAGGGAGGGAGTGAGTCATGGTCATTGTTAAGGGGTGATACAGAGAGGCTGAATTTAGAGCCCGTGATACAAGGTTCGGAAAGGAGCCCTGGTACCTAGTTCTTGGGCCTCAAGAAATGTTGCAGCAATTACTAGACTAGAAACAATGAAAAGATCTATTAATATAAGTTCAAACAATCTCACACAACCTGCATTTAGAGAAATTATATTGGAAACGACAAAACTATAAATCTATATGTGGTATACAGAATCAGACCAAAAATCTATAGTCATGAATCTCTCAGAGTAAATTTACTTGCCTCCTCAACCATTTGTTCCATATCATCTGTATTATTCTGTACAGAGGGACACTGAACACACATTTCCAGGCGCAGAAAAACTTGAACTTCACACCTAAAGCAGTAGATAAATGTATTTAAAACTTTGCAACTAATGGAACTTTGAACTGTCAGTTTCAGGTTCCAAATATGTCAACTTAATGAGCCTACAATGGCTATGTAGATTCAGTCCAAAACAGTTTCCCCCTGAAATGTGCTGTTAATTCTAAAACAAAACCTCACCTATTAAAAATGTCAAATAGTCAATTGGAGAGTCATCACCTTCTTAGTGGTAATAATTTGTGCTACCTATAAATTTTTCATAAGAGTCATTTTAAAATAAATTTTTTAATTGCACATTGCTAGATCATTATTTTGCTGTATTCAATATTTGATCATATCCCTATTCTGCTGGTGCTTTTCTTTTTTAATAATGAAGATCATCATAATAAAATCTTTCATCTTAATTTTATTTCATAACCACGAGTTTCCAAAATCTTTACAATTATGTTAACAGTATAGCTCCTGAGGGAGGTAAGTTTTTCTGTTCAAGAAGAAAAGAATACAAAGTCTTATCAAACATATACTGGTGAGGTATGGAGGGGGAAAAAAAAACAAACCAAGCACTTTGCCTGACAGCATTTCCCAAAAGAAAGGGATCTTTAGCTATGTTGTCGTGCAAGACAATCTTCAATTCTGTTGCAATAGAGAAAGGAAAATTGGTTCTTACCTGCTAATTTTCGTTCCTGGAATACCACAGATCAGTCCAGACAAGTGGAGTTTTGCATCCCTACCAGCAGATGGAGGCAGAGAATAAACATTTTTCAGGCACTGTTACATAACCCACAGTAACATCTGCAGTCCTCAGACCTGACCTGTACCCAAACTAAATTAAAAGTCAAACAACTCAAAACTTCCCCTTTCCTTTCAGGGCGAACTGAGAATTGGAGCCCCTTGAACTGGAGTCCTCACATCAAAGGAAATGGAAAACCTTCCAATTCTAACCATCCAGTCCTAGAGGACTTTAAATACCCATAGAAAGCTCTGCATTAATGGCTAATTGCTGCAACACCGGTCTTTCACAAACAAGGGGAGGGTCTCTGGATTGATCTGTGGTATTCCAGGAATGAAAATTAGTAGGTAAGAAATTTTCCTTTCCTGATCATAACCAGACAAGTGGGATGTACTCAAGCTTTAGACACCTTACTTCCTTTCTTTGTTCCGCTAAACAAGACATACAAATGATTTGATCGCTGAAAACGTTTAGTGATCTGAAGATATCGCAACATAGCCTGACGCACATCCAATAAATGAAGTTCCCTCACATGCAACTCTTCCGATGCCAACTTCGGAAACGCAGGAAGCTCCACCGTCTGATTGAGATGGAACGAGATGATGACCTTCAGTAAAAATCCAGGCACCATATGCAATGACACCCCATCATCCGTATCCTTAGAAAAGGCTCTCTACAGGACAAAGCTTGAAGCTCCAAGATCCACCAACATAAGAACATAAGAAAATGCCATACTGGGTCAGACCAAGGGTCCATCAAGCCCAGCATCCTGTTTCCAACAGTGGCCAATCCAGGCCATAAGAACCTGGCAAGTACCCAAAAACTAAGTCTATTCCATGTAACCATTGCTAATGGCAGTGGCTATTCTCTAAGTGAACTTAATAGCAGGTAATGGACTTCTCCTCCAAGAACTTATCCAATCCTTTCTTAAACACAGCTTTACTAACTTTACAATCCTTTCTTAACTTTACAATCCTTAACTTTACAATCCTTTCTTAAACACAGCTATACTAACTGCACTAACCACATTCGCTGGCAACAAATTCCAGAGTTTAATTGTGCGTTGAGTAAAAAAGAACTTTCTCCGATTAGTTTTAAATGTGCCCCATGCTAACTTCATGGAGTGCCCCCTAGTCTTTCTACTATCCGAAAGAGTAAATAACCGATTCACATCTACCCGTTCTAGACCTCTCATGATTTTAAACACCTCTATCATATCCCCTCTCAGTCGTCTCTTCTCCAAGCTGAAAAGTCCTAACCTCTTTAGTCTTTCCTCATAGGGGAGTTGTTCCATTCCCCTTATCATTTTGCCGAACAAATTGCAACCAGAAAAACTGCCTTTAAGGTAAAAGTCCTTCAACGACGCCCTCTGCAAAGGCTCAAATGGCAGTCCACACAGGACTCGGAGGACCAAGTTAAGGCTCCACGATGGACATGTCCTACATACTAGAGGCAGCAAATGCTTTGCCCCTTTTAAAAACCATATGACATCTGGATGAGAGGCCACTGATCTCTCTTGCAATTTGCCCCTAAGGCATCCTAAGGCTGCCACCTATACTCGAAGAGAACTGTAAGCCAGACCCTTAGTCAAACCCTGCTGCAAAAAGGCCAAGATGTGGGGAATATTCACCCGCAACGGCTCTAGGCCCTTTTCCAAACACCAGTTCTCAAACACCCACCACACCTGGAAAAATGCCTTTGATGTGGAAGGCCTCCTCATCTGAAACAATGTGGCAATAACTGGCTCTGAGTAACCTTTCAACTTTAAGTGTCTCCTTTCAAAAGCCAAGCCATGAGACAAAAGCGATCCACCTGATCCAAGAAGATGGGTCCTTATCGGAGTAGTCCCTGCAGATGAACCAACCTGACAGGACCATCAATTGCGAGATGAGCCAGATCCGCAAACCACGGATGTCGAGTGATGAGTGTCACTCTATGCATCGCAACACGCGGCCGATGAGAGGCCATGGAGGAAACATGTACAGCAAAATCTCAGTTGGCCAAGGAAAAACCAGAGCATCAATCCCTTAAGTCTCGACCTCCCATCTGTGACTGAAGAAACAAGCCGCTTTGGCAATGCTTCACGATGCCATCAGGTCCAGCTTGGAACTGCCCCTCCTGGCTCGATTGAGGTCCAGAGTGCCTCCGTTGACAACTCCCATTCCCCTAGATCCAACTGTTGCCTGAGGTAATCCACCTGCACATCGTCCACTCCGGCTACATACACCACCACAATCTCTTGCAGATACTGCTCCGCCCAAAAAGCTCTTGGGCCTTGAAGGTCACCCCGCAACTCTTCATCCCGCCCTGATGATTACTATACACCGCCGTGGTTGCATTGTCCGAGAAAATTCTCACCATTCACCTTCGGGCCTGAGAGGAGAAACAAACCAATGCATGCAAACCGCTCTCATGTCCAAACGATTGATAGACCAGGATAATTCCCCTGGCATTAAAAAGGACTCCAGGGGCGATCTGGGAAACTACAGACCGGTTAGCCTGACTTCAGTGCCAGGAAAAATAGTGGAAAGTGTTCTAAGCATCAAAATCACAGAACATATAGAAAGGCATGGTTTAATGGAACAAAGTCAGCATTGCTTTACCCAAGGCAAGTCTTGCCTCACAAATCTGCTTCATTTTTTTGAAGGAGTTAATAAACATGTGGATAAAGGTGAACCGGTAGATGTAGTGTACTTGGATTTTCAGAAGGCGTTTGATAAAGTTCCTCATGAGAGGTTTCTAGGAAAAGTAAAAAGTCATGGTATAGGTGGTGATGTCCTTTCGTGGATTACAAACAGGCTAAAAGACAGAAAACAGAGAGTAGGATTAAATGGACAATTTTCTCAGTGGAAGGGAGTGGGCAGTGGAGTGCCTCAGGAATCTGTATTGGGACCCTTACTTTTCAATATATTTATAAATGATCTGGAAAGAAATACGACGAGTGAGGTAATCAAATTTGCAGATGATACAAAATTGTTCAGAGTAGTTAAATCACAAGCAGATTGTGATAAATTGCAGGAAGACCTTGTGAGACTGGGAAATTGGTCATCAAAATGGCAGATGAAATTTAATGTGGATAAGTGCAAGGTGATGCATATAGGGAAAAATAACCCATGCTATAGTTACACAATGTTAGGTTCCATATTAGGTGCTACCACCCAAGAAAGAGATCTAGGCGTCATACTGGATAACACATTGAAATCATTGGTTCAGTGTGCTGCAGCAGTCAAAAAAACAAACAGAATGTTGTGAATTATTAGGAAGGAAATGGTGAATAAAACGTAAAATGTCATAATGCCCCTGTATCGCTCCATGGTGAGACCCCACCTTGAATACTGTGTACAATTCTGGTCGCCGCATCTCAAAAAAGATATAATTGCAATGGAGAAGGTACAGAGAAGGGCGACCAAAATGATAAGAGGAATGGAACAGCTCCCCTATGAGGAAAGACTAAAGAGGTTAGGACTTTTCAGCTTGGAGAAGAGACGGCTGAGGGGGATATGATAGAGGTGTTTAAAATCATGAGAGGTTTAGAACAGGTAGATATGAATCGGTTATTTAGTCTTTCAGATAATAGAAAGACTAGGGGGCACTCCATGAAGTTAGCATGTGGCACATTTAAAACTAATCGAAGAAAGATCTTCTTCACTCAACGCACAATTAAACTCTGGAATTTGTTGCCAGAGGACGTGGTTAGTTCAATTAGTATAGCTGTGTTTAAAAAAGGATTGGATAAGTTCTTGGAGAAGTCCATTACCTGCTATTAATTAAGTTGACTTAGAAAATAGCCACTGCTAGCAACGGTAGCATGAAATAGTCTTAGTTTTTGGGTATTTGCCAGGTTCTTATGGCCTGGATTGGCCACTGTTGGAAACAGTATGCTGGGCTTGATGGACCCTTGGTCTGACCCAGTATGGCATGTTCTTATGTTCTTAACCACTGACTTTGAGCCGTCCGCCCTGAAAGACCATTCCCCAACCTCTGAGACTGGAATCTGTAGTCACAACCACCCAGTCCATAGTCTCCAGACCTATTCCCTTCTTCAAATTGTGGTGAGATAATCACCACACGAGTCTGTACTTGGGAGGCCCCCTGAAGCAGTAAAGGCAGCTGAAACTCCTGACAACGGGTCCTACCGGGACAAAAGTGCCCTCTGCAGTAGGCATGTGAGCAAAGTTCGATGGCACCAAGTCTGGCATAGACGCCTCAGAACCCAGAACCTGCAAATAATCCCAGGTCCTGGCAGCCACAACAGACGAACCACCTGCACCTGCAATTTCCTTACTCTCTCCCAGGTGAGAAACACTTTGCCCCACCGGATATCGAACCTCGCTCCCAGGTACTTTAATGACTGAGACGGGACTAGATGACTCTCGGCTATGTTGACCACTCAGCCTAGCAAGCATAGCATCTCCATGACCCTCCTGACAACATTCTTCTTCAGACTTCACCTGGATAAGCCATCCAGATAAGGGTGAATCGGAATTCCCTCCTTCTGTAGTGCCGCAGCCACCACGACCATCACCAAGTGAATGTGCTTGGGGCCGCTGCCAACCCAAAAGGAAGAGATGAAACTGGAATTGCTGCCACAGCACCATGAAACAAAAACTTCTAATGCTCCGCACATACGGGAATGTGCAGATAGGCCTCCAGCAAATCTAATGACACCAAAAACTCCCCTTGACATACTGCCACTATCATGGTTTGCAACATCTCCATCCCAAAAAGAAGAACTTGGAGTGCCGCATTGACCTTTTGCAGGTCTAGGATAGGGCGAAAGGTACCCTTCTTTTATGGAACCACAAAATCAATAGAGTATCTTCCTCGACCCTGCTCCTTGAATGGCACAGGAACAATTGTGCCTAATCCTTGAAGGCACTGCAATGATTCTTGAACCACCTCTCGTTTGTTGCAAGACACGCAATGGGAGACCAAGAAAATTTCCCTGATTGGACATGAAAATTCTAAAGCATAACAGTCTCTTATCACTTCCAGGACCCATTGATCCGAGGTGATCCTGGTCTACGCCCTGTAAAAACTTATCAGATAACCCACAACAGCTTCATTATCAGTCTCCTCCTAGAGAACTTTGATCCCCAGCTCCTCCAACACCTGGGGAATAAGGTCTCAACTACAATTTGGGGGAGAGCCAACCACCCAAGGGTCATCCTCTTCTGCCACTAGAGTCTTGTCTGGGATCCGCAAGCCCTTATCGCCATCTGCATCTGTCCCAGCAGGATAAACTGGATCATTCCCAGGACCACCACCTAGGTCATCCTGTGGCTCATTGGATCCTTGCGACTCCATCAAATCATCCTCTGCCGTTGGCTGGTCAAGTCCTAAACAGCGCAGGAGGCCCCCCCAACCCTTCAGTCAGAACCACCCTAGCTCTTTTGGGGAGCCGCTGCAACTTCTGGGTCAGAGGTTGTTTACCCCTCCATTTCTCCTGGCCAAATAGACCTTGTACATAAGCAGGACAAAGTCTGTGGGAAAACTCTTCCCTCGTCATCCAGAGGGACCTCCTCAGAGGCTCCTGCATCCACCTGGTCATCCAACCCAGCCTGCACCACAGGAGACAACTGTGGAGGAGGGGAATCCCTAGGCTTACAGAGGACTGAATGCCTCTTGCCATGATCCAGCCATGCTATCAGCCTCTCTCAAAGCCTTCTTGACGGGCTCCTGTAAACGGGTGGCTCTCCTTCCTCCTGCCGGTCCTGCTCAGGTACCTTCTCCCCCGACAGCACAGTCTGCAAACAGTGCAGCCAAGCTGAGTCACGCACGATGGAAGCTGCAAGCTCAACATGACTTCCCATGCTCTGAGCGCGGCACCATCATAGACGCACGCAGCATCAGCACCCAAGCCTCTCGACCATTCCAAAAATAAGACGTCATGCTCGCGAAAAACTTTACCTGCCCCCGAATCGCCCCTGATCCCCAGAGAGTCGGGAGATTACTTGCTGCTCCTTCCCCACATGCTGCCGAGCAAGGAACCGCCAAACAGCCCTTAACCTGACTTCCTCTTTTTTTTTTTTTTTTTTTAAAGGAGCAGCACTGCAACAAAACAACCAGGCAAAGGCAGAAAGAAAAAAATACTTCCCTGCTCCTGGTGAAGATGTGGGGGCGAAGACCTCAGGCGGAAGGAGGGAACCAGGACCCCTAACTTTCCAATCCCCTGGATGATGCAGGCTAAAGTAGCACAGGGATTGCCAATCCCCCACTCGCCAGGCTCGACCTGAGGGATGGCCCACAAAGATGCCTCACACCACAGGGAGCACATCTTCTAAATTTGACTTCCTTCTGTTCTTTCTCCTATCTTTTCTTCAATCTTAACTAGTCTGCTGGAGAAAGAAATACTGAGGATGCAAGTGGCATTCTTGGTTATGTAGCAGTGCCTGAAAAGTTTTTATTCTCTGCCTCTTTCTCCTGGTAGGGATGCAAAATCCACTTGGCTGGATTGATCTGGAGTATAATCGGGAACATGCACAGTTAAAAACAACAAGAACAAAAAAAATCATATCATATACTCAGTTTGAACCCAGTCAATCAAGATACAATTTTTGTGCAATTACATAAGAATAAAGGTTAAAAAAAATTATAAGGGGATACCTTTGCATTGGACTAGCTTAACATATCTGACTAGTAGGCCAACTTTTCCTTCATTGGGTCAAAACAAAATGAGTTTAGTCTTAACTCCCAAAAGCTAGTCTAAAAAAAAAAGCTATCATTTTATATTTTTTATTTATTGACCTTTACTTTCAAACAATCCAGTGGAGTAACATGGCAATTACACTATGTTATTCAGGACAGTGAGACTGCAGAGACAGAGTTCAAAACAAACTGGTCAGGCATTTGGCTTACTAGCATAAAGACAGTTAAGAGCAGCACAATTTACACAAGCGATCAATGTGTGATATGACAAATAAAATGATGCTGAAAGCATTGCAAGGAGTAAGAGAAATGAACATGAAGTCAAAATAATACAAAGCAACATCTTACTCTCGAACTTTAATTCCTTTGTCCTGGCTTTTCCCAAACTGCTGTCTGATGGTTTTGCTGGTCTTTAGCAGGTAATTTCGGACTGTATCCATACACTCCACCTATAAACAGAGACACAGTCACACTTCCTATACATACCAGTAACGTGCCTGTAATCGAGTACCTGCTAACATTGGAGCACAAATCATGCAAGTAAGAGGCAAAGTTTGAACAATACAGTTTTGACTAAGCTTCACTTCTAATCATTCACAAAAGAATCTTTCTTCTGCTAAAACATGGCATCTTACTTTATCGATCTTGAATAAAAAATTGTACAAGCAGTTTATAGCTTACATGTTTGGGCTCTTATTACAGTAATGAATAAAAATGTATTTTAGTATAGCTTGTGAACTGCCCAAACTGTGTTATCAAACTTGTCAACAATTATTGTTTTACCTGCAAATGGAAAACAAACAAAATTGCACTTAGCTAGAAAAGGAGCCCAGAACAGATATGGCTATTATACACAGTGATTTGTTTTATTACCTCTAATTTTTCAGTACTTTGGGATTTCAGAAAAGCTTTAATGACTGCAATTGCACTATGGGCGCACAATGACAATGAAGCATCTCCCTCAGCTACAGTTTTCTGATAATCATCATTTAAATAGGAAATCATTTCATTTTCTGTTTTAAAGTCTGTAAAATAAAAGAATAAAAATTAAACAGGTAGACTAATGAGATTTCCAGTTCCTGATTTGTTAGTAAAGACATGGGAAATGCTCCTTCCCCTTATATTTAAACTATTAGTAGTCAAATCAGATCTGCTAGTTAGCTTTCAAGTAGAACAACTATTTTATCTCCCCAAGTTGCAGACTTCAATATTAAATCACAAGCTAAATGCAATCTTCTATGCTCCTAATTCTAGCACTACTGATTAACAGGCAACTGAATGAGTGAAGATGGACACAGCCCTGCCATAATTTTCCATATACAGTATGCATTTTATTCTTCTAAATAAAGGCTAAGAATGGAAGCTGCATATATATGGAAACAAAAAAAAAAAAAAAAGCTTTTTCTTTCATTGCAAAATACTATTTGTGAACATCTAGTGAATAATACATATAAGAAATGGGTACAGCACACGCTGAATGTAAGAGAACAAATTATTTTTACATAAAACTTTCAAATTTAAGATCCAAATCACAATCCTCAGAGTTGGTCCTGCATCTGCCTCCAGTCTCTGCACTGCTGGCTCCCTAGCATGTGGCTGCTGGTGCAGATCATAGCCTGCTCAGTCTCTTTTTCCTCTACCTGCAGTCAATGTTTAAATGTTTAATTAATTGTTATCTTGTTACAATGTAAAATAGGGCAGTTCTCGCCCTATTCAACCTGTTATCTGGAAACCGATGTGATATCTCGATCGAATGTCGGTATACTAAATAAATAAATAAATAAATAAACAAACAAACAAACAAACAAACTGTGAAGTTGGAGGCTGCAAGGTCATCAAGCACCACAAGCGTATGGTGGCCCTGTGTGTTCGGGGTTCAGAAATTTGGAATACAACCATGGGTGGAGGATAAAGAAGTCAAGCGAGCAGTGATCCACAGCAGCAGATGCATACTTGGGAGCCAGTGGTATGATGACAAAGGCAGCTACAGAACCAGGTACTAGGTTTTTTTTGTAATATTGATAGTGAAGTTTGGGTACATATTAAATTTGGAAAATTATGGTAATCATCAGTAAAGGTCACACTACACAGTTGTGAAAAGGATGCAAGAACCTGTGCTTTCTGGAACCTACCCATACAACTTTTTACAGATTTTCCTTTTTCTTCCAATTTATCTGTGGACCTTCTCTTTGATTGTTTCTGAGATCCTCTCTCATTAGCTGAAGGTGGCAATCCATCTTGCTGAAACTTCTGAGCCTTTACATTCAACCTGGCCACATTAAGCATTTGCAGGGAGCGGGACATGGTTTTCATTTTCTGTCTGACTGGAGTACGAGGCATCCCACCTAGGAATGTACATTAGTAGCAACAACTTATTTCTTACACCTGGTAAGAAAGCCCTAAGTGGGCCTCAAGTTACTTCAAAAATATAGTATAAGAAAGTCCATGGCACAACAGTAATACTGAAATGCTCACCAAGATAGATATTGCTGGAGCAAAGCAGAGAAAAGATTTTAAAAAATAAAATAAAGCAAAATTGCTTACCTTGTAATAGGTGTTATCCCAGGACAGCAGGATGTAGTCCTCACAAATGGGTGACGTCACTGGACGGAGCCCTATCACGGAAAACTTTGTCAAAGTTTCTAGAAACTTTTGACTAGCACACTGAGCCCACTGAGCATGCCCAGCATGCCATAATTCCCTGATCCACAGGGGTCTCCCTTCAGTCTCGTTTGTAGCAATAAGCTTTAGCCAAAAATAAAATAATAAAACGTGTCGGACCCAACTCCGCAGGGGGTGGGTGGGTTTCGTGAGGACTACAAGTCCGGATGAGGATAGCCGGATACCGTCCACTTCTGCTCGGAAGCAGGCCAGTGCAGCTACTTTGACCTTGAGGGAGTTGAGACACAACCCCTTCTTCATACCGTCCTGTAGGAACTCCAGAATCTTGGGAATCTTGGCTGTCCGCGGGAGAATCCCGCGGTCCTCACACCAGACTTCGAATACTCTCCAGTTCCGTATGTATGACAGGGATGTGGAGAACTTGCGTGCTCGGAGCAGGGTGTCAATCACGGCCTTTGAGCAACCGCGCTTCTTCAGGCGAGTCCTCTCAAGGGCCAGACCGTAAGAGAGAAACGAGATAGATCTTCATGGAGAATTGGGCCCTGCCGGAGAAGGTCCCTGTGTGGAGGTAGGTACAGAGGGTTTCCCGCAAGGAGTCTTTGCATGTCTGCGTACTATGGTCGTCTTGCCCAATTCAGGGCCACTAGTAGAACTAGTCCCCTGTGATGTTCTATCTTGCAAATGACCCTGCCCAGTAGTGGCCATGGGGGGAAAGCATACAGTAAGTCTTGCTCTGGCTAAGTCTGGATGAGAGCGTCGATTCCTTGGGATTATGGCTCTCGTCTGCGGCTGAAGAACCTGGGGACTTGGGCACTGAGACAGGTGGCCAGTAGATCCATGGCTGGGAGGCCCCAGTGATTTACTATCAGTTGGAAGGCTGTGGTTGACAGCATCCATTCCCCCGGGTCCAGGCTCTCTCTGCTGAGGAAGTCTGCTGAGACGTTGTCTTTTCCTGTGATGTGGGAGGCCGAGATCCCTTGTAGGTTTATCTCCGCCCATGCTATGAGAGGGTCTATCTCCAGAGACACCTGCTGGCTCTTGGTTCCTTCCTGGCGGTTGATGTAAACAACCGTTGTTGTGTTGTCCAACATTACTCAAATTGCTTTGCCTTGGAGTCTGTGGCTGAATCGCAGGCACGCTAGTCTGACTGCTCGAGCTTCCAGGCGGTTTGTGTTCCACTCCGCCTCTTCCTTGTTCCTGGGCCGTCAGTTCCTGACAGTGGGCTCCCCACCCTCACATCCGTGGTGAACAAGATCCAGTTCGGTGGGGATAGGCTTACGCCTCAGCTTAGGTGGTCTTCCTGTAGCCACCACTGGAGATGAGAACATACCTCTGCTGGTAGTTGGAGGCGAATTGAGTAGTCCAGGGACAGTGGGTTCCATCGTGACAGTAAGGTGCGCTGGAGCAATCGTATATGGGCCCTTGCCCACAGGGCGACCTCCAGGGTTGATGCCATGAGGCCGAGGACTTGAAGATAGTTCCATACCTTGGGACGTGCACTGATCATCAACCATTGTAATTGTTCCATCAGTTTCCTTCTCCTAGGAGGAGGAAGGAAGACTTTGTTCTGTTTGGTGTCGAAATGGGCCCCCAGGTACTCTAGCAATTGAGAGGACTGCAGACTGCTCTTGTCCGTGTTCACGACCCAACAGAGTTTCTGCAGTAGGCTCTTGACTCTGCTGGTCACCTGCCGGCTGTCTTTCGAAGACTTTGCCCTGATTAGCCAATTGTCCAGGTAAGGGTGTACCAGAATCCCTTCCTTCCTCAGTGTTGCCGCCATGACCACCATTATTTTGATGAAAGTTCTGGAGGCGGTTGCTAGGCCGAAGGGTAGCGCTCGGAACCGGTAATGGTGACCCAGTATCGCAGAGCGCTGGTGATCCAGATGGACTGGGATGTGAAGGTAGCTTCGGAAAGGTCCAGGGAGGTTAGAAACTCTCCCAGTTGTACTGCCATTATTACGGAGCGAAGAGTTTCCATACGGAAGTGTAGAACCCGCAGATGACGGTTCACATTCTTGAGGTCCAAGATGGGCCGGAATGATCCTTTCTTTTTGGGAAAGAAAATAAATGGAATAGCGCCCCGTATTTTGTTGGGGCGTGGGAACCAGAATTATTGCCTTCAGACTGCGTAGTCTTATTAGAGTGGTTTCTACTGCCAGTCTCTTGGAGTGGGAGTGGCAGGGTGCCATCATAAATTTGTCTCGAGGGATGCTGCGGAACTCCAGAGAGTAACCTTCTCGAATAATTTTTAGAACCCATTTGTCAGACGTTATCTCAACCCATCTTTGGTAGAAGAGGGCAAGTCGACCCCCTATATCCTCTTCCTGTGGATGGGTCGGCCCATTCTCATTGTGGAGCACGGCTGGAGCTTGCCCCCAGGCCTGCTCCCCTCGTGGTCTGTCTGTTCCGAAAGGGCTGGGACCTTCCGGAGGGACAAGGTGCCTGGAACTGCGAGTTCCTGTAGAGTCTAAAGCGCTGCGATCCTCTGCCCTTGGCTCTTCTGGGGGAGGGATGCCGAAATCTTTTATTCCTATCTTCTGGTAGCTGAGGCACTGGGGATTTGCCCCATTTGCTGGCTAACTTCTCCAATTCGCTTCCGAACAAGAGAGATCCTTTAAAAGGCATTCTCGTGAGATTCGCTTTAGATGTCACGTCCGCAGACCAATTCCATAGCCATAGTTGTCTTCTGGCTGCTACTAACCGAGGCAACGCCCCTGGCTAAGGTGCGCACCAAGTCTGAGCTTGAGTCCGTGAGGAAGGCTGCTGCAGGTTCCATCGTCTCACTGGTATAGGTTCCGGAGTTATTTGCCTCTCTTTCGAGGAGCAAGCAGGAACTTGCCACCAGTGCGCAGCAGAAAGCAATCTGCAGGGTCATTGCTGTTGCGAAGGCCTGCTTAAGGATGGATTCCAATTGACTGTCCTGAGTGTCCTTCAATGCAGCCCCTCCCTCAATGGGAATCGTTCGCTTTGAGACGGCACAGACCATAGTGTCTACTTTCGGGAAACGCAGGTATTCCTTGGTCGCTGGTTCTAGGGGGTATAGGGCTTCCAAGGCCCGATCCCCTTTGAAGCTGGCCTCTGGGGCATCCCAATCCAGGTCAATCAGCTCCTGGATGGCTTCCATCATTGGAAAGTAGCATGAGGCCTTACGAAGGGACACCAAGATGGGGTTCTTCTTTGGTTTCGCCATAGGGTCCGTGCCAGGAATACCCAGCATCTTCAGAGTATGGGAAAGAAGGGCTGGTAATTCATCCTTGTGGAAGAAGCAAAGCATGGTTCGGAATGGTTCCATTCCTGGAGGGATCTCTCTTTCTTCCAGGGAGTCACTCACATCATCTGAGGTGTCTGGGTCCCTGTTAGGGAAGTTCTTGGTTAGGCGAGGCATGGTCTCGAGGCATCCAAGCCAGGCTGGGAGGATCCTGTGCTTCCGGCAGGGGTTGAGCCTGGGGTGCAGCTGGGGCTGATTGTGCCTGAATGAAGGCTTACAGCCCTTGGAAAAATTCCAACCAGGAGAAGGTCCCTGGGTCCATGTTAATCCCAGGAGGAGTCGAAGTAGGGGCCCCAGAGGTACCCTCCCTGTGGGGAAGCCATCTTGGAGATGCAAAGGTCCGGGGAGCTATCGTCAGTAGTTCCGGAACCATCTCCCGACAGTAAGGGACCAGGCTTTGGTTTCCCCTGGGCTTCTTTGCAATGTTGACACAGGCAGGACTCTAATTCAGGCTGCGCAGCTCTTATGTGGCAGGCTGTGCAAAGAGACTGCTTTCTGGCCTTCTTGGGTGCCGGTGGCATTGTCTCTATGTGTTTGCGCGCACGCAGTTGTAAACGCAGCTGTGCGTGTAGTTATGCGCATGGGTGTGCTCAGTTGTGCGTGCTGCTATGCGCGTGTCTATATTGGACGCGCGCAAGTTAGGCATCTCAGCCGCCTAGCCTGCCCCGCTCGTACCGCCGGTCGAGAAGGGAAGATGGTGCCGACGACCCCCGCACGTAAGATGTAGGCCCCCCCAAGGGTCTCCATGTGTGTGGACCCTCGCACCGGATCGGGGTCTAGCCCAAGCAAGGCTGCTCAACCCGATCGGTGCTCCCTTCTAACCTCGCCGGGGACGGATTTGGTACGGCAATCCGAGCTCTGGAGACCGGAGACCTGAATTTAAAGATTTTTCCTTATCTGTCTCGGTGCTTTCCGATCATGTGCCGGACGGTCTCCAGCTGCGGGGGGATAAGGAATTACCTTCACCGTCTCGCTCGTTTCTGCACCCACTGCCTTTCAGCCACACTGGGGGCTAAGTCCATACCGGGAACCGGCTGCCGGACCAAGGCACACCTCTGAGGGATATCGGAGATCACCTCAGGAATTCTCGACTGGGGGAGGGACCTTTAGGTATCACAGCAGGAGAGCCGGGCTCGACCTTCCTTAAGGTAAATTTTGTTTCTTCTTTGCTGTAATTCTTAACACTATTCTAATGTGTGTGGGATAGTGTCCGCATCTGTTAGGAGACGGAGAGATACTGAAGAGCTGAGATTACTGCAGGGGTATATCTAGAGTGACGTCAGCTTTGAAATCTGACTTATCTCCCATCTGCTAGCAGAACAGCACAATACCCATTGGTCCTGAGTCCATCTGGCTACAAACTAGGAAATTCTCTCCTCCTGGCTCCTAGCCAGTAGAAAAGTTTTCAGTCCAGTCTAGAGTCTCCCCTGCCCTCCTTTCCAGCAATAGATGACGACAAAAAGCATTAGGGGAGAGGAAGAGGATGAGAAGCAGCAGAAGTCTACACTGGATCTATGTGTATAAAGCACACAACTCTTTCCCTCGTGCTCCTGCTGTCTGCCACTTCCAGGCCCCTAGGGGTGAAGACAGCACCAGTAACCTTACTGCCAGGCCTGGCAGGAGAAAATAAAAGTTGATGTCCTGCCAGGCTCAAAAGAGAAGGTGATATCTCGCTCTGTTCTGGGTGGAGGAGGGAACAGCCTCTCATTGGGCTAGAAAGAAGAGAAGGAAGCAAAAGCAGCCTCCTGTCATGTCTGATAAAGGAGGCCAATTCCTGCTTGGACTAAGTAGAGAACAGCTTTCTGCTAGACCTGCAACACAGTTCCCAGGAGCTTGAGAAACACATGTGTCCCGACACACATGTTAAGAACCACTGCATTAGAGTATAGGTAAGAAAGGGACAATATAAGAGACATTCAAATACCTGAAGGGTATTATTAATGCACAAGAAAGCAAACATGTTTCTAGAACAAGGAATTATGATAGGGGGCTCTGAGGCAGTAGATTGAGGAGCAAAGTCAGAAAACATTTTTTCACAGAAAGTGTAGCAGACGCATGGCATGCCCTCCCGGGATGAATAGAACAACTAAAACAAGAATGGCAATTAAAAGGTCATGGAATAAGCACAGAGGATCCTTAGCTGCTAAAAATGGAGAGAGAAGAAAGCACAGGCTAGCAGCTTGTGGTTTAAGTCTTCATAGCACTATACTTGCCCGATTCAACAATAAGCACTGGGACTACAGGAATGCATTGCTAATATGGTTAATATGAACTGTTAGAAGTCCAACCAGAAACAGGCAACCACGTGGCCAGATTTGTTTGGCAGACTTATGGAAGAATTGACTAGAAGCTGTGTCTGTCTAGCAGGCTACAAAGAAGACCTAGGAAGCCAGATATCTGGGCAATGGCCACGTTAGTATTGCTGGCTCCATAGACTATTACAGGGCTTTGTAATTAGGTATGGGAAAAGTGGGTGCTGAAGGGAACTAAGTGGGGATCTTGTATGCTCTTCTATCCAAGGGAAGACAAGAAAAGAGACCGTCATGAACAAGGAGAAATCTTGTAGGTGGTCTCACATTGTGGCTGGCAGCTGGCATGTACCCTTAGTATGGACAGGTCGGATGGGCCAAATAGTCTCGCTGTCATCCTCTAGTATGTTACTATGTAAATAGGCCCTTAGTTCAAGATAATAACCTTGTTTCTCAATGCCAATCAGCTTGTGGAAATATTCCATTTTCAATACAGATTTTACTGCAGACTTAAAGACTTGCCTCAAGTTGGGTATCAATAGTCAACAAAAGACTTAACAGAAAAGCAAGTCACCAATGCAGCATTTTATTTTATAGCTGTGCTACAGAAATAGCTAGCAGTAATTCTATCAGTCAGCCCTCCTTTAAAGGCAAGGCTCTCTGTAAACTGTAAAACAATGCACAACACGCATCTTGACTCATTAAGGCACAGAAGAGAGGTAATTGAAGACTATGAAAAGCAATGGCACAATATTTACATCTTTTGTGCACTCTATGGCCAGGAGTGCTAGACTCATCACTAGATTTTCTCTGGTACAACTCGGATAAACAATTTGTCAAATCCACAGCAGACTTCCAACTTTCTTCCTTTTCATCAGCAGAAACACTTTGCAGTAACCTAGAAAAAAATGATGACAAGATGAAATAAAGGAAAATTGGTTCTTACCTGCTAATTTTCATTCCTGTGGTATCACAGTTCAGTCCAGACTCCAGGGTTTTGCCTCCCTTCCAATAGATGGAGGTAGAGAAATTTTTACAGCCACTGGCACATAACCTGGCATAGCACCTGCAGTCCTTCAGTATTACTAGTACCCAAGCTAAGACAGCAATACCTCTAACAAATTTAAGCAAACAATATCCTCCGAATGAGCAGGGGAAATGGAAAACAACTTACAACAATAGACAGTAATAAAAACTTCAAGAAGCAATCACAAACCTGTGCTATTCTGCAGACAATAAAAAACAAAAAGGACAGATCAGGCAGACTCTCCAATTCACCCTATCCTAAAGGGCGGGACTCTGGACTGATCTATGGTACTACAGAAATGAAAACTAGCAGGGAAGAACCAATCTTCCTTTCCCTGTATGTACCCAGATCAGTCCAGACTCCTGGAACGTACCAAAGCGTCCCTAACCGGGGTTGGACCGCAAGAGTCCCGCTCGAAGTACACTTGTACCAAAACTGCCAACGTCTGAGGCCTGGGCATACAATCGATAGTGTCTGGCAAAAGTACGTAAAGACTTCCAAGGAGCCGCCCTGCAAATCTCTTGCGCGACACTAGCTGACATTCTGCTCAGGAGGCCGCCTGGGACCAGATAGAATGAGTCCTTAACCTCTCTGGACAGAACGACCTCGACAGATGTATGTGGAACCAATAGCCTCCTTCAACCAACGCACAATCGTGACTTTTGATGCCTTTTGACCCTTTTTTGCACCACTCAGTAGTACAAAAAGGTGATCCGACAATCTGAAACTGTTAGTGACCTCTAGATATCGCAACAAAGCCCTTCTGACATCCAGGCGCCTTAATTCTTTTGCATGAGGCACGCCAACCTCCAGATTTGGAAATGCCAGAAGTTCCACTGACTGACTTAAGTGGAACGCCAAAACCAACTTTGACAAAAAATACAAAACCATCTTAGCGATACTCCTGAATCTGAGATGCGTAAGAAGGGTTCCCTGCATGACAGGGCTTGAAGTTCAGAAATCCTTCTGGCCGAACAAATAGCCACCAAGATTACCACCTTCAAAGTGAAATCCTTTAGAGTGGCCCTCTTAAGAGGCTCAAACGTTGCTGCACACATGCCCTTGAGGACCAAATTAAGGCTCCAAGATGGACACACCAGGGTGCGTAAATGCTTTACCCCTTTGAGAAAATGCACGGCATCTGGATGCGTCACTAGGGGCGTTTCAAGAACCGTGCCCCGAAAACAACCTAGGGCTGAGACCTACACTCTCAGGCAGCTAAATGACAAACCTTTCGACAGCCCTTTCCGCAGAAAAGTTAGAATCTGCACCACTGACTACTGCTGAGGATCAATCCTTTGGACAGTGCGCCAAAGTCTCAAAAACCCTCCACACTCTAACATACGTCAGAGATGTGGAAGTCTTTTGAGCCTGCAACAGAGTAGTAATAACATCCTTCAGATATCCCTTCTTTCTTAAACGCTGCCTCTCAAAAGCCAAGCCTCTACACAAAAGTAAGCCACCTGGTCGGAAAATATGGGCCCCTGATATAGCAGGTTTGGAAGATGCCCCAGCCATAGTGGTCCGTCCACTGCTAGATTGACCAGATCCCGTAAACCAAGGCCTCCGAGACCACTCCGGAGCCACCAAGATCACCCGTTCCAGATTAGTCTCTATTCTCCTCAGTGTCTTGCCCACCAGAAGCCATGACAGAAACACATATAGAAGGACGTCGCTGGGCCAAGAAAGAACCAGGGCATCTACCCCTTCTGCTGTTCAATTCCGCCGAGTTGCATGAGATCCATATGAGGAAAGCCCCATCTGCAAGTAATGAGATGTATTGTCTCTTCCGACAACTCCCATTCTCTGGGATCCAACCGCTGATGGCTGAGAAAATTGGCTTGCACATTCTCGGATCCCGCCATATGAGGCTGCTGTCAAGGACAGATGCTGCTCCACCCAACACATCAGCATCTCTGCCTCCTGAGCTACCTTTCGACTCTTGGTACCCCCTCTGATGGTTGATGTAAGCAACCATCATGGCATCGGACAGGATCCGGACCGGGCATTTGCGCAAAAGAGGTAAGAACGCCTTGAGGGCTAACCATACCTCGTCTCCAGATGATTGATGGACCACGATGCCTCCTCCAACGACCATTGTCCTTGTACTGACTGGGACTGACACACAGCTCCCCAAATGGAGAGACTGGCATCGGTAGCGACCACTATCCACTGCAGCACCTCCAAGTCCATTCCACTGCTCATATGGTGAGGACATAGCCACCATGACAGACTGGACCTGGCAGAGTCTGTAGTGGTAGATGTAGATTAAACTGCTCAGGCACCGGGTCCCATCATGTTAACAATGCCTGCTGCAGAGGTCTCATATGAGCAAATGCCCAAAGGACAAGCTCCAAGGTAGACGCCATGGAGCCGAGGACCTGTAAGTAATCCCAGACCCTGGGCACCCGGGCCTGCAAAAGACTCCAAACTTAGGACTGTAACTTGAACATCCACTCCTCTGTGAGAAACACCTTTCTCGCATGGGTATCGAAGCACACGCACAGAAAACTCAAGACTTGTGAGGGAAGAAGATGGCTCTTGGAAAAGTTTACTGCATCTCTAGCTTCTTGCACATCCTTCAGCGCTGTCCCTGCCACTGGAATGGTTGTTCTCTTTGTGCCTACCAAGACAAAGGCATCCACCTTCGGAACTCGTAGGAGCTCCAGTTTTTCCTTGAGTTTGTCCATAGCCCTGCTCACCTTAAGGCCAGTCTCTGGAGTATCCCACTCCCTGACCACCACCTGCTTCACCGAGCTATGAAAAGGAAAAATCTTGGCCAGACCCCGCCTTAATTGGGTCACTTCCTCCTGGTCAGGATCCCCCTGAGGGACTGCTATGTCTAGCTCTGCCAGGACATGTGGAATCAGGGTTCCCAGCTCCCCCTTCTGAAAGAGGCTAATCACTTTGGGATCGTCACCTTCCAACAGTGGGCAAGGTCCCAGCTCCTTGGCGGGACCCTGCTGAACCGGATTAGTGTCTAGAGAGCTAGCCCCCAGAGACAATCCCCTATCAAAATCCTCTGAGGAAGCATCGCCGGCGGCCTCCAACATGAATTGCCCTCAGACTCTCTGAATCCTCCTGGCCCCGGACACCTTAGCCCTCTTCTTGGGCAGGGGACCTACTGCTTTTCGCTTGCGAGAGGGCTGGCCCACAGCCTTGCGAGCCAAAAAAAGCCTTGTGCATTAAAACAACAAAACGCTGGAGAAAAAAAGAACAAAACTCTCTGAATCATCTGCCAGAGTATCTGAGTCCTCCTCCGACTGCCTACGTGAGCCCCCCCCCCCCCCAAGTCGGGGCTGAGATCAGCCAGTGAAAGCGTGGGCAGGAGATTTCCCCCCCCCCCCCCCCCCCGCTCTGAGTTTGGAGCCGCGAAGGTCTGCAAAATGGCTGCCATTTCGGTGCTCAGCGGGAAAGGATCAACAGCCTCGTGCAGCGCAGCTTTCGGCCCCCCAGACCAATGCTGCAAAGAAGATGCCCCTGCAGCCCCTCCTGATGTGCCATCCCCTCCAGGAAGGCACCGGGAACAGCAGCCAGCACGAGAGAGGTGGGTGGAGGTTTCTCCACACTCGGGAGAAACTGACTTCTTTTGGCATAGAGAATGCCAATTCGCTTGTGCAGCCAACAACCGAGCGGGGCAACAAATGACCACAGGGAGAGCAGGAGAGAAAAACAAATCTACCTCCCAAAGCTGCCTCCCTGTACCACCGGTGCTGTGGAGAACAGAGAAAGGTTGATCACTGCCCTCGTTGCTTTTCTTCCCTTTTCTTTTTTTTTTTTTTTAAACTTTATAAAGTACAAGAAAAAAATAGAAATAGAAGAATGGCCAAGGCTTCTCCCAGAACTCCAAGAGGTGAGGGAATTGGACAAACAACTTTCACCTCCAATATAGTTCAAAGACAAAGTTGGGGTCCCCAACCCCTGTTCACCCATCTCTACAACCAGGAGGGATGCCCTCACCAGGGACTGCCAACTCCCGGGAGAGGAACTCCTTTCGAAGCACAAAAATCTTTTTTTTTTTTTTTTTTTAAATTTAAGGTTCAGATTATGTGCCAGTGGCTGTGAAAATGTCTCTATCGCCATCTGCTGGAAGAGGGGCAAAACCCAGGAGTCTGGACTGATCTGGGTAAGTACAGGGAATGATCTTTTCACTAAAATTAGTAAGGAGAAAACAAACTAAATCTCTCACAAACTGTATTGCAAAGTCCTGGAAATTACCAGTTCCTTAAAACACACAAAGCATGGTCATATTCTAACCCTAATTTCCCTATGGAAAAAAAATAATCATTACCGAATACAGCCCTTAATATGGTGAAAACTCATGAATTCCTGTTAATTAAAATAAACAAGGAGCACTTACAGATAGTTTATTTATTTAATGCTTTTATATACCGAAGTTCATATGGAACATCACTTCGATTTACATAAAACAGATAGAGAGGAGGAAATGGAAAAGGAAGGGAAGAGGAAAAGTTACATAAAAAGAAAATGATTCCCCATTCTCCAGGATCAATGTGCTGACGACTCAAGAAGTCCGCTTGGACACTGTCCACTCCCGCAATGTGTGAGGCCGCCAGATGGGAGAGATGGAGCTCCGCCCAAGGAAGGAGCTTGTCCGTCTCTAGGGACACATGATGACTCCTGGTCCCGCCTTGCCTGTTGATGTAAGCAACCGTTGTTGCATTGTCAGAGTATGCGAACCGCTCGGCCCTGGACCTGTGGGAGGAACCACATGAGCTGCCAGACGGACTGCTCTCGTCTCCAGACGGTTGATAGGCCAGGCTGTTTGTTCTGACGTCCACTGGCCCTGTGCCTGCCACACATCGCTCCCCAGCTGGAGAGACTGGCATCCGTGGTGATGACGATCCATTGTGGGATCTCCAAATCCACCCCCTGCAGTAAGTGGTCCAGACTGTGCCACCACGAGAGACTGGCTCGGACGGACGGAGGTACACTGAAAGTAGAGGTCGCACAGAACCAACTCCAATGTAGAGGACAGAGCTGAGAACTTGCAAGTAATCCCAGACCAAATCCAAAGACTTTCAGCCCTTCACTGGCGATCAAGGACTGAGCAATAAAAGCTCCCCAACCCCCTGCTCGTCTGCCTCAGAAACCAGAGGTGATGGCTCCATCAGGACCTAGCAACTCCTTGGGAGGCAATCTCCAGAAGTCCAGTTCTGGGTTTGTTTTTTTTTTTGTTTTTTTTTTAAACTAGTCTCAGACTGCAGGTTTTGCACCTCCACCATCTGCTGGAGACAGAGAAACATTGAAGGACTGCAGGTGGCACCTCGGGTTATATTGCAATGTCAGTAAAACTTTCTCCATCTCCATCTGCTGGAGGGGAGGCAAAACCCAGAAGTCTGGACTGATCTGGGCATGTACAAGAAAATACACACTCCTTCACAATCTCCTCACATAAGCTCCCTCTCTCTGATACCCACCCACACACACCCTCACACATGCGCTCTCTCTCACCTCCCCCCAGGCTCACAGTCTTACACACATACACACCTCTACACACACTCACTCTCACTGGGCCTGCTCCATCTTCGCCGCGAGTGGGACAGCTCCGCGCATGGCATGCCGGGGCCTTCTCCATCTTCGCCAAATTCTGCACAGAAAATTGCAATTCTGTGCAAGGGGAGGGGGAAGTGTGTGCAAATTCTGCACACCGCAGTTGCGCAGAATTCCCCCAAGACTATCTCTTGCTCACCAAAAGAGACACATGGCTACATCCTGGCATGCTTACAATGTCGTCACTACATTCTGGCAGCTCCCTCCCTCCTGAACTTGCTGTGCTTTCGCAGCACTGAGACTCAACATAGCCATTTTTATTCTTTCCTGATTGGGCAGCCAGTGTGCCCCCCCCCCCCCCCAACCCTGCATTAGAGAGTGGACAAACTTATTATGCAACTTCCTCAAGTTTAGTTCCATGGTAATTCCATACCAATTCCTTTTGAGGTGAATGAGAATGGTTGCACAACTGATTTTCTTTGCTTGAGTATAGAATGAGACATCTCCATTATTTGATGCAGTATGCAAAGAAAACAAATCTCACAAAAATAGGTAAATGTGATTTCAACAAGCAGACATAGAAATTTTGCACTTTGCAGTCCCTATGGATTAGAACAAAAATATATTTCAGATATTTTTACCTAAACGTCTCCATTAAACTAGAACTTGCTCCTCGGTCTTGAGAGAAAGGATACCATCCTTCAACAACTGAGGAACTCCACCGATTGCTTCTAGCTAATTCCTGCTGTGCCCACTCTGGAACTGGAATCACTTTTTGCAATGAAAAAAAAATAACGAAATTAACATGCAAAATTGATTATTTTCAATCTTAAAGAAAAGGAATACAACATAAATGATTCATGGATTGAGGAAACTTTAACCACTGAACACTATAACCCAATGACAAGAATTTTTCAGGTGTTTGCAAGAATTGCATATAGAGTAATAGATTTTCTAGGTGACCCTAATTAACTAGAACATCTGTAAATCAGTTTTTCAATTTTTCCATTATCTAGACCTCTAGAGGACATGGTTCTGCACAGGGAACACCCCACAATGTCACTGTCCTTCCTCAGGCAAAGCACATATCTATCATGGGAGCCCATGATAGACAAGATGTGTTTCTACCTGGCAGGGGAGGAGGTCATACGTTGAAGCTGTTGGCCTTCTTGTCATTTTTGGGCACTGGACAAAAACACAAGGCGAAATCAAACGACTACATCAAACAAGAAACACAGCTGATGATGTTCAGTTTCACTAATACTAGTGCCCACTGCGACCATTGAAAAAGAAAGAAAATGTAATAAAATACTAAAAAACAAACTAGGAAAGAAGAAAAACACTGCGGGACCCCATGATGAATGATTCCTACCACTTAGAAGGAAAAACTCTAATGAAACAGAAAAGAAAAAAAAAAGAGAACCATGACATGTGGGCTCTGTAGAAAAGATGAGGCTAAAGGGGCCACATATGGATGTGGAGCATGCTCAAGCTTCTAGAAACCATGAAGTCTAACTTTCATGATGAGCGCCATCTGATGACATCACCCGTGTGTGAACATGTGAGAACTGCCATCCTGCTTCTTTGCTGAGAACTGCAGAAAGACCTTGCAAGAATAGGGGACTCATTTTCCATTGAGATACTCAAATTTAATGTGAAAAAGTGCAAAGTGATGCACACACGGGAAAATAATCCCAACTACAGGCCCACAATGCCACGTTCCATATTAGGAACACATTGAAATCCTCAACTTTGTGTATGCGGTGGTATCATAGTGCCTCTGTATCAAACCATGGTGTGACTGCATCTCGAATACTTTGTGCGGTTCTGGTTGCCCCAGCTCAAAAAAAGACAGTGGAACTAGAAAAGTCGCTGAGGAAGGCAACTAAAATGACATAAGGGACAGAATACCTCCAGACTTTAGGGGCTCTTCAGCTTGGAAAAATGATGAATGAGAGGGGACATGATAGAAGTTTATGTATCATGGAAGAGCTAAATAAAGGACCGTCACTTGCTCTTTCAGAAAATACTAAAGCAAGCGGACACTCCATAAAACTAAGAATCAGCACATTTAAAAACAAATCAAGCTGTGAAATCTGTTGCCAGAAGATTCGGTTAAGACTAGTATAGCAGGGTTTAAAAGAGGTTTGGACACGTTCCTGTGTAAAAACCCATAACACATCATTAGCTAGGTAGACTACAGAAAGCTGTGAGTGAGCAACAAGAAACAGATCTACTTTTTGGGATCTGCTGGGAACTTGTGACCCAGACTGCCATCATCTGAGACAGAATGCTAGGTTTGATGGACCTTGGTCAATCTCAAGATATTTTTCTTATGTAAATGACAGTACAAAAACGCTAATCAACCCATCCAATTTACCCAGTACTATGCTGCAAGGATATATCCCAGCTGCCAACCACAGAAACTTGACCACTTGTAGAATACCACACCTTATTCAGGTCAGGATTTGTTTTCATCCTCATTGGATCTTTATCAACAAAATCTCACTCTCAGTCCAACTCCTTCCTCCTCATAACAATCCAAAACAGCCACTAAAGTACGTGAGGCTGCTAGCTGAATATCCAGTCCCCTAGAGCTCATGGCCTTGTTAGACAGTGCATAAGCACCAGCAGCCTGTCAGAACTGACCTGCTAGTACCAACCCAGCTGCCCCATGACCTGCACTATTGTGACATGCTTCTTTTATCTGTCTCTATTTTATTCTCATCACCTCTCTCCTCCCTCTGCCCTAGAGGAACTAAAGGATGGGTTGTCTGCAATACGGCAACTTCCCAATCTTGTTTCTACCAGTCATATAATATGACACCTAGTCCAAGCTACCTCCCTCTCGGTGTAATGCCAGACAACAGTCAATCCCTATTCTCCTCTTTACCTCCTTGTCAACAAGGATCCTCTCTGTGTTTATCCCAAGCTTACTTAAATTACATTAGTTTTTGTTGCCACCAATTCCACTGGGAATCCACAGCCCTTTCCAAGAAGAAATATTTTCTGATGTTGTTTCTGAGTCTACCCCACTGAAACTTCATACTGTGAACTGCTTCAGGTCAAAATTTGTTTGAAAGGGATGGTATACCAGTGTAATCTAACTTAACAATATCCCTCATCTCTCACTGCCTCTAAGATTTCTTATAAGCGGTCATATGCCTTATGGTTGGCAACTGGAATATATCCTTGCAGTGTGGCATAGAACAATGGGACGGACTGGATGGACTTGCTGATCTTTTTTGACATCATCTATTGTGTTGCTATGTAACATACAACTCAAAAAAAAAAAAAAAAAAAAAAGAAGGTTCAACTATCTGAACTTGCATAACAAAAGCGTTCAGAGAACTGGAGAATGTGGAGACCCATAAAATTTCAGCATTCACCTCCTTCCACTAAGGATCACAAATATCGCCCACACCCAACACTCCCAGAGGCCCTGGCATGCAAGCAGTAAGTAGTCAATGAGAAAATCTATAAGCAATGTTTTCCACCTGCTCCGTCACTGTGACAGTACTTTTTCTTAATGCAGGCATCGAAAAATGTAGCAAATCTCCTCCCCCTTTTCACAAAGACTTCTGAATTTGTTAACTTACTGGTAGGTGCCAAATCATCTTCAGCAGATTTATAAATATGATTCAATACGCTGTTAACAATGTCTGGGAGATCAGAAGCAATCTCTTCTGTGCTTTCTGTCACAGGTGCCTGTGAAAAAAGTCTTTCAAGTCCAACTGCTTTCTCATTGCAAACAACAGTAAGAACTGCAACAGTGTCAGACACAGGGGACAGTATTCCAGTGCTTGGGGACAAGTCTTCACACGTCGATACATCAGCTACCTAGCAAAATAAAAATCAAATGCACATTGTGTAAACACGGAACACTAATAATACAGACAGCAGGCAGAGAGGCTGTGCTTTCTTTTAAGCTCTGTTGCAATGCCAGACAGCTACAGCAAAAAATGTAGAAAGTTATCTAAAATAGGGGTACCTGCCAGCGCAGCAACCATTCCCCTGCTGAAAGCCTAACAAGAAACAAGCACTCTGTTTTATTCTGTTAGCCTCATTTAGCTTTTCCCATTCAGATGTTAAATTAGACAGTCACCACTAGTATTTCTCAGGTTACTTCTAAACGTATGCCAAGTATTGAGAGAAAGCCATATAGCTGGCACAGCAGGATGCAACACCTGCCAGAAGCAGTTATTTCTAATGCTGGCATTTGGCATATAAGATGCTGTCAGCGGAGCCGCACTTTGCTTAGTCATACCCCCACACCTCCTTTCCTCAAATGCTCCGAGTACATTTGCTGCCCTCCACAGTTAAAACAGAGCTTACAGCAAGGAGCAGAGCCTCTCAGAAAGCAACACAGCGGGTCGGTACTTGGGGAATTAAGAAACCACAAATGTAAAAGATATAAATTATCACAGCAATGCACAAGCCAACAATTAGTACTTTTGAAAGGTATGTAGCCTGCTAAATGTAAACTGCACTGTGTGAAGACATAAAATTTTAAATGGTCATAATTTTATACTTATTTAAAAAAAAAAAAAAAAAAAAGGATAGATGAAATATAATAAGATTACATGGTACAGAAAAATGGGAGCGCCTTACAACATTAAAGCAGCAGTACTAGCAAAAAAAACAAACTGATTTAGATAATTCTGCTGGCAGTTATACCCCAAGGACATATTAGTGCTCTAGGTTTTTTAGAATACTATACCCACTGTGCTGATTTCTTTTTTTTAATCAGAACCCCTGAGACACCAAAGGTATGAATAAATTGGGAACGGCAGACTCCAAAAAAGGAGATTTAAAAAATATAGGGACCAAGCGATAGTAAGAGGTATGCATCTTTATTCTAAAAAAAGTGAAACTAAAAGGAGATCTAAGAAACAATATAGCCAAGGCTATAGAAACATGAGCTAGTAGTGAGGTTTGACACTCTATGAGCCTAAATATATATTGATACAAGGCTGTCCATGTCACTAAATGGTGAAGCAAATTTTCAGGATTGTCAGTAACTGTGCTACAGATATTACCATGTGTAAATCTTCAAAAGCCAGTCTCTTCACAAGCTGATGAAATAAAACTGCAGCCTGTTCGGAGTCTTGTTTTTTGGAATTATACAGCACCCAACTATCTGTGTTAAAACTGCAGGTCTTCAGATAATTCCCATCTTTCACAGTTCCTTTGAGTGTAATCTTCACTGGACTTCGCAGGTATCTCTGATTCATAATTATAGGCTCCAATTCAACCATACAATTCCACTGCCATTCCACCCCTAGGTAAAATTGAAACAAAACAAACAAAAAAAATTCCCAAATTTAGTAAACATGGGAATTTGTTTAATCAGCTAAATAGAATTTTGGGAAAAAAACAAACAAACCAGGTACATGATAAAAGTGCCCAACACACAAAGTCATTTTTAGATGGGGATTAAATATGGTAAGTAAAGTATTGACCTTAAATTTTTTCAATGAAAGTTAGTTAAACTGGAAAATTGACAACTATTTTAATTTTTGCAACCAATTCTAACACTGTAGCTTTATTCTGCCTCAATGTTTCAACAGTAGTACAAGTATGGATTTAGAACAGCTCACCTCAAGGATACAGAAAAACAACAGTTCAACTTAGCAGTTTTTATGCTATAGGTGGTATTACAATACTTGTAAATAAACAAAACTTACCACCATTATGTTCTGGGATTCAACAGAATGTCTCTCAATACCCAATACCTAGCTTAGAGGTGAGCTACAACTAAAAAACTAAGTTCTCACATGCCTTTCTACTCATGGAAAATAGAAACCAAATTCCCTTATGCTTGTCAAAAGCCATTGAATTTCTACTACAATGCTTCTAAGATTGGTAGTTAGACGGCCACAAAGTGATGAAAAACTGAAGGTCAAATTACTTTTTCTAGTTTACATGGCCATTCGGCACTTACTGATTCTTGCTGAATCTAGGCAAAAATATATTCCCTCAAAGCTATTTTTGAAGTTATTTAAAAACAAACACACACACATACTTTGGTGAGCAATAAAATACTTAAAACTGAAGTCTGATAAGCAACAGCAGGAAGAGAAACATCTTCTCATTAAAATACTATGCCTGCTAAAGTTTAAGGAAAAATTTAAATTTTAACCTGTTAATTTCCTTTCCTTGAATCTTGCTGAACCAGGCCTGATGCATGGGTTTTTACAATCTACTAGCAGACGGAAAAGAGAGGACACACGCTTTCAATCACAAGTATATAGGATGGTGCAATGTAGGCAAAAGCCAGTATCCTTATGTTAAAGCAATGGAAGCAAAAAACTGCCCCTAAAAACTATTAATTTAAAAAACCAACAAGATAAAATCCCAACCATGGGTACAAGGGGAAGAAAGGAAAACAGAAATGAGGAGGTAAAGACAGTACTCGTATTTTCCCCATAAGGAGCAAGCAAAACCTTCTGCAAGACCCAAGACTTACAACCACAGAGAACAGTGCAACCACCGACTTCCTGGGAGCATCGTGGATTGGATGGGGCCTAAGATATGGTGTCCTTGCCATTAGGGCTCCAATTTGGGCAGAAATGCTGCCACCTTCCCAGGCCCTTCCCCCCCCCCCCCCCCCCCAACTAAGTGAGTTTTCAAGACTCTGCTTAGATGCCTTTTTAAAACAGATTTCTATTCTATTTATAAAGTAAAAATAAAACTACAACCCAATGAATGTAAGAAATGTAAATGTAAAATCAAATGTCTTAATTCCTATGCACCTACTTGATATTCTGAGCACATGCATGCTAACATAAGTGCACTTGTTAGTAAAGCATGGAATGTTTTTATCTATCAAAACATAATGGTAGGCAAGCTACCTTGGACTACTAGCCCATGGATTTGTTTGTAAATTGCTATTACCGTGTGCCATAAAAACTAATACTCCTTCCTGCTGGGGAAACAATGCTCTGAAGGCAAGGTCACTGTAGATGAAACGATTCAAAACGGAGTCAAAAGGTAGGTCTGTGGTGTAAGGCTTGACCTGGAGCTTCGAGCTTTCCAAGTTTGTTTCATTGAGGGAGATGTTTTCTATGTTGTGAAGCTGGTTTTCCATATATTGGCGTGAACAAAGTATTAAAGTTTCTGATGGCAGTACACTGCCTCCCACTAGTTGAATTAATTCCAGTATTGTCCAATATCCAACATGATCTGGGGAATCCCATACCTAAAACAAAATGTATAACTTTAATTAATGTGGCATTCTGATTGGTTACAATATCATCATCCAATAAGCTGTAAAAGATGCTGCAGTCCAACTTACTAAAAACCAATTATAATAGCAGAAAATCATGGCCAGGAAATGCCCAATACAATAAATATATTTTTTAACCCATATAAGTAAAAATATTGTTCAGAGCAGTAATGATGACCTATCTGAAAACAGATGCTCAAAAACAATTTATGGAGTTTGACGTGGATATTAGCAAAACAATTTGTAGATTTCATAAAGTTCCCCAATTTTAACTCATTCCAAGAAATAGAGAAATTTAGTCTTACCTGATAATTTCCTTTCCTTGAATCGTGCTACATTACTCCAGACCGTGGGTTATCACCCCCTACTAGTAGAAAGAACACAGCGTTTTCTGTGACATCATCACTGGTAGTTACCATGGTGCAACTCAAGCTAAAAGCCAGTATTCTTAGGTCAAAGCAACAGAAGAAAAAACTTAACAGATCTAAACTCTTAAATAAACATGTACATAATCTGAAACACAAAAGATCCTCCATTGAAATGATCCTTTCAAACTTTTCTTGGATAAATGAAGAGGAAGAAAAAGGAAAAGCAAGTTTGCTATCGTAAAGATAGCAGGATACATTAGCCATGCTTTCTCGGGGTGAGGTCGTCCAACAGCGCACAATCCAGAATCTTCTCAAAGTTTCAGAGCTGTGATGCTCTGCTGATGCATGGCAGTTCCGTGCGATTATTCCGCTCTGGTCTACTCAGTTGATATCAAAGATTGTAGAATAGGTAGAGACTATCAGGGAGGCGAGCAGGTACACATGGCTAATGCATCCTGCTATCTAAGGAAAACACCGTTTACGGTAAGCAAATGTTTTTTTCCGTTGATAAGCAGGCTGCATTAGCCATGCTTTCTTGGGGAGTCCCAAGCTGAGGGTTATCTTATCCCTAGAAGGGTAACATGATCTTGATGCCTTATATTATTATTATTTTTGCAACTCGTTTACTGCTTTCCCCACTGTACTGTCAGATTCTGAAAGCTTGTCCATGCAGAAATGAACCATGAAGGTGTGGCTTGATATGACTAAGTCGCAGCTTTGCACATATCTGCAATGGGCATATTCTGCATATATGCCAAGGAAAAAGCAGTGGCACGAAACTGAGTTTTGACCGTCCCTGAAAGTGGGAGGGAGATTGTACTATAGCAATATCGAATGCAGCTGGATATCCAATTGGCTCTCTTGGTTACTGCAAGACCCGGTTTGTTAAGATCATAGGATACAACTGGCGATCTCTTCTGTAGCTTTACAGTCTCTCTTTATAGTACACCAGGGCTTGCTGCAATCCAAGGTGTGCAAAGCTTGTTCCCTTTCACTCTTATGTGGTTTGGGAAAGAAAATTGGCAGAGAGATTAATTCATTTAGGTGAAAAGCACTTACTACTTTCGGTAAGAATTTTGGATGTGGTCCGAGTATCACTCTGTCATGGAAGAACTGCAGATTTGCACTAAAGCTTGCAGTTCACAGACTCTTCTTGTAGATGCGATAACTACCAGAAATAGATATTTTAGTGGTGCAATTCGCATGGGTTCAAACGGGCTTGTCATCAGAATCATCGGGACTATGTTGATATCCCTGGAGGACGCAGGTGAAGCAAGACCTTCATGAAATGAGAAATCAACAGATACATTGTGATGGAAAGATTTCCGATTCTGGCATGATACGCTGCAAAGGTGCACAGATGAGCCCTTACAGACAATGTCTGCAGACCTGTTCATGGTAAGGCAATATAGGTAGTCCATTAGAATCTCTGGAGAGCAATGGAGAGGGTCTATCGATCATGTTTTACACCACTTCGGTAACATTTCCACCTAAACAAATAATTGTGGCATGTGGAAGAATTCCAAGAAGAGAGAAGAGCCTCTTGTATGTGCCCTGGAAGTCGTAGAGATGCCAATATGTCACATTCAATCTCCATGCCATTAGATGGAGTGATTGAAGAAGTGGCTGGAGAAGTGTCCTGTTCGCCTGAGTTAGTAGACTCGGGTAATCCCTCAATAGTTTTGGTTGTCGAATCAATAGCTGTACAAGATACGAATACCATAGCTGTCTCGGCCAGGCTGGTGCTATGAGAATCATATCTACTTTGTCTTGCATGCACTTCTGCACCATCTATGTAATGAATGGAATTGGTGGAAAAGGTGTAGAGTAGACCCGTGGACCATGATAGGAGAAAAGCGTCTTGCGACTCACTTCTTGGACTGGGTAGAAAAGAGCAAAGTTTCTGAATTCTTGCATTCTGTTTTGCTGCAAAATGTCTATGACTGGGTAACTCCAGAGTGCGAAGATGATGTTGGTCACCTCTTGGTCTAGTTCTCATTTATGTGGATGAAATATCCTCCTGAGTCTGTTCGCTTGCAAGTTCGCTATGCCTGGCAGGTAGGTCGCTTGAAGTGTGCTGGAACACGTTGGATGGCATTCTGCGCAAGCAGTTTCTCTGCTTCCAGGCGTAGGTGGGAAACATGAGATATAGCCTGAGTGGGTGGGGCTAGAGATGGAAGTGTTGGAGAAGTGATGAAATCCAGATGGGTTCCGAATCGGAGGATGTTTAGTACCCAGTGGTCCGATGTTGTCAGGGACCATGCCTTGTAATAATTTGAAAGTTTGCCCCTACACTCA